>NW_027361824.1:7370000-7672500 GCF_039654945.1 Dendrobates tinctorius
CTTCTCCCATATCGATGTTCTCCCTCACAAGTCATTCCCCTTTGACTATTGGGCCTCTAAACTGGACGCCAGGCCTGAATTGGTGCAATATGCCTTACAGGAGTTCGCTTGCCCTGCTGCTAGTGTCTTATCTGAAAGAGTCTTCAGTGCTGCTGGATCAATCCTGACAGAAAAAAGGACCCGTCTGTCTACCCAAAATGTTGATGATTCAACCTTCATTAAAATAAACCATGCATGGGTTGCAAAGGATTTTGTCCCACCTTCCTCTGATGACACATAGGTTCCCAGAAAACTGCCTTGCTTTTGTCCTCCTCTTCCTCGGACTTGCCCAATTCCGCCCTTTGCAGCAGCTGAATGTCCAGCCAACACATCAACATATGCCATTTTTTAAACCTCCCTAAGTGGGCTGCCCACCCCCCCAATGGCTGGGGTCAACACCTGGTGCACCCGGGCAAGTGCCATTGCTCTGAACAGGTGGATGGGCCCACAGATGGCCGACGGCACTGGCAGAGGGCCCCTCATGGTACAATACAGTGTCTCTGACTGTGGGGGGGCCCAATCACCCTCAGACACACCAGCGTACTATGAGGGGCCCTGTGCCAGTACCGTTGACCATGAGTGTGCCCCCCCTGCTTGGTCATGGCCACAGCACTTGCAAGTTGCAATACTTACCTCTCCCTGCTCCACCGCTGTGTAATCTGGGCAATTAAATTCTTCACAGGGACAGCCACTAGAAATTTGGTGTATTGATCGATGATGGTTAAGATGTAGCTATGGTCTGTCCTGCTGGCCTCTACCTTCAGATGATCAATGGCTACCATTTGTAATGGACGTCAACTTACAAGCGGATGCAGTGGTGCTTTATGATCACCTTTTACAGTTGTGATAGTCACAGACGTGTGACATTCCTGCCACCATTTTTCAATGTCTCCTCTCATGCCAATCCAATAGAATCGCCTACGGCCTGTGGCTTCTGTCTTTTGCACTCCAAAATGACCAGACTCATTATGATAGGCAGTGAGGACCATGTGTACATCTCTCCCTGTGATCACAGTTTGATGGAGACGAGTAACGGTGATGTGATCCACGCTACTGCAATAAAGCAATCCTTTCATCACAAAGAACCGTTTTCGCTGTCTCCACAGACACAGTAATTGATGGTCTGCATTGCCTCTGCAACATCTTCTGGGAGGTTTTCCTGCGATGAGTAATTCCCAAATTTCTGATAACACTCTAACTTCCGTCTGTACTTGTATCCATGTAGTTTCCAGTAGCGGAGAGTCTGGACTTGCTTACTGAGATTGAAATATATACGAAGATTTAAAAGTACCGCAACACTGTATACTGTTGTACGTTTCGACTACCTTTCCCTTTTTCTACTTGTTAAATTCTGGTGTAATACATACTGAGCCTGTGAGTGTCTGTGTCTGACTCCGGAAGTATAGACGAAAATTTACAATTACCCCTAGACTGGATACACCTGGTATGTGCTGATACAGTACCTTTGTTTCCAAATTTTGCATTACGGTATCATCCATAGTGAGTGAGCGTGTGTGAGCATGTGTAGTTTACACCTTCTATATATATGGAGAATCGGAGATACCAATTTTTACCCTATACTCAATACAGCTTGTATCTTGTTATACAGTACCATTGTTCGACATTTAGTATTACGGTCAAATCCATACTGAGTAAGCGTCTGAGACTGACTACGGGACTATGTTTACAGAGATTTCAATTGTACCCTATAATATATACTTGCTATCTTGTTATCCAGTACCTTTTTTGCAACATTTTTTATTATGGTCAAACCCAGACAGAGTGAGCATCTGAGGGTGACTCCGGAAATATATACAGAGATTTCAAATTTGCCCAACACTGTATACAGGTGTACGCTCGTTACATTACCCATTTACAGCTTTTCATATTGTTGTGTAATCCATACTGGGCCTGAGAGCGTTTTTGTCTGCCTCCTGAAATGTATACGGAGATTCAGAATGTTTACACTATACTATATATACCTTGTATCTGGTGATACTGTACCCTTTTTCACCTTTTTATTTTATTGGGTAATCCATACTGAGCCTGTGAGCGTCTGTGTATGATTCATGAAATATATACGGAGATTTACTGTTATCCCTAGACTGTATAGAGCTGTACGCTTCTGATACAGTACCATATTTCTGATGGTATTTTGGGTCAATTTTCTAAAACATGAGGAAGTATGGTGGAAGAGGACACGGACGTGGGCGTGGGGGGCCACCTGGTACTGATGGTGGTGGTGGTGCATCTGCTGGTAGTGCCAAAAACACAATAGCAGCTAAGGCAGGAGGTGTTGAGCCTGCGTCATGGTGTAGCTCTGGAAGGCCTGTAAGGCTTTGTTTTATGGGAGTAGGTAGACTGCTTTTAAAGCCGGAGCATCAGAAACTGTTTTTGGCTTACATTGCTGAAACAGCCTCCAGCTCTATCGCCTCCTCTTCTTAAGTTTAAAAAAATGCAAGCACTGAGTCGTAAGTACAGGCTTCTGGTCAGGAGCAACCACTTTCCTTGTGTCCTTCACCCACACCAAAAGTGAAGGATGCGGCAGCACACACTTCAGGTTACTCCATGGAGCTCTTTTCACATACTATGCCTGGGTTAATTTAAAAATGGGGCCCATCATATACTGGAGCATTCAAAATGGGGGACATCTGACACTGGAGCATCATCCATGAGGCTCATCATATACTGGAGCATTCTAAATGGGGCAGATCAGACACTGGAGCAGCATCTATGGGGCCCATCATATACTGGAGCATTCCAAATGCGGGACATCTGACACTGGAGCATCATCCATGAGGTCCATCATATACTGGAGCATTCTAAATGGGGCAGATCATACACTGGAGCAGCATCTATGGGGCCCATCATATACTGGAGCATTCCAAATGGCGGACATCTGACACTGGAGCATCATCCATGAGGCCCATCATATACTAGAGCATTCCAATTGGGGGACATCTGACACTGGAGCATTATCCATGAGGCCCATCATATACTAGAGCATTCCAAATGGGGGACATCTGACACTGGAGCATCATCCATGAGGCCCATCATATACTGGAGCATTCCAAATGGGGGACATCAGACACTGGAGCAGCATCTATGGGGCACATGATACACTAGAGCATTAGAAATGGGGCCCATTATATATGGAGCATTAGGGCCCATAAGACACTGGAGCATCATCCATGAGGCCCATCATATACTGGAGCATTCCAAATGGGGGACATCAGACACTGGAGCAGCATTTACGGGGCACATTATACACTGGAGCATTAGAAATGGTGCACATTATATATGGAGTATTATTTGGGCCCATATGACACTGGAGTATCATCCATGTGGCCCATCATATACTGGAGCATTCTAAATGGGGCAGATCAGACACTGGAGCAGCATCTATGGGGCACATTATACATTGGAGCATTAGAAATGGGGCCCATTATATATGGAGCATTATTTGGGCCCTTAACACACTGGAGCATCGTCCATAGGGACCATCATATGCTGTAGCATTATGTGGAGCTCATCATATACTGTATGGTACATTATATGTGACCAATTATTCTGTATGGAGAAATATATGGGGCTCATTATTATGTATGGCGCACAATGTGGTGGCCATAATACTGTATGGAGTAATATACTGTCTTTTTTTTGGGCTATTGTAGAATTTAAAATAGATCAGTCAAGTCATGTAAGCAGTGAAGTATTTGTCATTGTACAATACCTATATTTCTGTGCCGCATCGGAACATCATGAGTTGTGGTATGTGTTAAAGGGGCGCTCTTTGGCCCAGGGCACATGAAAACCTGGAGCCAGCCCTACCCCCCCCCACAACTTTATCCAAATAACCCCCAGTTTTCAGTGCGTAACTATTATTATAAAGTAAATTAAGGTTGACAAGCTTCAGTAATAAGAATTGATGTTTTTGGCATTGAAATGGGCACTGTAGGTATGTTTACTGTCCCCCACTCCCTGCCAACTTTGCTTCCCCATTGACTAGCATTGGGTTTCGTGTTTCAGTCGGACCCCCGACTTTTCCCTATAGTGAGCCGATTTCGCTCGACCCGACTTTTGAGAAAGTCGGGTTTCATGAAACCCGACTTGACCCTAAAAAAGGCAAAGTCGCTCATCTCTAATTTCAAACCATCCTCCTGGAGAACTGACCCTAAATTTCCAACCATCCTCCTGGAGAACTGACCCTAAATTTCCAACCATCCTCCTGGAGAACTGACCCTAAATTTTCAACTATCCTTCTGGAGAACTGACCCCAGATCTTCTGTGTATGAGGCTTGTGTGGATCCTTCTGTCTCTTCATGTGATCCCAGACAGACGGGGTGATCTGATATTAGGGCTCTGTGGGGCTGGATCACCACCTCCAGAACTCCTAATTAATGACATTGGCTGGATGTTGGGGTCATTGTCCTTCTGCAGAATAAATTTGGAGCAAGACACACCGCTAATAGTATTACATGAGAGTTTAGTGTCTACTTGTATTTCTCAGTATTGATTATACCAAAAAATAGGCAATGTTGAAGAACTTAGATGCAATACATTTTTTGCGAAGCCAACAGATCCTTTAGCGCTTGAATATTTGAACACAAAGATAAGTTTGGCACTTGTGGGCTCCTGTAATTATGAATGAAATTACATTATAAATAACACAAATCAAGAATTACTTGGATTTAACCAAGGTTTCCTTCTGAAGGACTTTCTTTAAATTCTGAATCATTTTAGTCTTCAAAGTTTTAGTCCTTATCCCATAAATGAGAGGATTTAGGGCCATTGAGATTGTTGGACCTCCTATCGATATCACCAAGTGCGTCACAGCAGATAAGGAGCCACCATTTAACCGATACCTGAAACTGACAAATAAAACAGTCACCATGAAAGTAAAAAACGTGATTATGTGGGTCACCAATGTATGGATGGCTTTCTGAGAGGCTTCCATTGAGATCTTCAGACAAATGAGAAATGTCCGTACGTAACAGTAGCTTGCAGTTGTTAATGATCCCCCATGCAAAAGCAAAGCCCAAAAGGTCCCGTAAGCATCATTCACAACTGTACTGACACAAGACAACTGGGTAAGAGACATAGCTTCACAGTACACACTATTGATGCCGTTACCACATAGTGTTAACCTGACCACCAATAAAGCAGACACCAAGCTGACGTTCAAGTCCACCAACCAGATGACAGCCAAGCAATGTAAAGACTTCCTGTTGGTGATCAGAGAGTGGTATCTCAATGGAAAACCTACAGCCAGGTATCGATCATAGGCCATCAGGGTAAAAGTTAGAGCTTCGGCAGCAGCAAAGAGCTGAACACAGAAGGATTGGATCAAGCATCCAGAAAAGGAGATGGTGGACCATCCAGAAAGCAAGTCTATGGCCAGCTTGGGGAGGAATGCTGAGCTGCCAATTATATCGCTCCACATCAGGTTACATATGAAGATGTACATGGGTTCATGGAGAGAAGGCTCGGTCCATACAACATACACTATTAATGTACATAAGAATATGGTGCTGAGATATATTACAAGGGCAATCACGGAGTACAAATATTTCAGATGCTCCATTTCCCAAAGCCCTAAAAGAACAAAGTCATAGATATTGATGTGCATCGACACATTTTCCATTTTTTAAAGACTTTAGGTTTAGAATCACACAAATTAAGGCCGAAAAGGTCGGTAATGGAGTGGAGACAGCATTTATACAGGACTGTATTAGTGGAGATGAATACTCCTCTTTAAAATATGACAGATGAGCAGCGAAAGACATCAGGAAGTTGTGCCCAGTGGGATTACACCCAAGACACCCACATCTATTAATAAGTTCATTAGTGACTTTAATGGCTTTCCCATCGAACATTTATGTTTATTCTAGCAAGTTGTTGTGAGACCAAATAGTAACATGATGAAATAGGTTTAATGAACCAGTTATTGTATACTATCCATGCTATCTATAGATAAAAATACTTAAAGGTTTATTTAAAAAAAAATCAAGTTATGTCCTATCAATAGGATACAATATATCTTGCTGATTGCTGGGAACTCCAGTGATCCCAGACCTGAGGCTTTGGAATTCTGAGAATGGAGCTCTGCAGCCTCATCCTGTGGATCACTCCCAGGGCTGTGGGGTACTTGGTACCCGGCAGTGTCTCAGAGGGATGTGACACGGCAGTGGTGGCCCCAGTCCATGGCCCTGGGCGTCCATTATAAAATGGGTGAAATTAAATAAAGTTTATTTGTAGATGATTTGTGATGCCACCTGTGGTACTCGGCAATGAAGGTGTTAAGCCGACGCTGCAGTGCAGATCCTCTGGGACAGATGGTGGGGCACAGCAAAGATGTAATAGCTCTCCACAGGTAGAGCTGTAGTCCTAGGGCAGTAGTAATAGGTGTTGAGTAGTGTTGAGCATTCCGATACCACAAGTATCGGGTATCGGCCAATATTCACTGTATCGGAATTCCGATACTTAGTTCCGATACTTTTTTCATATCAAATACCGGAATCGGAAGTTCCCATAATGCTAGGAGCCCACTCGATTTGATTCAGCCAATGGGGATCCTCAGAAGTGTGGGCACATCCTGTTAGGCATGTAGGCATGTTAACTACTGGCATGGCTGTGATTGGCTGCTGAAATGATGTCATGATGCACTATAAAAATCGCTGCAGTCGCCATTTCTGGTCACTCTGCTGTGAATTCAGTTAGGGACAGGCTGCTGTTGAAGACTGTGAGGGACAGTTAGAAATAGCGATCATCAAACATATCTATTGCTCTACCCAGGCTACATAATCCACCACAGTAGCATTTTTGTAGCCCAGCAGCGCTGTTTTAATAGCTGTCTGCAAGGGCTGTGTGAGTGCAGACCCACGCTGTGTAGTGTGTCCTGCAGGCACGTCTTCTTGTAGGCCGCCCAGCGTGTGTCTCTGCCTCATACACATTTTTATTTTATTGCTGCTTTTTTTTTCTCCTCTATAGTGTGCTTCCATACGTATCCATATACGTTGGTTGCAAACACTAAAGGAGTGGACAGGGGAGCCTTTCAGCAGCCTTTCAGTGCTATAGCTCTTTTCTCTGCACTGTTTTTGGCTGTCTGATAGGCCTCTCTGTGTGTGAGTGCAGCTCACTTTGCAGTGTGTTCTACAGCCACCGCTCGCTGTAGTCCGCTCAGTGTGCGTCACTGCCTCATACATAGTCCTTTTTTTGCAGCAAATTTTGCCAGATTTTTGCTCCTATATTAGTGTGCTTCCATCCGCATCCATTGTCATTGGTTGGTTGCAAACACTATATAGGAATAAAAAAGAAGAAGCGGGCGGCACCGCTGTTACCGTGCTAGGATCCGTGGCTTGCAGCAGGCGGTGAGCTCACATGGAGGATTCCCGGGTGCTTGACCTCATAACAAATCACTTGTGGTTTCCAAAGAAAAAAGGTCGCACTCTGCGAGATAATAGTGAAGATTTATTGACACATAATTACATGTCACGTCGGGGATGTGATAACAAGAGTGTCAAATGGCTGACAACGGCCGTTTCGCGCTACTCGAGCACTTCCACGGGTCAAAGTGCAGGGGGAAATGATGGATTCTTAAGCAAATCATGTCATCCAGTCACTCCTCCTACCTCAGCCGCTGTATAACTAACAAGTAAAACAGACAGGTGCTCAGTGCAAACATATAAAAAACACACATATTTCACCGCTGCAGCGGGAACAATAATCTTACATATAAAGACAAATATTACAAGGACTATTGAGTGATTATCAACATAACTAAAGGACCCCTATTATCAAATTAACCCTTCTGGGTAATCTGTTCCAAAGGAAACAGCTTATTAATATAAATCCGAGAGCTGCATGATACTAAATCCATAGGAAGTGTGTGCTTCCATACATTATGATCTAATCAAGATATATATATATGCAATTTTACCATGGCTCCAGCAATTAAAATAAAAAATTACTGACACCTATCTTTTGGCCATTTATGTCACAATGATGATCTAAGCCCATTGTATTGTCCTTGTTAAAACGATTTTAGGGCAAATTATACCGCATGATTCAGAACTAACCAATTAAGGAAATACCTATATATTTTTTTAATTATATTTTTTTATATTTTTTTTTATGAGATATGTATTACTTAACACCAATAATTTACATTATCCCCTAGATATTTGTCTATTTGTCCTTAATTTATAACCTGCCAGTATTTACGGAAAAAGAAATGCATTATTTAAATCAGTTATCACAAAAAAATGGCCATATCTATTTTATCATTGAAACCTATGGGACCAGTTGCCCGTGTATCCATAATCCATTTGGATTCCCGCTTCAATAATAATTTATTCAAATTCCCTCCTTGTGGGGGTAACATGACTTTTTCAATACCAGCAATAGAAAGGACACCTGGATCCATCCCATGTACAGTCCTAACATGATCAATAAGACGTGGCACTCCTTTTCCCGTTGTTATCGACTTGAAGTGTTCCCGAAATCGAACATAGAGTGGACGTATTGTCTTTCCTATGTAAAAAAAATCGACATGTACAGAAGATGACATAAACCACATGATCGGTCTTACATGTAATTAGACTGGACACTGTATGTCTAACCGCACCTATTTGTAGTATATGGTCAGTGCAATGATATCTACAATAAGGACATTGTCCACATTTATAATTTCCCTTAGGTATTCCTTGATTCAACCATGTATCACGTGGAGTTATTAACCGGTTCTGCACTAGAACATCCCTAATCCTTGTACTACGTTTATTAAAAATAAGTGGTCCTCTTGACACTATATCAAACAGCTCTCTATCTTGTTCCAAAATGTGCCAGTGTTTCCTAATTACTGATCTAATCTGCCGATCCATCGGACCATAACGGAAACAAAAGGTGAATCTCTTTTCCTTCTTACTCTCTTTACTCTGTTGATAAACGACACATCTCCTACTGTCATCCCAATGTGATCTCACTTGTTGAAGTGTGGTGTCCAATAAATGGTCAGGATATCCTCGTTGCCTCAATCTCTCATATAGTTCTCTGGATTGTCGTTCCCGACCCTCCACTGTATTATTCAAAAGAAATATTCGCAAAAATTGACTATATGGTACTGAATTAACGGTATGTGTGGGATGATAGCTATCAAACCGCAATATGGAATTGGTGGCTATAGGTTTCCTAAAAACCGAAGTACAAATAGTATCATCTTTGATCTCCAACAGGACATCTAAAAACTCTAATTTAACACCTCCAAATTTATGGGTGATTACCATATTCATTTGGTTCACATCATTGAGATAATTAACAAATTCCACAAATATATCTTGTGTACCGTCCCAAATTATGAACACATCATCCACATATCTGAGGTATAGTCTAATATGTCTAAAATATTTTTGCATGTTGTAAATATATTTCTCCTCGAAAGCTCCCAAAAACAGATTCGCAAACGTACAAGATACTGGTGTACCCATCGCTGTTCCCACATTTTGACAATACCATTTTGAATCAAAAGTGAAGGCATTGTGTGTTAAAATAAAACTCAATGCATCACAGACAAAATCAATAAAACCTTGTTCTTTCCCTATGGTACCTAATATCTCTCCAATAGTGTCAGCTCCCAATTGTTGAGGAATCCTTGTATACAGACTCTCTACATCTATTGATGTTAGGAAAAAGCCAGGTTGCCAACCAAACTCATGTATTACTTCTAAAAAAGCTTTCGTGTCTCTTATGTAAGACGGGATCTGAGTGAGCAGTGGTCGTAGTAACCAATCTACATATTGTGAAAGTGCCTCCGTCACTGATCCTATCCCAGAAACAATGGGGCGACCTGGAGGACAAGAGAGGGATTTATGTAATTTTGGTACGTGGTACCAGTGAGGACGTGTGGGAAATTCAGGTAATAATTTTTCTGCCTTTTTTTCAGAAATAGTATTTTTTATAACATACTGCCTAAGTAAAGACCTCAAGTCTCTTATATATTTAGGGGTAGGATCTCCCACCAATTTAGTGTATGTTACTGTATCTGATAATTGTCGGTGGGCTTCTGCTAAATACATTTCTCTGGGCAAAAAAAAACAGTATTCCCTCCTTTATCTGATGGTCTCACTACTGTGTCCGTCCAATCTCTGATTTCTCTCATTGCTTGCTTCTCTGCCACTGTTAAATTCGAAGGTGCTATAGGATATACTAATGCCTCTACATCTTTAATGACTAACATCTCAAATAAATCGATTAGGTTTCCTGGGGAGACAGGGGGCATATATTGGGATGTTACACCCCCTAAGAATGGGGTTTTAATCATTTGTGGAAAATCACCCTCAGGTTCAGTAATGCTCAACAATAATGCAGCGTCTTCATGCACTTCTGCCAAAGTACCTACTCCTGCCATAAATCCCAAAGGACCCACTTCACATTGTACCTCCCCTGATAATGGAGTGTCAGTAGGTGATTTAAATAAAAAATGCTTATGTAGGTGCATCTTCCTAATAGATTTAAACAAATCAATCTTAAATTCTGTCAAATCAAAATTACCTGGTATACAAAAATTAAGACCCTTAGCTAGTAACGAATAATGAGAATCTTGTAACACATGATCGGTTAGATTAATTACTGCATGCAATGATGTGTCCCTTAACGTCTTGGTCTCCATGAGACCTGTTTTCTCTTGCGATTTTGTCCATAAGGTCTTCCTCCTTCCTCTTCTGATCCTCCGCCTAAAGGGATGTGTGATCCAGACGCACCTGCCTCTGCTGATGCTTGCTGATTAGATGGAATCATGGATAAGCTAACACCTTCTCCCATGCTTGAATCAGAATCCGTTGTCAAATAATCTCTCCTAATTGGAGCCTGATTCTGTTTGTGGAAATGGCGCTTATATTTCCCTTTTCCTGATTGTCCAGTATGTGCATTCATTCGTTGCTTATTCCAGCTGAATATCTGACCATTCAAAAAATCATTTTTATCACGTAAAAATTTGTCTCGTTTCCTTAATTTAATCTCTGCCTGCATCGGTAACAATTTACTGTCCATTTTTTTATTCAATGTAAGCCACTGATTATCCGTCAGTCTTGATTTTAACTCTTCTTGTGATTTTGTTAATTCCTCTATAACTGTATCATAATTGCGCAAATTGTTGGCCAGGACTAATTGCAATAAATCTTGTGAACATTTTAGTAGGATGTTTTCCCATTCCGTACGAAAGGAAGCATCACTCCTAAACTCGGAAATTTCCTTCCACACTCTCAATCCACGGAGTGCACGTCCACAATCAATGTAGGACTTCAATGAATTGTTAGTCCAAAATAATTTTGTCTCTCTTTCAGCCAGATTCATCAATTTAAATTCCAAAGCTTTAGTGCTTAATGTCTGCACTTCGTCACATGTTTCACACTCTTTAAAATATTTATCAACATCCTCCCGACCAGCCTGTAAGCTCATTCCCAATGTGGCTGTGTCCGCTTCCATGTCTACCGACATGGTCAAACTGCTATATATGCAACGTCTATATAATCCACTCTTTAGATCCAGTAACAAAGCGTGCTCAGTCCAGAAACCAGTGCTATAGTAATAAAAAAGAAGAAGCGGGCGGCACCGCTGTTACCGTGCTAGGATCCGTGGCTTGCAGCAGGCGGTGAGCTCACATGGAGGATTCCCGGGTGCTTGACCTCATAACAAATCACTTGTGGTTTCCAAAGAAAAAAGGTCGCACTCTGCGAGATAATAGTGAAGATTTATTGACACATAATTACATGTCACGTCGGGGATGTGATAACAAGAGTGTCAAATGGCTGACAACGGCCGTTTCGCGCTACTCGAGCGCTTCCACGGGTCAAAGTGCAGGGGGAAATGATGGATTCTTGAGCAAATCATGTCATCCAGACACTCCTCCTACCTCAGCCGCTGTATAACTAACAAGTAAAACAGACAGGTGCTCAGTGCAAACATATAAAAAACACACATATTTCACCGCTGCAGCGGGAACAATAATCTTACATATAAAGACAAATATTACAAGGACTATTGAGTGATTATCAACATAACTAAAGGACCCCTATTATCAAATTAACCCTTCTGGGTAATCTGTTCCAAAGGAAACAGCTTATTAATATAAATCCGAGAGCTGCATGATACTAAATCCATAGGAAGTGTGTGCTTCCATACATTATGATCTAATCAAGATATATATATATATATATATATATATATATATGCAATTTTACCATGGCTCCAGCAATTAAAATAAAAAATTACTGACACCTATCTTTTGGCCATTTATGTCACAATGATGATCTAAGCCCATTGTATTGTCCTTGTTAAAACGATTTTAGGGCAATCTATATAGGATTAGATAGAGGAGCCTTTTTGCTGGCTTGTGCCCTTCAGGGCCAGCCAGACTAGAATCACCCTATTTTTTGGAGCCTCATCAATTGCATTGTAGGTTAGCTTCCAGCATTGTAATCACTCCAAAAAATTTGTGATACTATATCTTTCAAACTTTGGTCACATCCTTTTCTCCCCCCCCCCCCAAAAAAAAAAGGAAATAAAGTTCACCAAACACTCCACTTTAGAGTTGTGTAGGCCACATTAGATCATATTAAAGTGTAGTACACACACTCTTAGCCAAACTAGTGTTTCTTATACTGGTTAGCAGGTGTTCAGGAATAAGAACACTAAGCCACCCCTTTTTTACTTTTCTGCCTATCTTTATCAGTCTACCAAGATGAAGAAGGCAGGGAGTAAGGCACGTGGTCGTGGCCGTGGAGTTTCAGCAGGGAGAGGACGGGGGGATTCAGCAGGGAGAGGACATGGGGATTCGATGTCTGCTGCGGCCACCAGTGACCCTGCATCCCCCACTTTTACCAGGCAACAGTCCTTCATGCGCAGCTTTGTAGGACCTCACTGCTGCGTGACGAACAAATTGAAGCTGTTGTCGGATGGATGGTAGCTAACGCATCCACTTCAATGACTTCCGCATCCTCCCAGGGCCAGAGCACTGAAGAGCAACCATCTGTCTCTTCACCACCTGCCAAATTGCCCAGGCAGTCTGAGAGCCCTGGACAGGAGCCATCTCAATCTTTACTTCTGTTCTCAGAATCTGTTGGCTTGGAAAGAGGTGGCCAGCCAAGCAGCATTCTAGAGCGTGAAGAAGAGGGAGTATGCAGTGATGCGCAACTGCTTTGTCCCTCTGAATCTGAAGAGGCGGGTGGGCTAGTGCCTATTGTCAGCACACCTCAGTGCTCATCTGATGATGATGAGACTCAGTTGCCAATTTCTGGTGCGTACGGTGCTGGCGAGACAACCCAGGACCAGCCGGGGCTTGAAGAGGGGAGTGGAGATGATGAGGTCCTTGGCCCATCGTGGCGTCAGCCACAGGAAGGTGGTGGGAGCAGCTCTGAGGAAGAGATTCCCCGAACGGCCAAAAGAGGAGGGAGAGGGCGGGGGCAGATTTGGTTGCCTGTAGCCTCCACTTTGGCACCCGTGAGGAGCAATCCTCTTCCAAAACAGAAAACGGGCGCTCCCAGGACTTGCAGTGCGTGGTCTTTTTTTTACACAGTTGCAGATGACATTTGCTTTGTCAAATGCAAGCTGTGTCATCAGAAAGTTAAACGAGGGAAAAATGTGAGCAACCTCAATACCACAAATATGTGGAAACATGTGCGTACCAAGCACGAGGTGGAGTTACACAGACACACTGAAGATGTAGGCCAACCTTCAGCAGCACCTACCACCTCTTCAGCTCGTGTTGGGGCCTCTTCCTCCAGCTCACACACAGCTGGTTCGGCTTCCTCACTGGAACACCATGGAAGAACCTCTGCCACTGTTGTCCAGAGACCCAGTGAAATTCCACCCACTGAACCACGTTCTCAGTCATCAGCACACTCCCAGGCCACTCACCAGCAATCGGTAGCACAGGCATGGGAGAAAAAGCAGCCATACTCGGCAAACCATCCCCGAGCACTGGCTCTGAATGCCGGCATTGCCAAACTACTGGCCCTTGAGATGCTGTCATTCAGGCTGGTGGAGACTGACACCTTCCGGAACTTGATGTCATTGGCAGTTCCACAATACAATTTGCCCAGCCGCTTTTATTTCAGCAGGCAAGCCGTCCCTGCCCTGCAAAAGCATGTGGAGGGAAAAATTAAAAATGCGCTACTAAACGCCGTCAGTAGCAAGGTCCACCTACCACCGATGCGTGGACCAGTAGCCATGGACAGGGACGATACCTTTCCCTCACTGCCCATTGGGTCAATGTTGTGGAGCCGGGTACAGATCTGGAGAGTGGCTCTGTACGTTTTTTGCCAACTCCAAGGATTGCAGGAGTGCAGTCTGTACATATTGAGTCCTCCTCCTACTCTAGTTCCTCGGAATCAGCACTGCATGAGCCTGTTAGGGCAGATATGAGCACAGGTGTGGCCAAACGTCAACAGGCCGTCCTTAAATTAATTTCTTTGGGGAATCGGAGGCACACAGCACAGGAGCTCTGGAATGCCATCAAGCAGGAGAGCGATGTGTGGTTTGTGCCTGCGAATCTCCAGCCAGGCTTGGTAGTGAGTGACAATGGCTGAAATCTAGTGGCAGCTCTGGGCCTAGGCAACCTCACTCACATACCATGTCTGGCACACGTGCTCAATTTGGTCGTGCAGAGCTTTCTGAGGGACTATCCGGATCTTGATGCACTGCTGCACAAGGTTCGCCTAGAGTGTGCTCACTTGCGGCGTTCCAGCATGGCAAGATCGCGCATTGCATCTCTGCAATGCCGATTCCGCCTGCCAGAACATCGCATCATATGTGACCTCCCCACCAGGTGGAATTCAACGTTACATATGTTGGAGCGGTTGTATGAGCAGCAGGAAGCAGTAATGGAGTACCAGCTGCATCAGGCGCAAACAAGTCGCACTGTGCGCTGGACACACTTCACCACCACTGAGTGGGCCACTATGAGGGACATCTGCCAAGTTTTGCGTGCGTTCGATGACTCCACGCAGATGGCCAGTGCAGATGATGCACTAGTCAGCATGACTGTCCCCCTTATCTGTCTGCTTAAAAAACCTTACAAGCACTAAGTGAGGAGGTTTTTGAAGAGGTCGAGGATGAGGAGTCAGAAATGCCATCTGCTTCTGGCAAGTCTGCGCAACGTGCCTCCACACAAAGGCCCAGGCAGGGGACACTTAGTGAGGAGGATGACGAGGAGTCAATGGAGGAGGAGGAACACATCTCTCCAGAGGAGGGAGGTACACAAGGCTCTAGTAATCAGTGTGTACAGCGAGGGTGGGGTGATGCTGAGCAGGCTGAGATGCTGCCTCAAGCTGGGGACAGCGTTTCCGGTCCAGTTGGCAGTCTGCAGCACATGGTTGATTTCATGCTGCAGTGCTTGTTAAATGACCGCCGCATCGCCAACATTCTCCACACGGCTGATTATTGGGTGTACACCCTCCTAGATCCTCGCTACCGGGACAACTTACAAAGCCTCATACCACAGTTGACCCGGGAGCGTAAAATGCGGGAGTACCAAGAAACACTTGTGCAGGCCATCATGTTCTCCATTCCCCCCGCAAGTGTTGCTTGTAGTGCTTTTCAAAGCAGCCATGTGGGTAGAGGCAGTGGAGGAAGCTCTGCATAAAGAGGTAGCAGAGGCAGTGCCGCAGGACAAGGCAAGGCCAGTATGGCCCAAATGTGGAAAAGTTTTGTGGGACCGCCACAAACGGCTACACCATCACAGACGGCTCCAGTCAGCAGGAGGCAACGTTTCCGTCAGATGGTGACAGACTACTTGTCTTGCCCTGTTAGTGTACTCCCAGACGGCTCTTCCCCGTTCAAGTATTGGGTCTCTAAGCTGGATACATGGCCAGAGCTTAGCCAGTATGCATTGGAGGTGCTGACTTGCCCTGCTGCCAGTGTATTATCGGAACGTGTCTTTAGTGCTGCAAGTGGTGTGGTAACAGACCGTCGCACGCGACTATCCGCCGATAATGTTGACCGGCTTACTTTTCTGAAAATGAACAAGGCCTGGATCTCACCTGAATTTGCCAGTCCTCTTCCAGAATAAATAATTGGCTGGCAACAGGATCCAGGTCTCCTGTTGTGTTCATGTTTCTATGACCTGAACTTTATTTCCTGGGCTACAGCAACGCCCGTTGTTGCTCAGAAGTGCTGTCCACACAGACAAAACACTCGCTCATGTGTAAGTGGGGTTCGGTAACGTCAGCTGATCCCCTGCTGTGTGTATGGCAAAGTGTCCTGCTCCCTCCACAGTCAAACAACCACAGATTTACACCTGGCTCCAAGTAGGCCTCGGCCTACTACCTGATTTTCCATGGGCTCTGACACAGCCAGTTGGTGCTCAGAAGTGCTGTCCGCACAGACAAAACACTCGCTCATGTGTAAGTGGGGTTCGGTAACGTCAGCTGATCCCCTGCTGTGTGTACGGCAAACTCTCCTGCTGCCTACAACTTCTGACTACCTCTGATTTAATATGTTCTCTGATTTGCCCTCTGTCTCCACTCTGTTTTGAGTATTTCCTCCGGCCTACAACACCGCCTGTTTCTGCTCTCAAGTGCCGTCTGCACAATCCACACTTGTTCCTGTGTTACCTGGGTCCTGTAACATCTGCTCATCTCCAGAGGTGAGTCCGGCAATGTCTCCTGCTTTGTCTACATTCCCACTACTTGTAGTGGAAAAGTGGACAGAGCAGGAGACATTGCCTGACTCACCTCTAGGGAGAAGCTGCTGTTACAGAACCCCAGTAACACAGGAACAAGTTTGGGTTGTGCAGACGGCATTTCAGAGCAGCAACTGGCGTGGTTGGAAGCCAGAGGAAATACTCGAAACAGAGTGAAGACAGAGGCCTAATTGGAGTACGTTGACAGTTAGTAGTAGTCTAGAAACAATCGCAAACTGCCACCAAGTTGGCCTCGGCCTACTACCTGATTTTCCCTGGGCTCCGACACCGCCAGTTGGTGCTCTGAAGTTCTGTCCGCACAGACAAAACACTCGCTCATGTGTAAGTGGGGTTCGGTAACGTCAGCTGATCCCCTGCTGTGTGTATGGCAAACTCTCCTGCTCCCTCCACAGTCAAACAACCTCAGATTTACACCTGGCTCCAAGTAGGCCTCGGCCTACTACCTGATTTTCCCTGGGCTCCGACACCGCAAGTTGGTGCTCAGAAGTGCTGTCCGCACAGACAAAACACTCGCTCATGTGTAAGTGGGGTTCGGTAACGTCAGCTGATCCCCTGCTGTGTGTATGGCAAACTCTCCTGCTCCCTCCACAGTCAAACAACCTCAGATTTACACCAGGCTCCAAGTAGGCCTCGGCCTACTACCTGATTTTCCCTGGGCTCCGACACCGCAAGTTGGTGCTCAGAAGTGCTGTCCGCACAGACAAAACACTCGCTCATGTGTAAGTGGGGTTCGGTAACGTCAGCTGATCCCCTGCTGTGTGTATGGCAAACTCTCCTGCTCCCTCCACAGTCAAACAACCTCAGATTTACACCTGGCTCCAAGTAGGCCTCGGCCTACTACCTGATTTTCCCTGGGCTCCGACACCGCCAGTTGGTGCTCAGAAGTGCTGTCCGCACAGAAAAAACACTCGCTCATGTGTAAGTGGGGTTCGGTAACGTCAGCTGATCCCCTGCTGTGTGTATGGCAAACTCTCCTGCTCCCTCCACAGTCAAACAACCTCAGATTTACACCTGGCTCCAAGTAGGCCTCGGCTTACTACCTGATTTTCCCTGGGCTCTGACACCGCCAGTTGGTGCTCAGAAGTGCTGTCCGCACAGACAAAACACTCGCTCATGTGTAAGTGGGGTTCGGTAACGTCAGCTGATCCCCTGCTGTGTGTACAGCAAACTCTCCTGCTCCCTCCACAGTCAAACAACCTCAGATTTACACCTGGCTCCAAGCAGACCTCGGCCTACTACCTGATTTTCCCTGGGCTCCGACACCGCCAGTTGGTGCTCAGAAGTGCTGTCCGCACAGACAAAACACTCGCTCATGTGTTAGTGGGGTTCGGTAACGTCAGCTGATCCCCTGCTGTGTGTATGGCAAACTCTCCTGCTCCCTCCACAGTCAAACAACCTCAGATTTACACCTGGCTCCAAGTAGGCCTCGGCCTACTACCTGATTTTCCCTGGGCTCCGACACCGCCAGTTGGTGTTCAGAAGTGCTGTCCGCACAGACAAAACACTCGCTCATGTGTAAGTGGGGTTCGGTAACGTCAGCTGATCCGCTGCTGTGTGTACGGCAAACTCTCCTGCTCCCTCCACAGTCAAACAACCTCAGATTTACACCTGGCTCCAAGTAGGCCTCAGCCTACTACCTGATTTTCCCTGGGCTCCGACACCGCCAGTTGGTGCTCAGAAGTGCTGTCCGCACAGACAAAACACTCGCTCATGTGTAAATGGGGTTCGGTAACGTCAGCTGATCCCCTGCTGTGTGTACGGCAAACTCTCCTGCTGCCTACAACTTCTGACTACCTCTGATTTAATATGTTCTCTGATTTGCCCTCTGTCTCCACTCTGTTTTGAGTATTTCCTCCGGCCTACAACACCGCCTGTTTCTGCTCTCAAGTGCCGTCTGCACAATCCACACTTGTTCCTGTGTTACCTGGGTCCTGTAACATCTGCTCATCTCCAGAGGTGAGTCCGGCAATGTCTCCTGCTTTGTCTACATTCCCACTACTTGTAGTGGAAAAGTGGACAGAGCAGGAGACATTGCCTGACTCACTTCTAGGGAGAAGCTGCTGTTACAGAACCCCAGTAGCACAGGAAAAAGTGTGGGTTGTGCAGACGGCATTTCAGAGCAGCAACTGGCGTGGTTGGAAGCCAGAGGAAATACTCGAAACAGAGTGAAGACAGAGGCCTAATTGGAGTACGTTGACATTTAGTAGTAGTCTAGAAACAAACAATCGAAAACTGCCACCAAGTAGGCCTCGGCCTACTACCTGATTTTCCCTGGGCTCCGACACCGCCAGTTGGTGCTCTGAAGTTCTGTCCGCACAGACAAAAAACTCGCTCATGTGTAAGTGGGGTTCGGTAACGTCAGCTGATCTCCTGCTGTGTGTACGGCAAACTCTCCTGCTCCCTCCACAGTCAAACAACCTCAGATTTACACCTGGCTCTAAGTAGGCCTCGGCCTACTACCTGATTTTCCCTGGGCTCTGACACCGCCAGTTGGTGCTCAGAAGTGCTGTCCACACAGAAAAAAACAATCGTTCATGTGAAAGTGGGGTTCGGTAACGTCAGCTGATCCCCTGCTGTGTGGAGGGCAAAGTGCTGCTGCCTCCAAATTGCAACTACTTCAGATTTAAACATTCTCTGATTTGGCCTCTGTCTCCACTCTGTCTGTAGTATTTCCCCTGACCTCCAGCACCGCCAGTTCCTGCTCACAGTTGCCGTCCGCGCATTCCACACTTGTTCCTGTGTTCCTGGTGTTCTGTTACATGAGCAGATCCCCCAATGTGTGTCCGCCACTGTCTCCTGCGCTGTCCACCTTCCCACTGCAAGCGTTGGGAATGTGGACAGAGCAGGAGACAGTGGCAGACACACAACAGGGGATCTGCTGACATTACAGAACCCCAGCAACACAGGAACACTTGTGGATTGGGCAGGCGGCTGCTGTACGCATAAACTGGCGGTGTTGGTGGTCACGTAAAATCATGGAAACAGAGTGGAGACAGATGCCTAATTGGAGCATGTTGACAGTCTGTTGTAGCCTACAAACAATCTAAAACTGCCACCAAGTAGGCGTCGGCCTGCACCATGATTGTCCCTGGGCTCCAACAACGCTAGTTGGTGCTCGGAAGTGCTGTCCACACAGAAAATCACACTTGTTCATGTGTAAGTGGGGTTCGGTAAAGTCAGCTGATCCCCTGCTGTGTGTACGGCAAACTCTCCTGCTGCCTCCAAAGTCAAAATACCTCAGATTTACACCTGGCTCCTAGTAGGCCTCGACCTGCACAATGATTGTCCCTGGGCTCCAACAACGCCAGTTGGTGCTCGGAAGTGCTGTCCACACAGAAAAAAACACTCGTTCATGTGAAAGTGGGGTTCGGTAACGTCAGCTGATCCCCTGCTGTGTGGAGGGCAAAGTGCTGCTGCCTCCAAATTGTAACTACTTCAGATTTAAACATTCTCTGATTTGGCCTCTGTCTCCACTCTGTCTGTAGTATTTCCCCTGACCTCCAACACCGCCAGTTCCTGCTCACAGTTGCCGTCCACGCATTCCACACTTGTTCCTGTGTTCCTGGTGTTCTGTTACGTGAGCTGATCCCCCAATGTGTGTCCGCCACTGTCTCCTGCGCTGTCCACCTTCCCACTGCAAGTGGTGGGAATGTGGACAGAGCAGGAGACATTGGCAGACACATCAGGGGATCTGCTGACATTACAGAACCCCAGTAACACAGGAACACATGTGGATTGGGCAGACGGCTACTGTACGCATAAACTGGTGGTGTTGGTGGTCACATGAAATCCTGGAAACAGAGTGGAGACAGATGCCTAATTGGAGCACGTTGACAGTCTGTTGTAGCCTACAAACAATCTCAAACTACCACCAAGTAGGCCTCGGCCTTCACCATGATTGTCCCTGGGTTCCAACAACGCCAGTTGGTGCTCGGCAGTGTCTTTGGCATGGGTACTCCCTGTTGCCCAGCCTGGTTCCAGCACGCCAGCTGTTTCCGGGTAGTGTCAAGGTCACTATGCCACTAATCCATTGTCCTGTCGTCTTGCGGCCGGGTTAGCCGACTCTACGGTGCCTGCAGTTTAGGTGACTCCTATGTGGGCTGCAGGAACTGACACTGAAGGCTGGATCCATAGTGCCAATGGGACATGGACCCCCTGTAGGACTGTGGGTTTCGGTAACTGCGGCCGGCTTGCGGCCTGGCTACTTTGCTTTGGATGGGTACCTTCTGCTACCCACCCGAGTCCCAGCACTGTCAGCTGGTTCTCGCCAGAGCCTTTGGCCTAGGTGCCTCCATCTCGGTATCCGAAGGTCCAGCACCGTCAGCTGGTCCTTGGTAGTGCTTTCTAGCACAGGTACCTCCTGCCTAGTAACCGTGGTCCAGCAACGTCAGCTGTTCCTCGGTAGTGCCATTGGCTCTTGTAGCTTTTGCTACCCATCTGGGTTCCAGCACCGTCAGCTGGTTCTCGGCAGTGTCTTTGGCACGGGTACTCCCTGTTGCCCAGCCAGTTTCCAGTACGCCAGCTGTTTCCAGGTAGTGTCAAGGTCACTATGCCACCAATCCGTTGTCCTGTCGTCTTGCGGCCGGGTTAGCCGACTCTACGGTGCCTGCAGTTTAGGTGACTCCTATGTGGGCTGCGGGAACTGGCACTGAAGGCTGGATCCGTAGTGCCAATGGGACATGGACCCCCTGTGGGTTTCGGTAACTGCGGCCGGCTTGCGGCCTGGCTACTTTGCTTTGGATGGGTACCTTCTGCTACCCACCTGGGTGCCAGCACTGTCAGCTGGTTCTCGCCAGAGCCTTTGGCCTAGGTGCCTCCATCTCGGTATCTGAAGGTCCAGCACTGTCAGCTGGTCCTTGGTAGTGCTTTTTAGCACAGGTACCTTCTGCTTAGTAACCGTGGTCCATCAGCGTCAGTTGGTCCTCAGTAGTGCCATTGGCTCTTGTTCCTTCTGCTATCCATCCGGGTTCCAGCACTGTCTGCTGGTTCTCGTCAGAGCCTTTGGCCTAGGTGCCTCCATCTCGGTATCCGAGGTCCAGCACCGTCAGCTGGTCCTTGGTAGTGCTTTTTAGCACAGGTACCTTCTGCTTAGTAACCGTGGTCCAGCACCGTCAGTTGGTCCTCGGTAGTGCCATTGGCTTTTGTTCCTTCTGCTACCCATCCGGGTTCCAGGACTGTCTGCTGGTTCTCGCCAGAGCCTTTGGCCTAGGTGCCTCCATCTCGGTATCCGAGGTCCAGCACCGTCAGCTGGTCCTTGGCAGTGCTTTTTAGCACAGGTACCTTCTGCTTAGTAACCATGGTCCAGCACCATCAGTTGGTCCTCGGTAGTGCCATTGGCTCTTGTTCCTTCTGCTACCCATCTGGGTTCCAGCACTGTCTGCTTGTTCTCGCCAGAGCCTTTGGCCTAGGTGCCTCCATCTCGGTATCCGAGTTCCAGCACCGTCAGCTGGTCCTTGGTAGTGCTTTTTAGCACAGGTACCTTCTGCTTAGTAACCGTGGTCCAGCACCATCAGTTGGTCCTCGGTAGTGCCATTGGCTCTTGTTCCTTCTGCTACCCATCCGGGTTCCAGCACTGTCTGCTGGTTCTCGCCAGAGCCTTTGGCCTAGGTGCCTCCATCTCGGTATCCGAGGTCCAGCACCGTCAGCTGGTCCTTGGTAGTGCTTTTTTGCACAGGTACCTTCTGCTTAGTAACCGTGGTCCAGCACTGTCAGTTGGTCCTCGGTAGTGCCATTGGCTCTTGTTCCTTCTGCTACCCATCCGGGTTCCAGCACTGTCTGCTGGTTCTCGCCAGAGCCTTTGGCCTAGGTGCCTCCATCTCGGTATCCGAGGTCCAGCACCGTCAGCTGGTCCTTGGTAGTGCTTTTTAGCACAGGTACCTTCTGCTTAGTAACCGTGGTCCAGCACTGTCAATTGGTCCTCGGTAGTGCCATTGGCTCTTGTTCCTTCTGCTACCCATCCGGGTTCCAGCACTGTCTGCTGGTTCTTGCCAGAGCCTTTGGCCTAGGAGCCTCCATCTCGGTATCCGAGGTCCAGCAGCGTCAGCTGGTCCATGGTAGTGGTTTCTAGCACAGGTACCTCCTGCATAGTAACCGGGGTCCAGCACCGTCAGCTGTTCCTCAGTAGTGCCATTGGCTATTGTTCCTTCTGCTGCCACTATGGGTTCCAGTACTGTCAGCTGGTTCTCGCCAGTTTCTCAGCCTTCTTGTACCTTCTGCTACATTTCCAAGATCAAGCTTTTTGAAATTGTCTTTGGTAATCCTTATTGATCTCCATGACGACGACCCTGAAGACCACACCAAAGAAGACCAGAAATATGACCCTAAATAATATGACCAAGAGGACAAAGAACATAGAATCATAGAATCATAGAATCGTAGAGTTGGAAGGGACATCCTGGGCCATCTGGTCCAACCCCCTGCTCAAAGCAGGATTCGCTAAATCATCCCAGTCAGATGTCTGTCCAGCCTCTGTTTGAAGACTTCCATTGAAGGAGAACTCACCACTTCTCGTGGCAGCCTGTTCCACTCATTGATCACTCTAACTGTCAAAAAGTTTTTTCTAATATCTAATCTGTGTCTCCTCCCATTCAGTTTCATCCCATTGCTTCTAGTCTTTCCTTGTGCAAATGAGAATAAAGTTGATCCTTCTGACAGCCCTTTAGATATTTGTAGACAGCTATTAAGTCTCCTCTCAGTCTTCTCTTTTGCAAACTAAACATTCCCAAATCCTGCAACCTTTCCTCATAAGACAGGGTTTGCAGACCGGTCACCATTCTGGTCGCTCTTTTCTGAACTTGCTCCAGTTTGTTGATGTCTTTTTTAAAATGTGGTGCCCAAAACTGGACACAATATTCCAGATGAGGTCTGACCAAAGAGGAGTAGAGGGAAATAATGACTTCACGTGATCTAGACTGTATGCTTCTGTTAATACATCCTAGAATTGCATTTGCCTTTTTTGCTGCTGCATCACACTGTTGACTCATATTCAGTCTGTGATCTATTAGTATACCCAAGTCTTTTTCACATGTGCTGTCACTTAGCCCTATTCCTCCCATTCTATATATGCTTTTTCCATTTTTATTGCCCAGATGTAGTACTTTGCATTTCTCCCTGTTAAAAACCATTCTGTTAGTTGCTGCCCACTTCTCCAGTTTATTTAAATCTTTTTGAATCCTCTCTCTCTCTTCTCTAGTATTAGCTATCCCTCCTAGCTTTGTGTCATCAGCAAATTTAATCAGTTTACCCTCAATGCCTTCATCTAAATCGTTGATAAAGATGTTGAACAATACAGGGCCCAGGACAGAGCCCTGTGGTACCCCACTTGAGACATTCTTCCAACTGGATGTGCAGCCATTTACGACCACTCTTTGGGTCCGATCTCTAAGCCAGTTATGAATCCACCTAACAGTTGCCTTGTCCATTCCATACTTAATCATTTTTTCAATAAGGATTGTATGAGAGACTTTGTCAAATGCTTTGCTGAAGTCAAGATATACTATATCTACAGCATTTCCTTGATCCACCCAATCAGTGATACCGTCATAGAAGGAAATTAAGTTAGTCTGACATGACTTATTAGTTACAAACCCATGCTGACTCTGTTTAATCACTTCATTCTTATCCAGGTATTGACATACATGTTGTTTAATAATTTGTTCAAAGATATTTCCTGGTATAGAAGTCAGACTCACCGGCCTATAGTTACCTGGGTCCACCTTCTTCCCCTTTTTGAAGATAGGAACAACATTTGCTCTTCTCCAGTCTTCTGGGACTTCTCCTGTTCTCCAAGAATTTTCAAAGATTATAGAGAGGGGTTCAAAAATTTCTTCTGCTATCTCCTTCAGTACTCTGGGGTGTAATTCATCTGGACCTGGAGACTTGAATTCATTTAGGCTAGCTAAGTGTTTCCTCACTATCTTTCTGTTTATAGATATCCTGGATTCTTCTATTCCCTTAATAGGACAGTGAATAACAGTTGATGTTACATTTCCTTTCTGAGAGAAAACAGATGCAAAATAGGAATTTAAAAGTTCAGCCTTCTCAACATCCTGTCTTACCATTTCATCATTTTCATCCTGTAAAAATCCTATAGCATCTTTGACTTTTCTTTTACTTTTGACATATCCCCAAAATCCTTTATTATTGCTTTTGACATCTCTTGCAAGCCTCAATTCATTTTCAGCTTTAGCTAATCTGATTTGTGCCCTGCAGGTTCTGCAGACAGCATTATATTCTTCTTTAGATATGCCTCCCTCTTTCCATTTTATAAACATTTTTTTCTTCCTTTTTAGCATGTGCTTAAGTTCTGTGTTCATCCATCCTGGTTTCCTTAACTGCTTCCTATTCTTCCCTCTTTTCGGAATTGTTAACAACTGTGCTTTGAGAATTTCATTTTTCAAGATTTCCCATCCTTCCTGGACATTTTTGTCTTTAAGGATATCCAGCCATTGGATCCCTCCAATTCTCTTTCTGAATCCCTTAAAATCTGCCTTTCTGAAATCTAACCTTGACGTCTGAGTCTTCACAGGTCTTCCGCCTCTAGTTATCCAAAATTTTAAAATAGCATGGTCGCTACCTCCTAGGGTCCCAGCCACTTTTACCTCCTCAACCATTTCCTCCCTGTTTATAAGGATTAGATCCAAGGTAGCAGTTCCCCTTGTTTTCTCCCTTACCTTTTGGAAGATAAAGTTGTCAGCAAGAGAGGATAAGAATTTCCTTGACCTGTTAGTTTTGCCTGAGAGAGATTCCCAACAAATGTCTGGATAGTTGAAATCTCCCATGACAACTATGTCATATTTTTTGGAGAACTTGGCCATTTGATGCATAAAGAGTTCATCCATAGCTTCAGCTTGCACAGGCGGCCTGTAGTAAATGCCTACAATGGTGTCCTTTCCATTGTTCTGTCCTTGTATTCTTACCCAAACAGTTTCCA
This sequence comes from Dendrobates tinctorius, assembly GCF_039654945.1. NCBI lineage: Eukaryota > Metazoa > Chordata > Amphibia > Anura > Dendrobatidae > Dendrobates > Dendrobates tinctorius. The sequence continues at coordinate 7,395,668 of NW_027361824.1, forward strand.
CAGAACTCCCAGTCTCTGAAGCTTGAAGATGAAGAAAACCACCCAGATACAGAACAAAAGACAGAAGAACAAGAAGCAGAAGAAGCAAAAGCAGAAGAACAGAAAGCAGAAGAACATTAAGCATAAGACTAAAAATCAGCATAGAAGAAATCAAAATTATAAGCAGAAGAAGACTAAGCAGTAAATGGGGGTGAGTCCGTTCCTCCTCGTGGTGCCCCTGGAAAATGCCTGCTACTGCAGGCCAAACTGAACGTGGACAAATCCTGTTGTAAATCTTTTGTGACAGGCAGAACGTAAGGTGTAATCTTATAACTTTTATAGATAAGTACTACAGGAATGCCTGTCACCATAAGAAAATGAAGAAAAAGAAGAAGAATAGGAAGAAGATGAAGAAATAGCATATGAAAATTAATAATAGCTGAATAAGAAGAATATGAAGAATGGAAAAAAAAAATTAATGGGAAGAAGGTGAAGAAGAAGATGAATAAGGTGAAGAAAAAGTTGATGAAAAAAATGCTACTGCTGCGGATCATGAAGGAGAAAGTGTGGGAGAAGTACAAAAGAAGGTGAAGAGCATGGAAGTTGTGAAACATACATATCTGACTAAATATAAAAAAGTTAACATAGTCAATATCTTTTTAACTCCGAACGTCTTGAAAAAAAAAATTGAAATTAATGCTATGCCATGTGATTTGAATAAACCACTATGCCTTTAATGTCTCCTCCACCTCCCACAATACATTCTACATGATTCTTATTTGTTTTCAATTATGTAGAATTAGCCAACAAGGAAATAAAGGGCTTTTTTTAATTCCGATACCGGAAGTCCCATTGACTTGAATGGGACTTCCGGTATCGGAATCGGCGATACCCGATATTTTTTTCGTATCGGGCGATACCATCCGATACGATATTTTTTGGTATCGAACGGTATCGCTCAACACTAGTGTTGAGGTAAATGGTGTAGTGTTAGGCACAGAGATGTAGCAGTGCTGAGTGAGTTGGCGCAGGAGAAAGGCAATAACACAGCTGAATGCCGTTCCAATTCTTTTACTCACGTTCTGGCACAGACAGGTGCCCGTTTCAATGCCGCAGCTTCCAGGTCAGGGACTCAGCCAACTCCCAGGCAGATGGAATTAACCCTTCCAGCACTCCTTTTCGTGTGCCTGTTCTGAACGTCTCCTTTCTAGCGTTAATCTGAAGTACTTGCAGTTCTGAATTGCACTCAAGTGCCTCCTTCTTGATGCTACTTAAACTCCACTCGTAAGACAGGTGACTGTAGCCTGCTTCGGGGGACTCCATCAATCATGTCCCGGCTCACACATAGGTTGCCACTTTGTCTTCGAGTCTTTGGTGGGAATAGAGTGGTCACAACTCCTATTCCTCCGGTTTCTGCTGCAAGAACGTTAGTTTCACAGACAGCCTCAGATACAGGTGGCCGGCCTTGGCGCAATGAACTTAGGGAAAGGCTCTGCACTAACCCTAGTCCCCAGTCTCTCTCCTCCTCACGTTCCGTGCTTATCTATCTTCCTTCTGAACAACTGATCCTTCCTTCTTTCTCTTCCTTTGCTAACAGCTCCAACTCCCATGAGTCTGCTGCCTCTACATCCTTCTCTCTGTCCACCCTCCGGGGATTATCACAGTCGAGAGTTCTCCTCTCCGCTCCCCCCTTATGGTGAACTTCTGCCTTCCTCCCCACTTGGGGATTCTGTTCCCAACTTCCTATCAACTTTCCCTTCTTAGTGTCTCTAAGCTCCACCCACCATCCAGCACCCTTCATGAACCAAAGCAGCTGCCATAAAGGGTGCTCTGCTGTTCTAAGGTGTCTGTGCTGGATGTAGGTGATGGAGGCTGGTCAGGTGTTCCATCTTACCTGGGAAGCGGGATACTACACCTCAGGAGGAGGTGCAGTACCTCTGTGGCGACTGAACCCTCAGGGACGCCACACCTGTATGTAGCATAGTTGAACATGTGTAGCCGGAGCTCCTATCAATGTCTATGAAACTACAGGAATGATGCACTCTTTATTCCTATAGACAATGAATGGAGCAGAAGGCTTGCATTAGGAGAGAGCTACTGAGCTCTGTTCTCAAGGTTCCTAGGCCTCAATCTCAAAACTGATGTTCCACCTCCTTGTTCCATGGCCATCCACTGGGAGGATGGATTAGAAGACCACCTGTGCTCCCTGTTCTTTCACTTTTTTGCCTAAGTCTTCAAAGTCACTGCAGATGGTTTCCAGGTCCTTTCTGTAATGACACCTATGGTGTCACTGGCGCAGCCTAAGGGGCGCTATCAGGGGTCATGTGAAGGAGCGCAAGGAGTGGAGGAGCAAGGCACACAGTGCGCAAGGACCTGAGACTAAGGAGCTTACACAGGACCTGCAACTAAACAGTCACATGAACAGGGGGCGTGAGGACAGGGAAGGCAACTGATAGCACAGAGTACAGGGCACAGAAAGTGAACATAATCAAAGGGGAGCCAAAGCCAGACGAGAGCGAGGTACCTAGGGATAAGACAGAGAGTAAATGGAGACAAGCCAAGGATTCAGATAACCCAGAATGACAGGGCAGTACAATGCAGGATACAGAGGCAAAAGTCAAGGGACAAAGTGGGTCAAACACAGCAAAGCACACACTCACAGAGGCACAACGTTTACGGACGAGTAACCTGGGTCAGCAACCACAAACCGAGTATATGGGAGTATCACCGACATCAAATCCAGGAACTGCCAACATTAAATAGCCACCCCAGAACCAAAGAGAGGCGAACTAGAATTAACCCTGACCTGACCAGGATGGAGGCGGCACCATCCTCTCCAGAGTCATGACACTTTCTAGTGGTATTAGCAGGAATGGGTAGTCATCTCATCTGTAGGTCTGAAGAGTCCTGATTATCCTCTCAGACACATCTTTGATTTTTGCACCTGGAAGACTGCACATTTCTCGTGAGTTTATATCACCTTGACCACCGCTCCCCATTTCTTCTTCACAATATTTTTATTTCTCCATCCAAGAGGACTCTGAGGGTGCACAAGGTTGTTCTTAGGGGGCAAAATGTTATCTTGATGTATTTGATCATCGTTCTCCTGCGTGAGAGCCTGGTACTGGTTGCAGAGCAGTATGGGTCCTGACTGCCTCTTCATGCGCCTTCTTTTCTAGGTCACAAGCTTCCATTCCTCTGTTTCTTCAGGTGGCTACAAATGTCTTCTCTTTCTGTATTCTGAAGAGAAACTCCTGCTCTGTCTAAGAATTCCTCATCTTCCTTAATAATTTTCAATGTATCTAACCTCTCTTCTAGTCTTTGCAACTTTTCCTCCAACAGGGACACAACTAAAGTTTGGCTTTTCCACTGGTAAGTCTGTGAACACGCAGCTTGCAGTGCAGCTCACCAAATGGCTGCTGGCCTCCTCCATGTTCTTAATGTTTATATGATGTCAAAGCGGTGAAGATCGTGCCACAAGTAACATGGTTTTTCAATGTCCTCCTTTCAGCTGCTAAAGCCAAATTCCAGTGTTCCTTGAGTTTGCAGAGAATCTTCACTTATGGGATCCCTGTGTTCAGAACCCAAATCTTCAGCAATTTATCCTAAGTCTGATTGATAGCAGTTGACCTGATGTTTTTAGAATAACACTTCATGTCAACATTTTGAATGCTTGTTGCTAATACAACGATACAGAAATCAGAAAAAAAACTTCAGCAGCTCCAATGCACTGGTCTTGACCCTCATGCCACAGGTGACCAGTGATGTAAATTTTTTGACCTATAAGATATATATGGCATATCTGTTATTCACCTGGTCTAGATCCAACACTTGTCAGTGCATCTTCCACCACTGGTGGCCTGCTCACCCTACTCTTGTACAATGAGTATTCAAGTAGTAAGTTCACCTTCCTAACATACTGTATGCTTTCAGTCACCCTGTATAGCCACAAGAAAAATCCAGCTCTCCTACTGCGGGGCTCTACTACAGTCTCCTCAAAGTGCAACTTTAGTTGATCTAATATCTACTATTACAAGTTGTTTTCAGCTAAACCAAGGAATCTGATCACATCTATGTTTACACACTATTAAACCAGTAATATTCCAGTATCAGCACAATCCAAAGACAATTTCTCATTTTCTCAGATCGAAAAGAAACTTCTCTATAGGTCACTTGCATACTGTCAAGACTATAACTCTTGCATGCACAGTCCATACAGTCTATCCACAGGGCTGAAGGCATCACACAGTACATAAAGTCTCACCAACTCAATTCCTCCTATAACTGAACATATCACAGAGTTCACATAGATTGAACTGTGTGACGCCTAGGGGGTGGCGTGCTTCCGAGAGTGGACCCTCTGGGTCGCAGCACTGAAGCCCCCCGAGCGAGCGGACCAGGTGGGACCAACCTCTGTACAGGGATTGTTAGGTGCAGACCCGAGGGAGACAGGTACCGTGACAGCTGGCACCAAGAGGGACAGCTCAAGGGGGCGGCGGAGAAGCCACTTGACTGGACTGGAAGAACGGACGAGGCACAACCAGGCCCGAGCAAGGAGGACAGGACTACCAGGATGGAGTGGGAGGACAGGACTACCAGGACGGAGCGGGAGGACAGGACTACCAGGACGGAGCAGGAAGACAGGACTACCAGGACGGAGCAGGAGGTCAGGACTATCAGGACGGAGCCGGAGGACAGGACTACCAGGACGGGACAAACATAGGAGAACAAGGGCGTACTAAGAAACAGAGAGAGTAGTTTCCTCTGTTCTGTGGTTTTTATGTTAGAGTGTGACTTGCAAGTGTAAGGGACTTTGCCGGTAGTTTGCCAGCTTACGTATTATGGCCATAATATTAACCAATACCTTACATATATTGATAAGTTTTTTGCACTTTTTATCTTTTCAAGGTGCAGTTGGGCCCAAATGGTTCTGTAAACTGTGGTCTCTGTTCACACGGGATGCATTATAGTTAGCACTGGGCAGCCCCCCTATATGGTGTTACTAAGAGGCTGTGAACCATATGCTCTGCATTCCCTGTGTGAACATTGCCACATACGGATTATTTTTTTGCACTGGTGTACCACACGGCCAATCCCTGATTGTAGGCTGGCTGTTTCATTAGGTATTTTTGCACCTGTGCAGTTGCCATTTTACTTGGGTCCGCTGCACCCTTATAGTGCATTTGTATTGAGACCTGTCTATACAGGTAAGCATCTCTGCCTGTTTTTGTTTTTTTCTTAAATATTGGAGGATTTTTTCCTCTGTTCTGTGGTTTTTAAGAAACAGAGAGAGTAGTGGGCAGAACCCACGAACACGGTCAAGACTAGATATAAGGTGCACACGATAATCAGGCGCCTCTAATATGGAGGAGCCGCCTGATATACCCTGTGCCAGCACCTGATTGCAGCACCAGTGCTTCTGGGTCAGGTGCTGCAGGGTTAAAGGAGTGAGGGAGCGCGCGACAGTGGGCTAGAGCGCATGTGTGGCACCCCCAGGAGTTTGGCCGCCACAGTGGCTTTGCCTTCCTCCAGGGAGGGTAATGCCAGGCTTGGAAGCAGTGAAGGGTCTCTCTCGCAGTTAACCTATACATGCAACACAGTTCCACTCCAGGCCAGCAGGGGGGACTCTGAACCGGAATTAAGGGGAGGAGTGACCTGAGGGCCAAGAGGAAGGAGTGGTTAGTTAGTCTGAGGAGGGTGAAGTGTGCAGATGTGGAGAAGAAGCGCGGAGATCGAGCAGAGAGGAAAGGCTCATCTCCAGTGAGAGCGCATGAACTGGAGCCTGGTCTCCACGGTTGTATGGATACTGAAGATCCTGCAACAGACACCAGAGAAGTAAGAAGTTGTAAATACTCGACTCCCACCTAAGACTCAGAGGCAAAACAGCACAGTGTGAGCCAAGAGAGAAATAGCGGCTACAGCTGTCTGCCATATGAGGTATTCAGAGAATCAATAGTAAGGAGGAACTTCAGTGTAACTCGGTACTGGAGACACCTCAAATAAGCGCTAGGAAGGAGACTACACAGCCCATCTGCTGAGAGAGAATGCCTGAGTTGCTTCCAGGCTAGCCTGCTCCAGTACCATCTGTAATCAGGACCCTGGACTGCATTTGCCAAGTAAAGGTACAGAAACTGCACCCTGCTGTGTCTTTGTCTGCTTCCTACCCTTTCGGCACCGCTACATCCCCGTGCCAACCACATTTACACTGCCCTGGGACTACAGCTTCACCTGTGAGGAGCTTTTACATCCTTGCTGCACTATACCATCAGTCCCAGCGGCTCTGCATGCAGTGTTGGCTTAACACCTCCCTTGCCGAACACCACAGGTGGCGTCACGAACTATTCATTCAATTAACTACATTTCCACTATTGCAATTCCCCTTTTACTTGGGCGTTCAGGGCCACGGACCGGGTCACCGCTGCTGTGACATTCCCTTCTGAGAGACCGGCCCGGTACCGAGTGCCCCACAGCCCTGGGAGGGCGACCCAACTTGGCGTCACAAACAGGATTACGGAGCCCGGTATCCCCAGGTCCTGTGTGCCATAGATTGTGTTTGTGTAAAAGACTATGTTGGCACCAATTGCCGCCATTGCCGCGCTGCTTGGCACGTGCAGGAAAACAAAAGAGGCAGGCCTTCATGGGCGGAGCCCCTCAGAGAGCGCAAAGCAGTGAAGTCCCGCGCGGGAAGAGGAAAAGCACGCGAGAAGTGGGAGGAGCTGAGGCCTGCAGGCCGGAGCATCGGGCCTGCGAAGCGGCTGCCGGAAAGCTCACACAACCCCCGGCCCTGGCTAACGTTAACTAGGGGGGGAGAGAATGTCTGCGCCATGCAGCAATGCAGCAGCGGACGCCGCCACTAACCCCTCAGCGCCGTAAGGAGTAGCGCCCGCCGCAGCGGTCCCCATAATGCCACTGTCTATGCCCTACCTTCCGGGAGTGGCCTGGCTACCGCATATTGATCGACGTGAATGTAATCCCATGATGACTCTTGGTACCAATGTAATTGAAAATTGTCTTTCCGAGGTCATTGTCTTGTTGCAACAGGTGGCTGAGACTGCTGGTTCCAGTGAACAACGAACCCTGCAGAAGGAGATCAAGGCCCTGATGCAAAGACAACAGGTAGAACTCTCTGGTGGAGAAATTGGCAGTGTCAGAGTGAGTGATCCTTTCCCCATTGCAATACTCCCCAGATGTGAAATGTTGATTTGGTGTCGGACAGCCATCGGTCTCAGAAGGAAAGATTACCAGGCATTGGTAAAGCCAGTATACTCTGATAGCAGGCCCACTGTCCTGACAGCCAGAGGGATGATAGATGTACGAAAAGGGAGAGTACCTGTACGCCTCTTTAATTGTGGGGAGGAGGAGGCCACAATACCTCGGTACGCCACAGTTGCTAAGCTGCTCACTGTTAATAACACCTCTTTGCAGGCAGCGGAGCCCTTGGTCTCATCCGCTCAGGTGGAGGACAATGGCTCTGTAAAGCAGCGGGAGGAGTGGTGACAGCAACTGCAGGTGGGGACTGACTCTACACCTTCATACCAGAAAAATGGGGTTTACAGAGTGACACAAGAATATGAGCAGGTATTCAGTAAACACCCACTAGATTTTGGGCAGGCAAAAGGGGTTCAACATCATATCCCCACTGGAGATCATCCACCCATTAAAGAAATGTACCGACCTATACCCCCAACACAATACCAATGTGCTAAGAGTACAGTATGTTGAGAGAGATGAAGGAAGCTGGGGTTATCAGAGACAGTTGTAGCCCATGGGCAGCTCCCATAGTTTTTGTAAAGAAAAAGGATGGTACCATGAGAATGTGTGTTGATTACAGGAAAATTAACAGCATTACACATAAAGATGCCTACCCATTACCTAGAATTGAGGAGTCATTAGCTGCACTTAAAACTGCTAACTACTTTTCCACCTTGGATCTCACTAGTGGGTATTGGCAGGTTCCCGTGGCAGAGGCAGACAAGGAAAAAACAGCATATACCACTCCAATGGGTCTCTGAGTTCAACTATATGCCATTCGGGCTCTGCACCGCCCAAGGAACATTTCAACAGCTGATGGAGTGCTGCCTGGGACACATGAACTTTGAGACAGTCCTGTTTTACCTTGATGATGTCATTGTTTTTGCCAAGACGTATGAGGACCATCTGGAGCACCTGGCTGAGGTGTTTGAGGCTTTGTCCAATTTTGGCCTGAAGGTGTGGCCTTCCAAATGCCACCTCCTGAAGCACAAGGTACAGTACCTCGGTCATATGGTGAGTGCAGAAGGTGTGGCATCAGATCCTGACAAGGTCACAGTCATCCGGGACTGGCCGAAACCCAGCAACCTCCATGAAGTACGCCAATTCCTTGGACTGATAGGCTACTACAGAAGATTCATCCAAGGCTTTACTAAAATAGCCACCCCTGTGCAAAATCTTCTGGTGGGGCAGTCCAAGAATACCAAACAGAAAAGTTCCACCTTTGAATGGACTGAGGAGTTAGAGAGATCCTTCACGTGACTGAAGATGACTCACACAGGTGATGAAGTCCTGGCCTGCCCAGATATAGACAAACCCTTTGTGTTGTACACTGATGCCAGCAACGTAGGACTAGGAGCAGTACTGTCGCAGGTACAGAATGGAAAAGAAAGAGTGATCTCCTACGCCAGCAGGAAGCTGCGCCCCACTGAAAGGAACCCGGACAACTACAGTTCCTTCAAGCTGGAGTTCCTTGACATAGTCTGGGCTGTGACTGAAAGATTCAAGCATTACCTAGCTTCGGCCAAGTTTACCATCTTCACGGACAACAACCCGTTGACTCACTTGGAAACTGCAAAACTAGGTGCACTGGAGCAGCGATGGATGGCTCGGCTATCTAACTATGAATTCACCATCAAGTACCGCGCAGGGCACAAGAATGCTAATGCTGATGTGCTGTCCAGAATGCCTAATCTGCCAGATGCAGGAGAAGACCCGGAGGCTCTTGAAGAAATAGAGTTGCCTCCCTTCCAACGGCCACTTGCGGCCCAACGTGCTCAAGGAGTGAGAAACAGACGGTCTGGCTTGAAAGAGGTCACCTTAAACCCCTTGCCTCATCATGACTGGGCAGAAACGCAAGATAGTGACCCTGCAGTCCGCCTGGTGAAGGAGCTACTGTCACAAGCTGACTCACGCCCAGAGTCGGATGCTACTGAAGAAACCCAGCAGTTGTGGAAGGAAAGAGGTCGGCTGTTCATCTATGAAGGAAAGCTGTGTCGGAGGAGTATCAATGCCCGCACTCATGAGCTGGTCTGGCAGGTGGTAGTCCCAAAGAGAGAGGCATCGATGGTCTTGGAAGCATACCACAATGGAGCTGGCCACTTCGGATGGAAGAAGTTGGAAGCCTTGCTCCGGGAGAGATTCTACTGGGCTGGTATGAGAAAAGCCATTGAGAACTGGTGCCGGGAGTGTGGACAATGTAACCTGCGCAGAAAGGATCGAAACAGCCAGAGAGCTCCTCTACAGCCAATATTCACGAAGCAGCCAATTGAATTAGTAGCAATGGACCATGTGAAGCTGGTTCCAAGCCGTTCAGGATACATCTATGCTCTTACCATCGTGGACCACTACTCAACATTCCTGGTAGTTGTGCCTGTCAAAGATCAAACAGCCAGGACAGCAGCCAGAACATTCCAACAGCACTTCTGTAGACCAAATGGATATCCGGAGCGAGTGCTTACTGATCAAGGTCCCGCTTTTGAGGCAGAAGTGTTCCAGGAATTCTGTAACTTGTATGGTTGCAAGAAGATCAGGACAACCCCTTTTCATCCACAGACCAATGGCATGTGTGAGAAGATGAACCAGGTAGTGATTGACCTACTGAAGACATTGCCTTTGGAAGAGAGAAATCTGTGGCCAGAAAAGCTGCCAGATCTGGTAGACCTCTACAACCATATTCCGGTGAATTCAACCAACTGTACCCCGACAGCTGAAAGGAAAAAAGCGCAATAGGGTCTTACCCGAGTAAAGATTGATATAAAATCAAATCATTATACTCACCTTATGTAGGAGAGTTTCAGACATATAGGAACGGAAGGTCAGGCTGCTGCACATCCAAAGGGCCATGTCATCCCCTGAGGAAGAAGTGTAAACTTCGAAACACGTTGGGAAATAAAAGTACAATTAACATAATCTGGAAGGAGTGATCTGTCGAGCAGCGCACGTTTAATTCATAAACTTTCTCCTTTGCAACCAACTGTACCCCAGCATACCTAATGAGAGCAAGACCTGGTAAGCTGCCTATTGATTTGGACATGGGAGTACTGACATCTGAAGTAACGTCACCAGATGCTGACTGGGATACAGAAAGACAACAACAGTACAGAAGAGTTCAAGAGTGTGTGGAAAAGAGTCTAGCTCAGGCAAGACAAAAGCAGGAGAAGCTTTACAATCAAAATGCGCCTGCCGTCCCCTTGTCACCAGGAGAACAAGTCCTCAAGAGGAAAAGAAGACTGCATAAATTGGATGACCAATGGGAAGCTGAACACTACACCATTCTACCCTCAAATTTCAACAATACCAAGGAGTGCCTTATTAGTAAAGACGGAGGAGAAACCTCAGCAGCCGTATCAAGGGATCTTTTGAAATTATGCCCTGACAAGTTAAGAGTAAGAATGGAAGAACAAAATAACATCCAACCCATAGAGGAATAAAAGGTCAGCACCATACTTGGAGAATTCCCTGCAAATTGGACTAAAGTAAATGATAGTGGTGCCAGTGTTGACATTTCCCCAATTGGTAGCACAGGAAAACATGACTCAAGAAAATCCTGAAGATCAGGCAGCAGATGCCACACCAGCAGTGGAGCCAGAGAACCCTCGCCCTACCAGTGGTGAATCTGTCATATCCATGGTGAGTCTAAGAGTTCCTAGACAATCTAGTATCCCCGTGCTACACAGAATCCCCAGTAGTGCATCCAGTACATTACACACTACACCAGTAGTTAGCACCAGACAAGCAGAGAGATTTCCAGTCACACCAGTATTACGCAGGTCTACCCACACTACACAAGGTATAGCACGGTGGCTCAGTGGTTAGCGCTGGTCCTGGGTTCAAATCCCACCAAGGACAACATCTGCAAGGAGTTTGTATGTTCTCCCCGTGTTTGCGTGGGTTTCCTCCGGGTGCTCCGGTTTCCTCCCACATGCCAAAGACATACTGATAGGGAAGATAGATTGTGAACCCCATCGGGGACAGTGATGAAAATGTGTGCAAACTGTAAAGCGCTGCGGAATATGTTAGCGCTATATAAAGATTATTATACCGGCCATCAGATATCGTGTATAGATAAGTGAATGCAAATGTTGAAATTCTATGTATATATGTAACAGTTTTCAAGTTTTGTGCCTACAGGTAATCTGTAAGGTTTCCTTTAAATTTTCCAGTTTTTACCTTGTTTCATGGACACTGAACCACAGGACTGTGTGTGGTCAAAGCTTACCTTTGTAAAAAGTTCACCATTTGCCCAGGAATGGACCATGGACATTAATGCTTGGACTTATCATCATAGGACTATTTTTGGAGCACTTTTTTTGTAAATTTTTCCTTTTACAAATCTTGTACAATTATAATTGTTCACCTTGTTTAACTGTTTATATGTTTTCATCTTTTGTTCAGCCCAGGAGTGCTGACTTGCACTAGGGGGGAATGTGGCGCCCCCAGGAGTATGGCCACCACAGTGGCTTTGCCTTCCTCCAGGGAGGGTAATGCCAGGCTTGGAAGCAGTGAAGGGTCTCTCTCACAGTTAACCTATACATGCAACACAGTTCCACTCCAGGTCAGCAGGGGGGACTCTGAACCGGAATTAAGGGGAGGAGTGCTCTCTGAGGGCCAAGAGGAAGGAGTGGTTAGTTAGTCTGAGGAGGGTGAAGTGTGCAGACGTGGAGAAGCGCAGAGATCGAGCAGAGAGTAAAGGCTCATCTCCAGTGAGAGCGCATGAACTGGAGCCTGGTCTCCACGGTTGTATGGATACTGAAGATCCTGCAACAGACACCAGAGGAGTAGGAAGTTGTAAATACTCGACTCCCACCTAAGACTCGGAGGCACAATAGCACGGTGTGAGCCAAGAGAGAAATAGCGGCTACAGCTGTCTGCCATACGAGGTATTCAGAGAAACGATAGTAAGGAGGAACTTCAGTGTATTTCGGTACTGGAGACACCTCAAATAAGCGATAGGAAGGAGACTGCACAGCCCATCTGCTGAGAGAGAATCCCTGAGTTGCTTTCAGGCTAGCCTGCTCCAGTACCATCTGTAATCAGGAGCCTGGACCGCATTTGCCAAGTAAAGGTACAGAAACTGCACCCCGCTGTGTCTTGTCTGCTTCCTACCCTTTCGGCACCGCTACATCGCCGTGCCAACCACATTTGCACTGCCCTGGGACTACAGCTTCACCTGTGGGGAGCTTTTGGGTCGCCCTCCCTGGGCCATGGGGTACTCGGTACCGTGGCCCTGGGCACCCAAGTAATTGGAAGATGTGAATGGTGGAATGTAGTTAAATTAATAGTTCGTGATGCCACCTGTGGTGTTCGGCAAGGGAGTTGTTAAGCCGACGCTGCAGACAGATGTTCCCAAGAACTCAACTTGTATGGCAGACAGCTGTAGCCTGCTTCGGGGACTCTCTACTCCTAAGTGCCGGCTCTCTATCCGTGTTGCTGTTGTGCCCTCAAGTCTTAGATGGGAGTAGTGCATTTACAGCCCACTACTCCACCCGTATCTGCTGCAGAACCATTAGTGTCCATACAACCTCGGGGACCAGGCCCCGGCCTTGCGCTTAGAACTTCTAGGCAGGGTTCTTCCTCTAACCCACGTCCTCTGTGTTCCCTTTTACTCCTACGTTCCGTACTTGTCTTTATCTCCTATGGAAGCTCAGGCTTCAGTTCAATGTCTTTCTCCTTCTCTCATTTCCCGTGCCAGCTGGCTCAGGTCACTGAGGCAGCTGCAGCACTTCTTCCTCCATCCCTCTTCCAGGGATCCCCACTCCTCTCCGAGTGGCTTCCTCTCTCAGACTCTCCGACTGACTGACCTGTAATCCTAAACCATCCCGCTCTTTTATGTATTCTCAACTCTACCCACCTCCCAGCACATCTAGTGTTCCAAGCAGGGAACCACCAAAGGTGCTCTGCTTCTCTCTAAGCAAGGAGCCGCAATGTGGTTTTGCTGAACTACCCTATTGTGTGGGGTACGAGTGTTGGAGCATGGTCAGGAGCCTCCAACTTATCTGGAGGGTGGGGCACCACACCTTAGGAGAAGGTGCAGTACCTCTGTGGCGACTGAGCCTCATGGGCGCCACACTTTTACATCCTTGCTGCACCATACCATCAGTCCCAGCGGATCTCATGCAGCGTCAGCTTAACACCTCCCTTGCCGAACACCACAGGTGGCGTCACAAACTATTCATTCAATTAACTACATTTCCACCATTGCAATTCCCCTTTTACTTGGGCGCCCAGGGCCACGGACTGGGTCACCGCTGCTGTGACATTCCCTTTTGAGAGACTGGCCCGGTACCGAGTACCCCACAGCCCTGGGAGGGCGACCCACATGCACGAAACTGCTGCCGGCTGGAAGGCTGACAGTGAAGGAGAGAGGCGATGTGACCCCCGAGCAGCAAAAGCAGAGAGGCGTGAGGCGGGCACGTGAGTGGAATGGCGTGAGGTGGGCACGGCATCAGCGGGCATGACAGGCGCAGCGGGAGCCGTCATGACAAACTGATCTTTCACAGGACACTTTTAGTAATCTCGCCTATCCATGTGTCAAGATTCCACCGCTCAGAGTGTCTTGGATGCAGTGACTGACTGCTCAGTAATTCCACACTAGTGCAGGGGCGTGCTGAGCTGTTATGTTGATTGACAGCTCAAATGAACAATCTAGTGCCGGGGTGTGCTGAGCTGTCCGTGTTTTGAATGACAGTTCAACCATCCAATCTGTGACTAGGAGGTCCTGAGTTTCCTTCAGGTATTTACTGTTCCAGGTGATTGCCCAGCTACTTGACTGATCTGTCTGTCCCAGATAGCTGCCAGTTGTAGCTTTAAGCCTGATGTGGCTTGTCCTCTGTGCCTTCTACTGAATTCTTACATTCTGACTTTTTATCATGCTGGGTGAGGGAGAAGCATGGGCACAACAACGGGGAGAGGCAGAGAAACCCAAACACTAGGGAAGGGGGGAGAGACCTCTAGGCAGATCTAACAACATCCTGTCTGCCCTAAATGTCCCTAAATACGTTCCGCACATATCACCGAGCAGGAACCTAATCCCTGCCTGACCCTAGCGATAGGCCATGGCTAGGGAGGACACGGGGTGAGCGATAGTCAGCCCCCACAACAACTAAGACAGAGAGAGTGGACAAATGAGGGTATACACTTAGCTTGAGAAGATGACAGAGATACCACAGCAGCATTCCACTACTAGCCGACTGCTAGTACTTGCAACAAGACAGAAGGAAACCGAACTAACACCAGCACCCTGCTACAGAGATTGAGTGTATTAAACCTTCAGCAAAGGTGTGCTAATTAGCAGCAGGAGGTGAAGGTAACTGTTGGGCCCTAGAGGGAGAAGAATATCACTCCATAACAGAGATGCAAAAATCAAAAAGAGGCTAGTAAAGCTAATCGCAATGACCTTCTACAGCTGAATCCAGGATGACTGTCACATCAGTTACACTTTTGTTGCTGGACCCTGGATTTGTCTATTGACTACTATCTATATGTATTACACCTTTTGTCTTCATGCACTCTGACCTTGGAATTCTGACTCTGAACTGTGACCTGACAAGACCTTTTGCCTTACCCCTTTGTATATAATGTGCCCTCTTGGTATCTGTCTAACAACCACAAATCATGCAGCCGCAGGGACTCGAACATAATATATGTGCAAGCTCAGATGCTTGTGGAGCGCCCACCAGGGCCGTCGGGATACTCGGTACCGGGTCGGTTCTTAAGGGGGTGTGTCACAGCAGCAGTGGCCCGGTCCGTGGCCCTAGGAGTCCAATGAAAAATGATAAACAAAAGGGGGATAATAAAGTTTATGAAAGATAGTTTGTGACGCCACCTGTGGTATTCGGCAAATAGGAGATTTTAGCCGAGCTGCTTGAGGAGACCACTGGGGCTGATGGTCATGCAGCAGAGTTGTTACAGCTCTCCACTGGTAGATCTAAACCCAACCCCAGGGCAGTCGTAGTGAGATATGATGGTAATGAATAAATTGGAGGACACAGCAATGTGCAGTCTTCATGGGTTTTACTCACAGTTCTGATGTTACAATCCCCAGCCGGGGTGCTGTGTCCTCCGTGTCGGTGGTCCAGACAGCTCTCAGGTAAATTGGGGTACAACGTGACAGAACCCCCTTCAGATATTCCTTTCCTGGCCGTCTCACTGCGCTGGCTCCCTTCTCTCCTGCCCTGCGCCTTCACACACAGTGTCCCAAGCCAGCAGCCCCAGTATCTTGTCAGGCGATGTGCTTTAGGTCCCCTTGATCCTATCCGGCTTCCTTTTCAGTGAATGTGTTAGATGTGGCTGCAGCCCATGCAGATACTGCAACCTCCAGTTAGCTAGCTGAGTCCTTAGTTTCTCCACTAAACTGGGCCGGTCCCCTAACTGTGACCTGGTCCCTCCACCCGACTATGGTCGGCGTGGATGCGGGCACCATGGGTAGATTCCTCACTACACATGCCCCTAGGACCCCTTCTTTCTCTCTTCCACAGAAGCTTATCTTTCTGTTCTTCTGTCTTTCCTTGCTCTCTTTCCACTGTCTGCTGGTCCAGGGCTGAGCTCCTCTCGGCTCAAGTCCCCAATACCAACTGCACACTTTCCCTCCAACTGTCACTTCCTTCAGCTCCCCCTGCTGCTTTCTCCACCCACACCCTCTGCCTAGTCCTTCCCTGTGCCTGAGAGGTCTGGTGTTGGATGCAAGTGTGTGAGCTCTGTATGATGCCCCCTCCTTACCTGAGAGTGGAATACCGCACCTCTGGTTGAGGTGTAGTACCTCTGTGGCGACTGAACCCTCAGGGGCGCCACACTTGGATAACACCTGAGTATGTTTGAATAAGACGTTAACCGAGCATGTTTGCTCATCCCTAGTAGCCAACAACCTTTTTAACAACATAGTACACTGACAGACTTTTCATGATTTTAAAAATAAAAAAAAGTTGAAAAAGTGTCCTTCTTATTCATTTGTGAAATAATAAATCATACAATGATCTAATGCCGCTAGGCAAAAATATCTATAACTGAACATGAGGTTCTTTGTTTAACATTCTGATCAGACCATATGAAGCCCACTTCCACGTCACGGCAAACCTCGTAGTGGGTCCCTATCACCCTAACGGAATGGCAATGCACAGGCAGGGCAGACGGCCCGGTGTCTTCAGACTGCGCCGCCTCCCCAGCACAAGACCACAGCAACAATGGCTATCACACAGCACCAACACCAAATGAAAGGAGTCCCCATCGCCCCCACGGAGCGAAGCCGCACGCCGACCACCGCCACAGCGGCAATGCAGCAGCGGGGCAGATGGCCTTGTGTCTCACAGCACTCATGCCACAAGACAGAGTCCCCATGACCCAAACCGCACCGGCCCACCAGCACAAAAACACAGCAACAATGGCTGACACACAGCACCAGCACCAAATGTAAGGAGCTCCTTTCGGGCAATAGGGACCCACTACGAGGTTTGCCGTGACATGGCAGTGGGCTTCATATGGTCTGATCAGAATGTTAAACTAAGAACCTCATATTGAGTTATATATATTTTTTCCTAGCGGCATTAGATCATTGTATGATTTTTGGAGGTGCTGTCCACTCTCTTTTTTTCAGCATAACGATTAAATACCCTGCAGTAAATAAACAGCATAGTGCATGAAAATAATATACGGAATTTAGTTAGCATGTTTTACCATACATCTTGTGGCGGCCCAGTATCTTTTATAGCTCCTTACTGCACTGCTGCTGTCAGGACTTTTATAGCTCCTTACTGCACTGCTGCTGTCAGGACTTCTTGAGCTGGCCCTGTTATGCCAGATATTTTTTTGACCATCTAGTCCTACCCTTTGCTGTGTGGTTGCCGCTTCAGCCACTTCCACTGCCACTATCTACAGATACCCACATAAAATTCTTGAGCTTGTCCAGTGTATTTTATAGCTCTACTGTACTGTTGCTGGGAAGTGTTCAATCTTCATAGTATACAAACACGAAACTGCACTCAAAATAAGGTTCTTTTTTTTCAAGGCTTTGTTGATTGTTCCTCCTCCATAAATAAAGGGATTATTTTTAGACAGTTTGATAAAGAGCCATTGGAATTGTTTAGTCATTTTGCGAATATGAAACCAGTTGTGGATTCAACGTATTCGTTTTTTTCACATCTAGTTCAGAAACAATTGCTTTTTCTGTTTCAAAACAAGTATCCTGTTCCTGCTCCATAAATAAAGAGATGATTTAGGAAAGATTGTGAAAAAACCTTTCCTACTTTGTTTAGCAAACACAGCTATAGATAAACCCTAAAAAGCGATAATTCTTCACTACTCCTTCAAAAAAGCCACAACCCCTTCAATGTGTACTGCCTGTGAATAAAAAACCAGCAAGGCAGACTTCAGCCTCCAAAACTTATAATTTTTGGACCATTTTTTGCAACCTAAGAAGCCCAAATATTCTGTTAGTGCAGTGTGTGGTTCCAGCTGGAAACTATCCTTTTTCCAATAGCCAGATACGATGAGGTAACTTGAACATTTCTAAAGCTGTGCTTTCATTAAACAACTCGAAAGAGGTTCAAAGCACTCCTATGAGACCTCTGAGTGTGATACATATTTTCTGGTTAATTTTTAGCTTAGTAGTACTTTAGATTTGCAGGAAATTATTGTCACAACCCACAAGAGTCGGTACAGCAAACTGCACAACAAACACCAACAACGGGGATGGAAAAAGGGAGAGGAGGGCCCTAAAAATAGGGAATGAGGGATGGGGCACCTTCTAAAACAGCCTGTCCCTAAGCTCCCCTAACACCTTATGTGGGTCCTTCCCCCCACCACCATCAAGCGCCTGGTCTCTAGCAG
This sequence comes from Dendrobates tinctorius, assembly GCF_039654945.1. Taxonomy (NCBI): domain Eukaryota; kingdom Metazoa; phylum Chordata; class Amphibia; order Anura; family Dendrobatidae; genus Dendrobates; species Dendrobates tinctorius. Next base: position 7,413,719 of record NW_027361824.1, read on the forward strand.
TCATCTCACTATACCCAGTCTAGTGCACTGGCAGGCAAGGACGCTAGCATCACCACTGAGATATTTTGACTCATTAAATATAAAACAGAAAGATAGTCTCGATTAAAAACATCTTGTTTTGTAGGCATGACCTTTGAAGCAATGAAACATTTTTTGTCCCGCTAAGCAAACTCTTTATTGGTCGAAAGATTGAACACTACGATAAGTTTGGCACTTTGTGAGGTCATGCACTTAGGCATGAATTGACAGCATAAACAGAACAAACCAAGAAATACATACACAGGATTATTCATTTGCCCAATTTTTGCTTCTGAAGGATTTTCTTTAAATTCTGAATCATTTTCATCTGTAAAGCTTTTGTTCTTATCCCATAGATCAGAGGATTTAGGTTGATGGAGACGGAATATCCACTGATTGCTATTATCACATGCGTCACAGTAGATAAGGAGCCACCATTTAACCTATACCGGAAACTGACAAATAAAACAGACACCATGAAAGTATAGAATGTGATTATGTGGGTCACCAATGTATGGATGGCTTTCTGAGAGGCTTCCATTGAGATCTTCTGGCAGACGAGAAATGTCCTTATGTAGCAGTAGGTCGCAGTTGTTAATGATCCCCCATGCAACAGCAAAGACCAAAAAGTCCCGTAAGCATCATTCACGATTGTACTGACACAAGACAATCGGGTAAGAGACATAGTTTCACAATACACACTATTGATGCCGTTACCACATAGTGTTAACCTGACCACCAATATGGCAGATACTGTGCTGATATTCGAGACCAACAACCAGATGACAGCCAAACACTGTAACGCCCTCCTGTTGGTCATCAGAGAGTGGTATCTCAATGGAAAACCTACAGCCAGGTATCGATCAAAGGCCATCAACGTAAAAGTTAGAGCCTCTGCACCAGCAAAGCTCTGAATACCAAAAGACTGGACCAAGCATCCAGAAAAGGAGATGGTGGACCATCCAGAGGACAAGTCTATGGCCAGCTTGGGGAGGAATGCTGAGCTGCCAATTATATCGTTCAACATCAGGTTACATATGAAGATGTACATAGGTTCATGGAGAGATGCTTCTGCCCATACAACATACACTATTAATGTACATAATAATATTATGATGACATACAATACAAGGGCAATCATGGAGTACAAATATTTCAGGTGCTCCATCTCCTTGAGTCCTAGAAGAACATATTCATGGATGTCATAGCTCATTGACCCATTTACCATTTTTGAAGACAGCAAGCTCAGGTTCATGCAGATTCACACTGCAGTGTTGGTAGCGGTCCTGCAGAATGGATTTATATAGCTCTGTACTGGTGTTAGGGAATTCTACAGAATACAAAAATATGAGCGATGAGCAGCGAGAGACATCAGGAACTTCTGCCCAGTGGAATAGCCCCCCCAGACACCGATTGCTACTAATAAGTTCATTAGTGACTTTCCTAACAAACATTCATGTTGCTGTTAGTCTAAAGAGTAACATGCTGAAATGGGAATATTAAATTGCCATAAAGTATAGGTTTAGTGAACCAATAGCGGTCTACTATCCATAGACAGAAAATATGTAAGTCAGAAAGCAGTGGAAGCCTCAGTAAGGTTTGGATCACATGGAATTTGCCCCTTAATTCAGTGGCTCTACCGGAGTTTACGTAAAAACCTCAGCACAAAAGGATTGGGGCCGTATTAATTAAAGGATTGACCGTAATAATGCAAGAGGCATCAAGGTGTGCTCTGTGGTGCTTTTTTGGCTGTATGCATCTATTGGAGATGGTTAGTAAGGTGGTGTCCACTACAAGAGGATTGTAGCATAGTTAGGAATGGAGCCTTGGGTGGTCTCATGGAAAGATGTTATGCTCTGTCAAGCCAGAAGACATATTGTAACACAGGAGTATAAGGTAACCAAAAAGCCAGAAATTAGCAAATGAATTTGAGTGGAATCAAATTTTTCTCAAATGTTACCAAAATCTGTATTCAATAAAATGCATATGTTTTTGCAATTTGCTTCCTCTTGGATTTAGCAAAATGGCAGCCAGTGGCCACCAGTTATGTGAGTCGTAATGGACCATCAAAAGGTTAAAAAAATCTTTCTACGCACCTTACCACTCACCTCTATGACCGCTCTGCTCCACTTCTCTACCACTCCTGTATATCCTGTTTTCATTTGAACAGGATGGTCATGGCGCTCATCATAAATTGACACTCTCTAATTACCTGGAAAATATGTGTGTAACTCTTTGGTAGTTTTGGCCCTGCGGATCTGCATCAGTTTCTGCTGTGTTGTACAGTACCATTAAAATCAATGAAAAACAAAAACGCTGTGCACATGCTGCAAATTTTTCCACGCGGATTTGCTGTGATTTCTAATCTGCAGCATGTCAATTCTTTGTGCGGATTCCGCAGCGGTTTTACAGCTGCTCCATTGTACAGGTGTGAAACCACAGGGGAAAACCGCAGGCTAATCCGCAGATAAACCGCAGGTCTTTTGACCTGCGGATTTACTTGCAGATTTTGCAAAATCCGCGCGGAAAAATCCACTGCACAATCCGCAACGTGTGCACTTACCCTTAGAGGTCTCCGAGGCTGGATTGAACCCCTTTTGACCTCTTTAATATTAAAACAGTCTTATTAATGTCCAAGTGACCGCAACACTGGCATTTGAGTTGCATATATGGATGCAATATTGGACTAATTTAACAAAGTGTGCAAAAAAAATTATATATATATTTTGTACCACACACTCTGAGAGATGGACAGTTTAAATTTATTTTAGGATTTTTACTTAGTAGCAAAATTAGCACAGAGGGGCCATCAGCTGCCCTCCTTGTTTGTGATACAGAATAACTTCTCAGTCTCTAAGGCTGTGTGTCCACGTTGCATTTCCGTCGTGCTTTTGCCGCTGCGGAAATACTTAAAAAACGCTAGGTAAAATGCATCCCATGCAATCCTATGGGATTCCGCAGTTGCTGTGCCCATGCTGCAGATTTTTCCACTGTGGAATTGTGGCGCCCCCAGGAGTATGGCCACCACAGTGGCTTTGCCTTCTTCCAGGGAGGGTAATGCCTGGCTTGGAAGAAGTAAAGGGTCCCTCTCGCAGTTAACCTATACATGCAACACAGTTCCACTCCAGGCCAGCAGGGGGGACTCTGAACCGGAATTAAGGGGAGGAGTGCTCTCTGAGGGCCAGGAGGAAGGAGTGGTTAGTTAGTCTGAGGAGGGTGAAGTGTGCAGACGTGAGGAAGAAGCGCGGAGATTGAGCAACGAGAAAAGGCACATCTCCGGTGAGAGCGCATGAACTGGAGCCTGGTCTCCACGGTTGTACGGATACTAACGGTCCTGCAACAGACACCAGAGGAGTAGGAAGTTGTAAATACTCGACTCCCACCTAAGACTCGGAGGTACAACAGCACAGTGTGAGCCAAGTGAGAAATAGCAGCTACAGCTGTCTGCCATACAAGGTATTCAGAGAAACGATAGTAAGGAGGAACTTCAGTGTAACTCGGTACTGGAGACACCTCAAATAAGCGCTAGGAAGGAGACTACACAACCCATCTGCTGAGAGAGAATCCCTGAATTGCTTCCAGGCTAGCCTGCTCTGGTACCATCTGTAATCAGGTGCCTGGACTGCATTTGCCAAGTAAAGGTACAGAAACTGCACCCCGCTGTGTCTTTGTCTGCTTCCTACCCTTTCGGCACGGCTACATCCCCGTGCCAACCACATCTACACTGCCCTGGGACTACAGCTTCACCTGTGGGGAGCTTTTACATCTTTGCTGCAACATACCATCAGTCCCAGTGGATCTGCATGCAGCGTCGGCTTAACACCTCCCTTGCCGAACACCACAGGTGGCGTCACGAACTATTCATTTAATCAATTACATTCCACCATTCAATTTCCCTTTTACTTGGGCGCCCAGGGCCACGGACCGGGTCACTGCTGCTGTGACTTTCCCTTCTGAGAGACCAGCCTGGTACCGAATACCCCACAGCCCGGGGGGGCGACCCAACTTGGCGTCATGAACAGGATTACGGAGCCCGATATCCCCGGGTCCTGTGTGCCATAGACTGTGTTTGTGTAAAAGACTGTGTTGGTGCCAATTGCCGCCATTGCCTTGCTGCTTGGCGTGCACGGGAAACCAAAGAGGCGGGCCTTCGTGGGTGGAGCCCCTCAGAGAGCGCGAAGCAGTGAAGTCCCGCGTGGAAAGAGGAAAAGCACGCGAGAAGTGGGAGGAGCTGAGGCATACAGCCCGGAGCATCGGGCCTGCAAGCGGCTGACGATCAGCTCACACAACCCCCGGCCCTGGCTAACATTAACTAGGGGGGAAGAGAATGTCTGTGCCCTGCAGCAATGCAGCGGCGGACACCGCCGCTAACCCCTCAGCGCCGCAAGGAGTAACGCCCACTGCAGCGGTCCCCATAATGCCGCTGTCTATGCCCTACCTTCCGGGAGCCGTGTGGCTACCGCAGTATTCGGGTAAGTCACTTACCCAGAATGAATTCAAAGAAAGACTGTGTAGTTTATTTGAAGTATACCCCCTATCTGAAAGCCAGAAAGTGCACATCCTTATTGGACAGCTAACGGGTGCAGCACAGAGAGAGGTGAAAGCCTGGCAGGACACTGACAAAGAGACTGTTAAAAAGATTCTAGCCAAGCTGAGAAGCACCTTTGACACCAGCACTGCAGCTGAAATCAAGATGCGATTCTTTGGATGCAAGCAGAGAACGCTGGACAGTATAAGGGACTATGCTCTTAACCTGCAGGAGGTGCTGCGAGCAGTTAAGCAAGTTGATCCTGACAGTGTGAAGGAGGAAGATAAGCTGTTAAAGGAGCAGTTCATTGAAGGACTCCTATCCAGTACCCACAGAGGACAGTTGCACATCATAACCCTGCAAAACCCTGATCTGGACTCTGCTGATTTCAAGGACAGGGCTATTCGGGTACTGCAGGAGCCAACTGACAGCCGTCCAGTGCCCCCGAGGCACCCAGCGATCACCTACCACCAGGAAGCAACATCTTTCCCTTCCATCCCTGTGGAGGCTGATGCACAGACTCTGGATAAAGATCCAACTGAAGAGCTGCGTCTTCAGGTCCAGGAGTTGACCAAAGGAATGACTGCACTTACTAAAACTTTGCAGTCCCTGCAGGTGTCCTCCAAGGAGAAGATCCAGCTTGCCTCCAGTCCAGAGGATGTCCCATGGCTCCGGAAGAAGAGGATTCCGCCACTTCGAGTAAGAACCAACAATTGCTATGAACCGGATGGACTTCCCATCTGTCGTAACTGCCGCAGGACAGGCCACATTGCCAGGTTCTGTCATTTAAACGAGCAACCCCTGGAGCAGAGGGCCAACCCCCAGGAATAGGATCCCCAGGCCCAAAGAACTGGAGAGCCAAGTATGTTGGTGGTCGACCAGTCCTCCCAGTGGTGATTGATGGCATCCCCATGAACGCTTTGCTGGACACTGGCTCCCAGGTGACCACTATGCCGTACATTCTTTAAAAAAGAGGTATTGGGCTGACTCTGAACTCACCCGTGGCCCAACTGATGAACTGACAGTAGTTGCCAGTAATGGTCAGTCTTTACCTCAAGTAGGATGTAAAGAAATTACTGTTAAAGTGGGTAGAGCAGAAACGACCTGGAAACCATCTGCAGAGACTTTGAAGACTTAGGCAAGAAAGTGAAAGAACTGGGAGCGCAGGTGGTCTTCTCTTCCATCCTCCCAGTGGATGGCCATGGAACAAGGAGGTGGAATAAGATTCTGCAGGTGAACAACTGGCTACGTCGATGGTGCCGTCAGCAACGATTTGGATTTCTGGATCACGGAGTGAGGTACCTTTACGATGGACTACTTGCTAGAGATGGGGTGCACCTTACGAAGTCTGGAAAACATGTATTTGGAAGTCGTCTTGCTACACTTGTAAGGAGAGCTTTAAACTAGAACAACATTGGAAGGGAAGCAAAAGACTAGAAAAAGCCATACACCTGACAAATGCTATTGAGAACTCTGCTATTAGAAGTGGAAAGGAAGAACAGGAAGAACAAAGACAAAAGAATCTAATTAATAAAAATATTGGAGAAAGAGAAACCAATCACAAACTAAAATGTTTCTATACTAATGCACAAAGCATGGGCAACAAACAAGGAGAATTGGAACTACTAATGCAGGAAAAGAAATATGATGTCATAGGAATCACTGAAACTTGGTGGGACAATACACATGATTGGAATACAAGACTAGAAGGATACAACTTATTTGCAAGAAACAGACTTGATAAACGAGGAGGAGGTGTCGCATTGTATGTTAGAAACGCGTATATCTGCACAAAGATTAAAGCTTCAGAGACTGGGAGTTCTGTGGAAACTGTTTGGGTAAGAATACAAGGACAGAACAATGGAAAGGACACCATTGTAGGCATTTACTACAGGCCACCTGTGCAAGCTGAAGATATGGATGAACTCTTTATGCATCAAATGGCCAAGTTCTCCCAAAAATATGACATAGTTGTCATGGGAGATTTCAACTATCCAGACATTTGTTGGGAATCTCTCTCAGGCAAAACTAACAGGTCAAGGAAATTCTTATCCTCTCTTGCTGACAACTTTATCTTCCAAAAGGTAGGGGAGAAAACAAGGGGAACTGCTACCTTGGATCTAATCCTTATAAACAGGGAGGAAATGGTTGAGGAGGTAAAAGTGGCTGGGACCCTAGGAGGTAGCGACCATGCTATTTTAGAATTTTGGATAACTAGAGGAGGAAGACCTGTGAAGACTCAGACGTCAAGGTTAGATTTCAGAAAGGCAGATTTTAAGGGATTCAGAAAGAGAATTGGAGGGATCCAATGGCTGGATATCCTTAACCCTCCGTCAGGCGCAATAGATCTGACAGGCACACAGTAATTAGTTTCACTTCTCTCTCCTTGCCCACTTATCAGAAAACCCCACCCCTCCTAGTTATCTCCTGACTCTACAGGCTCTGTGAAACCTGATATCACAGTGACTCAGCAGACCTTCTAGTGAGCAGATATCAACACTTTGGCTTCTCAGGCACATTGCGCCTGATTTCAACACAAATTGAAAGGTTAGTATTTTCTTTTTTTATTCATCACGATTGTGTATTTAGCTTGTTTTATGAAGGATTAATGCTAAGTTAGTGTACATAAGTACTGTATTCTTAGACAAAAGGAGGGTGGCTTCTAAGGCACATTGCGCCCTAACACATACTCTTTCTCTCTTGCTTCAGATTTTCTGCTGCAATGGCCAGAAAACAGTATGATTCATCTAAACCCCTTCATTTAGAAGAAATGAAGATTTTTTTTGTTAGAAGATGATGAGGAAGAACCAGCAGTAACTGAGGATTTAGAGGAATCTAGTGACATTTCATCTGAAGATGAGGTAGCAGAATGTAACACTGATTCTGGAACAGAGCAGGATGTTGATGACACTGACACAGAGGAAACAGACACAGATCTAGCTTATTATTTGGGCAAAGATAAAAATACAAAGGACGTCCCAAGGACGTTCCAGAACAAACACCGACTCTACCACCTTCTAAAAGACGCAGTTGTACTACCTGCTCATTTGTATCTGGTTTCAGAAGGCTTTCTAAATATGACTGCAAAATATGTAAAGAATCAATCTGCCTTTCCCATGCAACTTTCGTCTGCCAGCCTTGCTTTTCTAAGTGTACCTGTGCTGCTTCTGCTGCAATTGAAACCACTGAAGATGAGTAGAAAATAATTAAGTAACATCTAAGTGCAATATCCTTTAAGTTTTTTTCCATAATTTTATATTTAAGCAATAGTTAAGTAAAGATAACTGGAGCCTATTTGGCGGTACTACCGAAAAGTGGTACTTTTAGTTTTAATAAGTTTATGGTTAATAAATGTTTTTTTTTGCATCTGATTTGGTGTAATCTCTTTTAATACATTCCTATGAAGGTCACTGACTACTTCTATAGTTCTGAAATTGAAATATGTAGCTACTATAGGTGGTTTTCTGACCTGTGCTTGTCAGGCACATTGCGCATGAACTGAGGAGAATCTATATTGCGCCTGACGGAGGGTTAAAGACAAAAATGTCCAGGAAGGATGGGAAATCTTGAAAAATGAAATTCTCAAAGCACAATTGTTAACAATTCCGAAAAGAGGGAAGAATAGGAAGCATTTAAGGAAGCCAGGATGGATGAACACAGAACTTAAGCACATGCTAAAAAGGAAGAAAAAAATGTTTATAAAATGGAAAGAGGGAGGCATATCTAAAGAAGAATATAATGCTGTCTGCAGAACCTGCAGGGCACAAATCAGATTAGCTAAAGCTGACAATGAATTGAGGCTTGCAAGAGATGTCAAAAGCAATAATAAAGGATTTTGGGGATATGTCAAAAGTAAAAGAAAAGTCAAAGATGCTATAGGATTTTTACAGGATGAAAATGATGAAATGGTAAGACAGGATGTTGAGAAGGCCGAACTTTTAAATTCCTATTTTGCATCTGTTTTCTCTCAGAAAGGAAATGTGACATCAACTGTTCTTCACTGTCCTATTAAGGGAATAGAAGAATCCAGGATATCTATAAACAGAAAGATAGTGAGGAAACACTTAGCTAACCTAAATGAATTCAAGTCTCCAGGTCCAGATGAATTACACCCCAGAGTACTGAAGGAGATAGCAGAAGAAATTTTTGAACCCCTCTCCATAATATTTGAAAATTCTTGGAGAACAGGAGAAGTCCCAGAAGACTGGAGAAGAGCAAATGTTGTTCCTATCTTCAAAAAGGGGAAGAAGGTGGACCCAGGCAACTATAGGCCGGTGAGTCTGACTTCTATACCAGGAAAGATCTTTGAACAAATTATTAAACAACATGTATGTCAATACCTGGATAAGAATGAAGTGATTAAACAGAGTCAGCATGGGTTTGTAACTAATAAGTCATGTCAGACTAACTTAATTTCCTTCTATGACGGAATCACTGATTGGGTGGATCTAGGAAATGCTGTAGATATAGTATATCTTGACTTCAGCAAAGCATTTGACAAAGTATCTCATACAATCCTTATTGAAAAAATGACTAAGTATGGAATGGACAAGGCAACTGTTAGGTGGATTCATAACTGGCTTAGTGATCGGACCCAAAGAGTGGTCGTAAATGGCTGCACATCCAGTTGGAAGAATGTCTCAAGTGGGGTACCACAGGGCTCTGTCCTGGGCCCTTTATTGTTCAACATCTTTATCAACGATTTAGATGAAGGAATTGAGGGTAAACTGATTAAATTTGCTGATGACACAAAGCTAGGAGGGATAGCTAATACTAGAGAAGAGAGAGAGGATTCAAAAAGATATAAATAAACTGGAGAAGTGGGCAGCAACTAACAGAATAGTTTTTAACAGGGAAAAATTCAAAGTACTACATCTGGGCAATAAAAATGAAAAAAGCATATACAGAATGGGAGGAATAGGCCTAAGCAACAGCACATGTGAAAAAGACTTGGGTATACTAATAGATCACAAACTGAATATGAGTCAACAGTGTGATGCAGCAGCAAAAAAAGCAAATGCAATTCTAGGATGTATTAACAGAAGCATACAGTCTAGATCACGTGAAGTCATTATTTCCCTCTACTCATCTTTGGTCAGACCTCATCTGGAATATTGTGTCCAGTTTTGGGCACCACATTTTAAAAAAGACATCAACAAACTGGAGCAAGTTCAGAAAAGAGCAACCAGAATGGTGACCGGTCTGCAAACCCTGTCTTATGAGGAAAGGTTGCAGGATTTGGGATTGTTTAGTTTGCAAAAGAGAAGACTGAGAGGAGACTTAATAGCTGTCTACAAATATCTAAAGGGCTGTCACATTGTAGAAGGATCATCTTTATTCTCATTTGCACAAGGAAAGACTAGAAGCAATGGGATGAAACTGAATGGGAGGAGACACAGATTAGATATTAGAAAAAACTTTTTGACAGTTAGAGCGATCAATGAGTGGAACAAGCTGCCACGAGAAGTGGTGAGTTCTCCTTCAATGGAAGTCTTCAAACAGAGGCTGGACAGACATCTGACTGGGATGATTTAGCGAATCCTGCTTTGAGCAGGGGGTTGGCCAGATGGCCCAGGAGGTCCCTTCCAACTCTACGATTCTATGATTCTAAAATCTCAAGGTCTGATAGTTGTGGATATTGATCGACGTGAATGTAATCCCATGATGACTCTTGGTACCAATGTAATTGAAAACTGTCTGTCCGAGGTTATTGTCTTGTTGCAACAGGTGGCTGAGACTGCTGGTTCTGGAGAACAACGTGTCCTGCAGAAGGAGATCAGAGCCCTGATGCAAAGACAACAGGTAGAACTCTCTGGCGGAGAAATTGGCAGCGTCAGAGTGAGTGATCCTTTCCCCATTGCAATACTCCCCAGATGTGAAATGTTAGTTTGGTGTCGGGCAGCTATAGGTCTCAGCGGGAAAGATTACCAGGCATTGGTAGAGCCAGTATACTCTGATAGCAGGCCCACTGTCCTGACAGCCAGAGGGGTAGGTGATGTACGAAAAGGGAGGGTACCTGTACACCTCTTGAATTGTGGGGAGGAGGAGGCCACAATACCTCGGTACACCACAGTTGCTAAGCTGCTCACTGTTAATTGTTCATTGCAGGCAGCAGAGCCCTTGGTCTCATCTGATCAGGCGGAGGACAATGGCTCTGTAAAGCAGCTGGAGGAGTGGTGTCAGCAACTGCAGGTAGGAACCGATTCCTCCCCTACCTACCAAAAGAATGGAGTTTACAGGGTGACACAAGAATATGAGCGGTTATTCAGCAAACACCCACTAGATTTTGGGCAGGCAAAAAGGGTTCAACACCATATCCCCACTGGAGATCATCCACCCATAAAAGAAAGGCACCGGCCTATACCCCCAACACAATACCAGTGTGCCAAAGGTATGTTGAGAGAGATGAAGGAAGCAGGGGTTATCAGAGACAGTTGTAGACCATGGGCAGTTCCCATAGTTTTTGTAAAGAAAAAGGATGGTACCATGAGAATGTGTGTTGATTACAGGAAAATTAACAGCATTACACATAAAGATGCCTACCCATTACCTAGAATTGAGGAGTCATTAGCTGCACTTAAAACTGCTAACTACTTTTCCACCTTATATCTCACTAGTGGGTATTGGCAGGTTCCCGTGGCAGAGGCAGACAAGGAGAAAACAGCGTTTACCACCCAAATGGGTCTCTGTGAGTTCAACTATATGCCATTTGGGCTCTGCACCACCCCGGGAACATTTCAGCGGCTGATGGAGTGCTGCCTGGGACACATGAACTTCGAGACAGTCCTGTTATACCTTGATGATGTCAATGTTTTCTCCAAGACTTATGAAGACCACCTGGAACACCTGGCTGAGGTGTTTGAAGCCCTGTCCAATTTTGGCCTGAAGGTGAAGCCTTCCAAATGCCACCTCCTGAAGCCCAAGGTACAGTACCTCAGTCATGTGGTCAGTGCAGAAGGCGTGGCACCAGATCCTGACAAGGTCACAGTCATCCGGGACTGGCCGAAACCCAGCAACCTCCATGAAGTACGCCAATTCCTCGGACTGGTAGGCTACTATCGAAGATTCATCAAAGCCTTTACTGAAATAGCCTCCCCTATGCAAAATCTTCTGGTGGGGCAGTCCAAGAAGACCAAACAGAAAAATTCCACCTTTGAATGGACTGAGGAGTTGGAGAGGTCCTTCACTCGACTGAAGATGGCTCTCACAGGTGATGAAGTTCTGGCCTACCCAGATTATGACAAACCCTTTGTGTTGTACACTGATGCCAGCAACATGGGACTTGGAGCAGTACTGTCACAGGTACAGGATGGCAAGGCAAGAGTGATCTCTTACGCCAGCAGGAAGCTGCGTCCCACTGAAAGGAACCCTGACAACTACAGTTCCTTCAAGCTGGAGTTCCTTGCCATAGTCTGGGCTGTCACAGAAAGATTCAAGCATTACCTAGCTTCAGCCAAGTTTACGATCTTCACGGACAACAACCCGTTGACTCACTTGGAAACTGCAAAACTAGGTGCACTGGAGCAGCGATGGATGGCTCGGCTGTCTAACTATGAATTTACCATCATTTATTCAATTACATTCCACCATTCAATCTCCCTTTTACTTGGGTGCCCAGGGCCACGGACAGGGTCACCGCTGCTGTGACATTCCCTTCTGAGAGACCGGCCTGGTACCGAGCACCCCACAGCCCTGGGGGGGCAACCCAGAATCGCATAGGGGAAAAATCCACAGCATGTCCATTAATTTTGCAGCATCGCAGCAATTCCGCCGCCATAGGATTGCATTAAAACGCTCACTTTACGCATGTGGCTATGCCCACCATGTGTAAAGTGTGCGCTTCATGTACGGATGGTACCCAGGTGTGGCGCCCTGTGTCTTTGCCGCCACAAAATGGTCAAATATGTACTATTTTATATGTGTTTTGTAAATGATGGAAGTTATGCTTTCTTTGCTGGAGACAACTGCACACACAATTTTACCCCACTCCCTTACTTGCCTGAAGCTTAGAGCTTTGGAGAGGTACCCTAACTGGGAGGGGAGGAGTTTTTAGTTGTTGTTCTGTAAGGAAAAACAGTGTGAAGAAAATGGAGAATGTTCTGGGGGCAGTGACATGTGCTCTTTCCAGGAACAATGCTGAGGAGAATCAGGGCTTCAGCCCCTAGGCCATCTATGCTTTTAGAGCCGGCTGGTAAGCTGAGAAGCTGTGTGGTTTACACAGGGTCTGGAGGAGAGGTGACTCTCCTCCAGGCCCTGGGTACCATATTCCTGTAAAAAATAAAATTAAAATAAAAAATAGGGATATCCTCACCCTCTGTCAGCCCCCAGAGTCCTCAGCGGCGCTGCCGGCAAGTTCCTTTCCCAGGCATGCTTTGCGAGAATGACGTCAGATAACGTAGCGGTCACGCCTGGGAACAGAACTTGCCGTCAGCGCTGTCGAGGACCGGGATCGCTGCTGAGGAGATCGGGGGCCGCCAGGAGGTGAGTATATCACTATTTTTTATTCTTTTAATTATTTTTAATGTTCTATATTTTACTATTGATGCCGCATAGGCAGCATCAATAGTAAAAAATTGGTCACACTTGTCAAGCGCTATGCTTGTGTGTGACCAACCTGTCACTCACTTTTCCAAGTGATGCTTCAAATCGCTTGGAAAAGCGCTAGCATTCTGCAAGCTAAAAACACTTGCAAAATGCTTCTGTTTTGCAGGAAAACGCATGCGAATTCCGCATGCCTTTTACAGGAAGTTGCGGAAATGCTGCGGACAATTCCGCAGCATTTCTGCAACGTGGGCACATAGCCTAAAAGATGATATAACAATTCTTTCTATTAGGCTGGGGCCAGACTTGCGAGAGCAATGCGAGAAACTTGAGTGAGTCTCTCGCATCAATACTCGGCTCTACCCCCAGCACTCCGGACCAGAGTGTGCGGCTGCATGTATTTCTATGCAGCTGCACACTCCGGTCCCGAGTTCCGGGGGGTAGTGACGAGTATTGATGTGAGAGACTCACGCGAGTTTCTCGCACCATACTCGCAAGTGTGACCCCCGGCCTAAATTAAAGAACATTCATTGTAGCTACAAGACCTCTGATCGGTGATAGGACATAACTGTCTCCATTATGTTGGGGACAGATTCTTATAGTAAAGCCACAGTAGGTTCCAGAATAAGGAGGGACATGGGGTGACATTCACAATTCAGCATGTCATTTAACATCCATTCATCATTAGAAATGTGATTGCATAAAATTACGGTGACATCATATTATAATTAGAAGATGCTTTGTTTTTATCTACAGTATAGTCCAAGATTTTACCTGAAAAACCATGACACTAAAGGTCATGAGGGCCTAAGATAACGGCTTCTGTAAATGCTGCACCTTTGCTTTGTCATTAATCATTTACCTTCCTACATCATACCATGGAATATGTGGCTTACTAAGCTGAATTATCTGAATTTGCTATGACAATTCAAAAGAACATTTAAAAAGGGATATATGAAAGTGCATTTATTAGATAATTATTTAATTTTAGCTTTTTTCAGTGTATTATGAATAAAAAATGCAGTTATTATGGTGCTGTTACCACTGTTTATCACAGCTCAATCAATTTGCAATCACACTGACTCTGGAGCTCCAGCGCTTTCCTTTATATCACCTGATTCTTTGGATTGTTATTCATAGACTGAGACTATCACTCCAGTTTTCTATCTGCTTCAGTGCTGCTGTAGTACATTACAATCACATTAGACCTTTTTCTACCTATTTGGAATGAGCTGTGTGCTCTGACCTCCTTGTCCAACGTTGTAAAATCCTAAAATGTTACCCCTTTGCTGACCCTATCTTTTTATAGTCTCTGAGATAGTTTCTTCTTCATTGGCTGAGCTCGACCATGTGATCCGATTGCTGAAGGGCATTACAGGGAAACCTGCAGTCATAATACCCCCATCCTCTCACATTCACCCCCAGTGCCCTGTCCCCTCTGCCTCACAATACCCCCATCCTCTCACATTCACCCCCAGTGCCCTGTACCCCCTGCCTCACAATACCCCATCCTTTCACATTCACCCCCAGTGCTCTGTCACCCCTGCCTCACAATACCCCCAACCTCTCACGTTCACCCCCAGTGCCATGTACCCCCTCCCTCACAATACCCCCATCCTCTCACATTCACCCCCAGTGCCCTGTCCCCCCTGCCTCACAATAACTCCATCCTCTCACATTCACCCCCAGTGCCCTGTCCCCCTGCCTCACAATACCCCCATCCTCTCACATTCACCCCCAGTGCCCTGTCCCCCCACCTCACAATACCCCCATCCTCTCACATTCACCCCCTGTGCCCTGTCACCCCTGCCTCACAATAGCACATCCTCTCATATTCACCCCCAGTGCCCTGTCCCCCCACCTCACAATACCCCCATCCTCTCACATTCACCCCCTGTGCCCTGTCACCCCTGCCTCACAATAACTCCATCCTCTCACATTCACCCCCAGTGCCCTGTCCCCCTGCCTCACAATACCCCCATCCTCTCACATTCACCCCCAGTGCCCTGTCACCCCTGCCTCACAATAGCCCATCCTCTCATATTCACCCCCAGTGCCCTGTCCCCCTGCCTCACAATACCCCCATCCTCTCACAATCACCCCCAGTGCCCTGTCCCCCACCTCACAATACCTCCATCCTCTCACATTCACCCCCAGTGCCCTGTCACCCCTGCCTCACAATAGCCCATCCTCTCATATTCACCCCCAGTGCCCTGTCCCCCTGCCTCACAATACCCCCATCCTCTCACATTCACCCCCAGTGCCCTGTCCCCCCACCTCACAATACCTCCATCCTCTCACATTCACCCCCAGTGCCCTGTCACCCCTGCCTCACAATAGCCCATCCTCTCATATTCACCCCCAGTGCCCTGTCCCCCTGCCTCACAATACCCCCATCCTCTCACATTCACCCCCAGTGCCCTATCCCCCACCTCAAAATACCTCCATCCTCTCACATTCACCCCCTGTGCCCTGTCACATCTGCCTCACAATACCCCCATCCTCTCACATTCACCCCCAGTGCCCTGTCACATCTGCCTCACAATAGCCCATCCTCTCATATTCATATTCACCCCCAGTGCCCTGTCCCCCTGCCTCACAATACCCCCATCCTCTCACATTCACCCCCAGTGCCCTATCCCCCCACCTCAAAATACCTCCATCCTCTCACATTCACCCCCTGTGCCCTGTCACATCTGCCTCACAATACCCCCATCCTCTCACATTCACCCCCAGTGCCCTATCCCCCCACCTCACAATACCTCCATCCTCTCACATTCACCCCCTTTGCCCTGTCACATCTGCCTCACAATAGCCCATCCTCTTATATTCACCCCCAGTGCCCTGTCCCCCATCTCACAATACCCCCATCCTTTTACATTCACCCCAGTGCCCTTTTCCCCCTCCCCCACAATACCCCATCCTTTCACATTCATCCCCCGTGCTCTGTCCCCCCTGCCTCACAATACCCCCTATCCTATCACATTCACCCCCAGTGCTCTGTCCCCCCTGCCTCACAATACCCCCATCCTCTCAGTCACCCCACAGTGATAATGACATGCCTAAGCTGAATGAATTGAATAAATTCCACCCCCATTTACCATGAAGCTTGCAGCCAGCGACTGAGGCAGGACCAGGAAGTGTCCAGTGTATGCACACAGAGGGCACTAGGACCCAGTTTGACTGAGACAACCAGAGCCTGCATGGCAGAGACTGCAGCCAGGAAGCAGCTCCTCTGGTGAGACAGCAGCACCTCACTGCACAGACAGGCTCTGCAACCTGCCACTGTGCAGTCTGTCAGACAAGGGAGCCGGCATTGTGTGGCTCTCTCCTTGACACCTCAGATACTGGCCATGTCTCCCAGTGGGCCCCTGCTTGTGACTGGGCCCAGGGCAACGGCCCCCTCTGCCCCCCCAGTAGCTACACTACTCCTGGGACTGAATACATCTACCTACAGGTGACACAGCAACTATCCTGGACAACTTTTCAGAAAACCCCTTTAAAGGAGTTGGCCTCAACTCCACAAAGTGTTATCAAAATGGAAATAGGAAACAAAAAAAATTTAAAATAAAGCAGTTAGAATATAGAGGGAAGGGTGGGGAATTTTTAATTAATCCATATTAGAAAAGCATTTATATTATTGAAATAAATAGATTGCCATTTAGGATAAAAATCAATATTAATTTTCAGATCACCCATTTAATAATAATCCACATGGTACATTATACATTATTATTAATTTATAGAGCCACAATTTGGGATCTTCCAACTTCATCAAGGCATAAAAGACGGACGCTGTTACCGTATGGGGGAATTAATGTATGTTACTATTACATTGCTGCCACTGAGTAGGGAACATTATTGTTGTATTTGAGCACAAAAATGGACATTACTACTGAATGGTGCCAAAAAAAGGAATTTTATTATTACAAAGGGGCCAAAAAAGTAGACACATGTATAAATACTGTATGTGGGCTACTGATTTCTACTTTATTTTTGCGGATTCTGTGACTATGGGGAAAATAAAAGAGCGTTACCGTTCCTGTGGAGGCACCAGGGTGGCACTATGGCACATGTGATCTTCATCTGATACAGTGTAGACGTGGGGGGAAAATGTGGAGGGCGCTGTATAAGTGATCAGACAGAGATATCTAAGTGTTACATCAGACGAGACCTGGCAGGAAGAAGTCATAGCGGTCAGAGCCGGGTGAAGAACAAAAGTGAAAATGAAAGACTTCAATTGGAAGAAAAGCTGGTAAGTCCCGTCATTTACCGTACACACCATGTGATCTACAGCGCTCCTGTGTATATTGTCACCAGTGGTAATATTAGTGTCAGTTCTGTGGTATGATCAATATGGTGGTATTATTCATGTACTCTGTGGTGGTATTACGTGGTCCGGTCATTGAGTACTGGTATTTGTCCTTTATATGTGGTATTATTGTAATATTGGGGATGGCACAGTGCATTTTATTCAGTTACAGGGTGGTGATAATACTCAGACACTATGTGTTGGTAATACATGGTCACTGTATGGCGGCATTTATACCCTGTATGGGGTTTTGGCATCCCAGACTTACTCGGTATGGTGATATTTGTTATTTTGTAACTGTATTACTAATATTGGAAATATTTATAAGAATTTTCCAGTCTATAAATGGGTTGTTGACTCCTGGATAACTCCTTATTAACTGCATCACTGCCGCTAGTAAAATGAAAAAAGAATAAACACATGCTAACTTCCCAGACCTGAGCCATGCCAGCGATATCAGCACTGTATCTCCCCATGGTCACGTGATATTTTTATGTCATGAGACTACTGTGTCCATTCAGAGACACCAGTCCGGGAGACCATGAGACTACTGTGTCCATTCAGAGGCATCAGTCCGGGAGACCATGAGACTACTGTGTCCATTCAGAGGCACCAGTCCGGGAGACCATGAGACTACTGTGTCCATTCAGAGACACTAGTCCGGGAGACCATGAGACTACTGTGTCCATTCAGAGGCACCAGTCCAGGAGACCATGAGACTACTGTGTCCATTCAGAGGCACCAGTCCGGGAGACCAAGAGACTACTGTGTCCATTCAGAGACACCAGTCCAGGAGACCATGAGACTACTGTGTCCATTCAGAGACACTAGTCCGGGAGACCATGAGACTACTGTGTCCATTCAGAGGCACCAGTCCAGGAGACCATGAGACTACTGTGTCCATTCAGAGGCACCAGTCCAGGAGACCATGAGACTACTGTGTCCATTCAGAGGGACCAGTCCAGGAGACCATGAGACTACTGTGTCCATTCAGAGGGACCAGTCCAGGAGACCATGAGACTACTGTGTCCATTCAGAGGGACCAGTCCAGGAGACCATGAGACTACAGTGTCCATTCAGAGACACCAGTCCAGGAGACCATGAGACTACTGTGTCCATTCAGAGGCACCAGTCCAGGAGACCATGAGACTACTGTGTCCATTCAGAGGCACCAGTCAAGGAGGTCATTATTTTTTTATCTGGTACATTGTAGCAGTTAAAAAGGACTTCCCCCTTTAAAGGTCAGATATGTGCCTATGGTTTAAGAGGAAATACCATGGTTATCACTTAGAATTTATTTTTTTCTTATCGTTAATAAGAACATTATCCATAAAGGTGAGAGTATAGCAGCCGTGAATTGTGCATTACATTAGATATTAGTTGTGATGAGTTCGTCGCCTGTTTCCTCTGGGGATTCTCATTTGCGCCTCTCTCTGAGGGACGGTTGCCATTTTCTGCTAATATAAAGATCAGAGCTTTCCAGAGTGGCATCCGATAATGAGTCTGTAATGTAACGATGTCTCCCGAGAGCCCATTAGATAGTTTGTATATGTCGAGCTTATACTGTACGATCCACCTCCACCGGGAGCGCGGCGGCAGGTGTCTGACTCTGTACAATGGGGAAGTGACAAATGATGATGCAAACATTAATTTCTGCTCATTAAAATCCAAACTTTACACATACAGAAATTTGCAATTTAAAAAAAAGTTTACAAAAGTTCTGTTTTATTATTCCACAGTATATCTGTGCATATTAAGGAGATGAGATCGTAGGATCAAATTTCACCCCCCGAAAATAGAAGATAATTAAGGATTGTATTTCACATTCTAATTGAAAAGAGCAATAAAAAATAGTTATAAAGGGGTCTTTAAACAGGTAATGACTCCAATAAAAATTAAAGCTTACGATGGCTGTTGACTTTAACTGCCACATGGTAAGTATGGATCCTGGAACCCTACTCAACGTAGCCCATCTTGTGCCTGTCCTTCTTCCGGGCCTCTGATTGGCTCTTCAGTGCTCTGTCATCTATCTATCAGCTGGGACTTCTGTCCACTAGGTCCATCGTCCTCATGGCCATGATGCATGTGGAGACACAGTGGGGGGGGAGGCGGCACCAAGGTCTGCTAGCTGGAACCACATGGACTAGGGATCATCCCAACAAACGTCCATTCATCTTTTATCGTGGGCATAGTGCTGCTCACACAACACAGGGTGAAGGTAAAACAAGGTGAAAATACTTTATTGAACCACAAGACAGGCAGATAACATGCATATCAGTCCCAGCACAGTACCCAAGATGGTGCACATTACAGAGTCTCACCCTTCTGCTGACTCACCGGGATAATAGCAGCTGTTTCTTCAGAGCTCCCAAGGTCGCTACCCCAACTGTGGCACACACACATGTAGGTGGTAACAACATGCATAAGGAGTTGACAGGCCATTCAGGTACAAGGCCAGTTGACCTGAGAGTCACAACCTGGCTTCTCCGGACATCTCCATGGAGCCAGGCAATCAGTCGGTCCCAATCATGGCTTTCTCCAAACATATCCAAGGTTCAGCAATGGTCAATGGAGCAGATCTGTGTTCTTCCAACTGGAGCTGAAAACCCTTAGGCTGCTTCATGTAGAATGATAGATCAGTGTCCCTCATGATGATGCCTTCATGAATTGGCTGCAATCCTATCTCTGGTCACTTGGGTGTTTTGATGTCTTGGCAGAATCTCTGTTTGTCATCTCTGAATCTTTTTTTACAGAGGCATGTAACCTATTTTTAGATCTAACAAGTGTCCTTCAGTCCAACATCACAGATAAAGGGAAGAATGGTGATGAGCATGAGGGTGGCAACATCACGCTTTGTGGCTGTTTCTCTGCAAAGAGATCAAGACGACTGATCCGTGTACATGAAAGAATGAATGGGCCATGTATCGTGAGGCATTGAATATGAAATGTGGATTGGTCTTTCAGCGTAATAATGATCCCAAGCACACCGCCAAAGCAAAGGAGGAGTGGCTTTGTAAGAAGCATATGAAGGTCCTGGAGTGGCCTAGCCAGTCTCCAAATCTCAACCCCATAGAAAACCTTTGGAGGGATTTGATAGACCGTGTTGCCCAGCGACAGGCCCAAAACATCACTGCTCTAGAGGAGATCTGCATGGAGGAATGGGCCAACATACCACCAACAGTGTGTGCCAACCTTGTGAAGACTTACTGAAAACATTTGACCTCTGTCATTGCCCACAAAGGATATATAACAAAATATTGAGATGAACTTTTGTTAATGACCAAATACTTATTTTCACCATAATTTGCAAAATAAATCTTCTCAAATCAGACAAGGTGATTTTCTGGATTTGTTTTCTCATTTTGACTCTCATAGTTGTGGTCTACCTATGATGTTGATTACAGGTCTCTCTCATCTTTTTAAGTGGGAGAACTTGCACAATTGGTGGCTGCCAAAATACTTTTTTTCCCCATTGTATAATCCATTTTCCTCACAGCATATTTAGAGTCTTCCTTGCGAAAATAAACTCCACACGTAATTGAGGAGAAATGATTCATATCCATTGGGTGCACACATGGCTTCCTCCGCATTCCGTAGTTACTGGATTAAATTCTATTCAATCCGTTGAAGTTGGCACATTTCCTGTAGTTTCAGTTTCTTCTTGAAGTCATATATCCACTCTGGTCTTCTTACCAAGGCCGAGTTGGTGGAGTTGGACATAGTAGCATCTGAAACCTGCTATGCATGCGTCAACATTTGTCTGCTGTGTCTGTCTGTAAGCCTACCTGGATTTGAAGCACTGGATGATCTGTGAGAACACCAGCCCCCTGCAGCTGCCCCAATTTGGCTAAGTAGGATCCCACTGCTGCCACCATAATGTGGAGACATGGAAGGTCGGCAGGCACCCAGATTCACTAGTCAGAACTGTGTGTACCAGGAATCGTCCCACTGAATGGCCATTCTCCTTTTAGCATAGGTGTTATGCTACTCAGACAACAGAGGGTGAGGGTAAAACAGTGTGGCAATGCTTTATTGAACCACAAAACAGGCAGGTAACACGTAGAAAAGTCCCAGCAAAATACCCCAAGATAGTGCACACTACAGAGTCTCACCCTTCCGCTGACTCACCAGGATAATGGCAGATGTTACTTCAGAGCTCCCAGGGTTGCCTACCCCTCCTGTGGCACCCACACAGAGAAGGTAATGATAAGTGTAGGAAGATGACAGTCCATTCAGTCCATACAAGGCAAATTAACTCAAGAGACACAACTTGGCTGCTCCAAACGTCTCCATGGAGCCAGGCAACCAGCGGGTCCCAATCCTGGCTTTCCCCAAATGTATCCATGGTTCAGAGATCATCAATGGAGCAGATCTGTATTCTTCCAATCGGAGCTGAAAACCCCTAGGTAGTTTCATGTAGAATGATAGATCTGTGTCCCTCATGATGGAGCCATGATGAATTAGCTGCAGTCCTGTTTTTCTTTCTTTGGGTGTTTTGATGTCTTGGCAGAATCTCTGGCTGTCTCCCAGTCTCTCTGTCTCTGAGTCTCTTTATACAGAGGCATATAGCATATTTTTAGATCTAACAAGTGTCCTTCAGTCCAGCCTCACAGATAAGGGGAACAATGGTGATGAGATCAAGTAGCATTAAGGGCCTGTCACACTAAGTGATATCGCTAGCAATATCGCGATAACGTCACTGGTTTTTGTGACGTTATAGCGATATTGCTAGCGATATCGCTATGTCTGATACTTACCTCCGACCGCTCCCCCGCTGGTTATCACTGATCGCACGAGAACGTCCTGGACCGTTTCTCGTTGTCAGCTTCCTGCTGGGCTTCCTGTGGCGCCGATGAGCGACGCGTAGACGCGGGCTGGAGGATGTCAGGATCGCCTCGTCTGACAGGTAAGTAGCAACCCCCGACCCCTGCTATGTCGCTGGTGAGATCTGCCTGTGTGGCAGCTCACTAGCGACCACTTAGCGATGCACCAGCGATCCTGACCACGTCATATCGCTGGTCGGGATCAAAGGTGCATCGTTAAGTGTGACAGTACCTTTACTTGATCATTTAATATATTTGCATAGCTTTTCCTTTTCTGTTTTCAGAGTCAGCAAATAACACAATGAATAATTAGCATATCAGCAAGCATCAAAGATAAGAGCATGCTATGTTATATGAAAGAGCAGCTTACAAGTCAATATTCCAGGCTTACACAAGCAAAAGTATAGATAACAGCATATTCTTCTTGATTTGCTAAAAATAGTCATCTGGATGATTAAGATATAATCCGGTTTCTTCACAATGCACATGTCAGGACTCTGAACATTTTTGATTACCTTTTGGACATTCCTGCCCTCTTTCAAGATGGCATCTTTTGTCTCATGTGCCCCTTGTCTTCCAGCTTTATAACTCCACCCCAGCCTTTAGTCTGTGCTAGAGTATTCTGCCTGTGTCCAGCTCCTGACCCTGGTGGCTTCCTGGCTTTCAACCTGCTCCTGTGAACCTGTGTGGATATTCTGTCCACTTTCAAAGTTTTTGCTGCATACTCCGGTTTCCGGTATTCCTCCTGCTTCTGGCTGTTCGAGTTGCTCTCACCTGCATTTGTTGGACATGTATGCTAATTGCTGCTTTGCTCTGCAATACCTGAGACATCCTATCTAGGCCTCCCTGGATGAGTTACTTTATTATTTGGACTGGCTTATGTATATCCAAGGACTTGTTTTGAAGCATCCTCAAGCATAATTGTGCTACACAGACTGCTCCGTTTGATTGCAATTTCCTCTGAGGTTACCTACAGACTAAGTTGCATTCAATATCTACACTGTGTGTTTATAGACTTTGATGTTTTTCCTGCACCTGTTTGAAACACCATGTGATATAATATAGACTTTACCACCTATAAACTGTGTCCTGTAGTTGTCTTGTCCCACGCAAACAGACTTCTGAGTCATCCACTATAATTATTACAGCACATCACTGAAGTGCCTCAACCCCCAAGTTGATGGTGTGATACTTTGTGAATGGAAGATCAGAAGCAAAGAATGTAGAACGCAGAAGACAGGTGGTTAAAGAAAGATTGAAGATTAGCAAAAAGAAGGTAGAAGATAGGAGATATAAGAAAGAAGACACAGGATACAGAAATAGAAGAAAGAAGATAGGAGTGATAGGACTTATCTGGGGAAGTAAGGAGCCCAATAATCTGCTGGCAGTGCCAGGAACCAGGTCATATGAGAGCTGATTTCCCCCACCTGACTGAGCCCATGGACACCAATTTTGGGTACCGCCAGTCCCATTATGCCGAACCAATGTGTGCAGTGGGCACCCCGAAAGGCCCCAATATGGAACATTTGTGTCAGGTGGAAGTGGAGGGCACCCCGGCTGTGGCCCTATTGGACTCAGGGAGTCTTGTAACCCTGGTACGAGCCAGCTGGATACACACCAGCGAGTATACGGGTCGGAAAATTGGGGTGTTGTGTATACATGGAGACTTAAAAGACTATCCCACCGCACTAGTATTAAGCAGCACGCCAGCAGGGAGGCGGTGCCACAAGGTGGGGGTGGTGACTAATTTACATTATGAAGTGATAATTGGAAGAGATTTTCCGTTGTTTTCTGTGCTGTGGCTGTCTGTTGTACCATCCACTGAGCAACTGCCGGTACCAGAGACAACCAGGTTACATTCTCCAGATGGGGGGGCATGAACCTGGTGGCCTGGAGGAAGATGTGCTGGCGGTAGGAATAACCTTCCCTTCGGTGGAGGAAGGGGAGAATTCTCCCGTAGAAGGTTTGGCTTTAGAGGTGGAAGACTTGCCGCCGGGACCCGAGTTGTCAGACTTGAATGTATCAGGTGACAATTTTGGTACAGCACAACTCCGAGACCTCACTTTAGCCAGGGCGAGAGAAAATGTACTGTTTGTCAATGGGGAACCCCATCAACCTGGGGCAGATACGGTGTTTCCACGCTTTGAGTTGAATCAGGATTTGTTGTACCGAGTGGAGAAAATACGTGGGGAAATGGTAGAACAGTTACTGGTACCTCAGACATATCGAAGGCTGGTAATGGATTTAGCGTATGCGCATGTACTTGGGGGGGCATTCTGGCCAAAAGAAGACCCTCGACCGAATTCTGCAGCGATTTTACTGGCCAGGGGTTCATGAAGAAGTTAAGCGGTACTGTAGCTCCTGTCCAGTATGCCAGGAAACCAGTCCCCAGCCTCACTTTTGGAGCCCTTTGGTGCCTTTGCCAATTATAGAGGTACCCTTCGAGAGAGTGGCCATGGACCTGGTGGGGCCTCTCAATAAGTCGGCAAGGGGACACCAACACATTCTTGTAGTTCTAGACTATGCTACCCGATATTCTGAGGCCATTCCTCTGTGCCACACATCAGCTAAGCTTATATCAAAGGAACTCATGGGTTTGTTTTCACTGGTGGGAATTCCGCAAGAGATTTTAACAGACCAGGGAACCCCCTTTATGTCAAAAATTATGAAGGAACTCTGCCGGTTGTTAAATGTTAAACAGTTGCGTACCTCGGTCTATCATCCCCAAACAGATGGTCTGGTAGAAAGATTCAATAAGACACTGAAGAGCATGTTAAAAAAGGCAGTTTCCAAAGATGGGAAGGACTGGGATCTGTTATTGTCATATTTGTTATTTGCAGTGCGGGAGGTACCTCAGGCATCTACGGGGTTCTCGCCCTTTGAACTATTGTACGGCAGACATCCACGGGGCTTACTAGATATAGCCAAAGAGGCCTGGGAGAACCAACCTACTCCCCACAAAAGTGTGATAGAACATGTTGGAAAAATGCAAGAGAGAATGGACACAGTCCTACCTTTGGTCCCGGAACATATGGAGGCAGCGCAACGGTCACAGAGTCGGGTCTATAACCGGGAGGCTCGGGTAAGAACCTTTAGCCCTGGGGATCGAGTTTTGGTGCTTGCGCCTACCGTAGATAGCAAATTTCTCGCAAGGTGGCAGGGACCCTACGAGATCATGGAGAAGGTGGGACCAGTAGACTACAAGGTACACCAACCAGATCGGAGAAAGCCAGAACAGGTTTACCATATTAATTTGCTTAAACCCCTGGAAAGATAGAGAGTACCTTGGTGGGGATAGTCTGCTGCCACCGTTTCATATGGAAAAGGCTCCGTTACCTCGGGGCGAGGCAGGAGAAGCCCAACCTGCGGTCAAAATTGCAGATACTTTGTCTCCTAAACAGGTTCAGGAGGTTCGGGAGTTCATCAGCCGAAAAACAGATGTTTTTTCGGAGTTCCCTGGATGCAACTCCCTAATCCAACATGACATTGTCACAGAGCCACAGGCCAAGGTCCGATTAAAGCCATATCGAGTGCCTGAGGCCCGGCGACAAGCCATCTCGGAAGAGGTAAAAATGATGCTACAGTTAGGGGTCATAGAAGAGTCTCAGAGTGAGTGGGCCAGCCCAATAGTTCTAATACCCAAGCCTGATGGGTCTCTAAGATTCTGTAATGATTTTAGAAAACTCAATGACATTTCAAAGTTTGACGCCTACCCCATGCCCCGGGTTGACGAGTTGATAGAGCGCTTTGGGCAAGCATGGTATTTTACAACTCTGGACCTCACAAAAGGTTATTGGCAGGTACCCCTAACAGAGGCGGCCAAGGAAAAGACGGCGTTTATAACACCTGAGGGGCTGTTCCAGTATAAGGTGTTACCCTTTGGGTTGCATGGCGCTCCAGAAACGTTCCAGCGGTTAATGGATATTGTTCTCCGTCCCCATCGCTGCTATGCCTCAGCCTATCTAGATGATATTATTGTGTTCAGCACCGATTGGGAAAGCCACTTAGCAAAAGTACAGGCAGTGGTAGACGCCCTGCGACAAGCAGGGCTAACTGCCAACACAAAGAAGTGTTTCATAGGGTTGGAGGAAGCCCAGTACTTGGGTTATGTCATTGGGAGGGGAGTTCTCAAGCCCCAAGTGAACAAGGTCGAGGCAATTCAGAACTGGCCCCGTCCCCTCACAACAAAGCAAGTAAAGGCCTTTTTGGGTTTGGTGGGATATTACAGGCGATTCATTCCCAACTTTGCAACCCTGTCCGCGCCTTTAACAGATTGTTTAAAAGGAAAAAAATCTGTGATGGTCCACTGGAATGATCAGTTAGAGGAGGCCTTTACAAAATTAAAAGGGGTACTGTGTGGTACACCAGTCCTGATCACTCCAAATTTCAAAAAAGAGTTCATGGTGCAGACTGATGCCTCTGTGAGTTAGGCCTCGGTGCCGTGCTGTCTCAGGAAGTTAACGGGGAAGAGCATCCCGTTAGTTTCCTAAGCCGGAAGCTTACCCCAGCTGAAACCCGGACAGTATTGTGGAGAGAGAGTGCCTGGCCATCAAGTGGGCACTGGAATCGTTGCGCTACTATTTGCTGGGGAGAACATTTCGGTTGGTGACAGATCATTCCCCTCTTACGTGGATGAGTCAAGCTAAGGAGAAGAATGCCCGAGTCACCAGGTGGTTCCTGTCCCTGCAAAACTTTAAGTTTTCAGTAGAACATCACGCAGGCAAACTACAGGGGAATGCAGGTGCCCTGTCCAGAGTTAACTCTATGTCACGTGTCCACCCCTCTAGGGTTGAACATAGGGGAGAGGTATGTGGTACAGTAAAGAGTGTTTTACTGGATGGAAGATATGTTTCTCCTAGCAGATTAATGTTTGGCCGGGTTTTTTCTTAAAGACGGGACCTGCAATGATGTCAGGGTCACGTGATCAGCCCATGTGATGTCTACCTCACTGGTGGGAGGGGTTAGGCCCTATGTAACGGAGGTTGGTAAATGCCACAGTGAGAGTGTGTTTGTGGAAGCTACAGGAACTTGTGTGGACGCAGCCTGCAACTTGTATATAGGATTCCCGTGCTGCAGGATTGTTGCAGCAAGACTCAGAAGAACCCCGGGAATGGCACCTGGCGGATGCCGCAGGACCTGGCAGCCGCTTAGTTACGCCCGTCCTGAGCAAGGGGTGAGTCTGGGACCAGTGGTTCTCCAAGCTGGAGTATGTGCTTTATTTCCCTTATGTTTTGTTAAGCTGCTGGATACTGAGTGACATTAAAACCACTGGAATTGGACTTCCTGTGCCTGTGTGTTGCCTCGTTACTTCCGCCCAGCTATTGCCTGCCAGAGCGAATCCCTACAATATACTGTATATACTGTATATGTATATATATATATATATATATATATATATATACAGTTATACATAAAGGCAATATGTACATAAAGGAAGGGAGTGGAGTATTACATCGTCCCGGTACACCCTTTACACCTGTCATTTTCCAATATTTTCCAATCATTATTTTTAGATATTTTGCCGTTTTATAAAATAACTTGTTTTTCATAAAACATTTCAGTCTGTATATAGAAATACTCTTTATTATTCAATGCCCATAAATGACCCCAGTCCTTGTGCTCTGTGTGTGTAATCAGGTATGATGTATATTACATCATTTTATGTTGCTTTATTATGTAGCTGTAGGTTTATGTTGTATATTTGCCTTCCAGGGCCGGGCTCCCCGCGGCCCAGGTCTATAGGGAGCACGGGGCATTTTCAGCTCATTCATTGCTCTTATTTCTGCAATGTGATTGTCATTAACGAGGCCTCCATGTATTTACATCATCTGTCAGTCAATTAGGCAGCTTATTATTAGATTGCAGAAGGATACAGTATAACCCAAGTCCCCGAGGGCAGAGCAGGTGTCTCCGACTGTGCGCTGAAGATAACTATTGACTTATTTTATGCACTTAATAACTCCGAATAATTAATGAAACATATAAAAAAAATTAAGTCATATCTTATGGATCTTATGGCTGAAAACATGGAATTTTGGGGTAATAAAGTCATTATGTTTAAGAGTCAATTGGTTGATTCCTGTTTTTTTTTTTTGTGAATTTTTTTTGTAAGATAAGAATGGAGATATAGGAACTTTGTAACATTGTATATAGTAATGTGTAATAAATGATTAAAGTAGTTGTCTGACCTTATGATCTTTGTGACTGTAGACTTGTGAATACTCACTGTACACATTGCGCACGCTATCAGAATTCCTTGGTGCTGGTTTCAGGAGCTCATGGGCACGTAACTGCAAATATGTGATTTGCATACATGTGGTCTTGTGCCAACAAGACATGCGTGGCCTGAAGTCAGGTGCCTAGTTGGAATGTGGCCCAGGAGTATGCAAATCGCATATGTGTGGTCATGTGACAGCCCACTCCCGAGGCTGGCACTGGAGGATCTTGACAGCATGCGCACTGCGAGGATTCATAAGTCTGCAGTCACATAGACTGTAGATTTGTGCCCCAAGGCCAGACAACCTGCAATCATAGAAGCATGGGTGTAAATAGAGTCTGATGAGCCCGGGAGCAAGATTTGGATCGCATCCTCCATCCTGGTATATATATTCCATTTTTGGGCCCCATCCTGGTATATATATATACAGTGAAGGAAAAAATTATTTGATCCCTTGCTGATTTTGTAAGTTTGCCTTACGAGTAATTGTTCATGATGAGCTATTGAACTGTAAAGCCCCATATATTGTTTTTGGCCCTCTTCTCTCTGTGTCTGCTCTTGGGAACAATATTACACATTTTGCAGCGGGGACCTGATTTTACACCATTGATAAGTAAAATATGAATAATAGGAAAGAGCAAATCTGTCACAATTAAAATCATATCAAATTCAATTGATACATACCAAATGTGGCTTATTTTGTTCTGGGGTCTCTTGAGATCCCAGAGTATAATAAACATAGCATGCAAAAAAAATATTCACTTCTCTGTTCATCTGTTCCACCACCAAAGTCCCCCATCCTTTTCTCCATGCTGCCCACGGACTCGTCTATACTTCTCCATGACATGCAACATCCTCTTTCTTCTTCACTCTCTACCAGGGTTTATGTGCCGCGTAGGATACTGACATCATAATGAGCAGGCATCGGGTTCGGAAGAAGCTGGGAGGAGCTTTTCGGTGGAACAGATTGTTATGGGCTGGTGGAACGCACCAAATAATAAAGAAGGTATTTAGGTGCGTTCGCAGCCCGGGGTCCACCGTACAGAGATGGCAGCTGCTGCTCGATAATGGCGGACATTATATGGTGGTACAATAGAGGAACACACGGGGTTAACTCCACCTAGTGTGTACAGAGGTGGATTCTGTTACCTCACAGAGCCACCCAACCGCCAAACACAAATGCCGCAGCCTCTTTATGCTCAGAGCTCGGCAATGTGAGCACTGGTGTATAGACACAGGATTCTACCCCTGAGACACTGGGTTAGAGTCCCTCTAGACACACTAGTGCTCGGCACCGCAACCGAAACAAATTAATAAATAAAGTGCACTACGTGCGAACTGCACCTCTCTGACAAACGCCACTAACCACCTGGACAAGGGAGGAAAGCGCTAGACTTGTGCATGGCGTCGCACTGGCGGATGCAGCCGCTTAATGCGGTACTGAAGGTGCACAGAGCTGGACGGCACCATATGGTGTTGAGTGAGGTGCTGAGACATGGAAGCACTGTGGCGCAGACCAAGCCACTAGTAGGCGCTGACTCTAACGCTATAGCCCTATAAGTCATCACTCACACAAAATACAATAAGAGTCTATACTAGCTTTGATAGCAGCATCCTTCTGGGACCTTCCTTATGGTCCAATCCGATCTGCTTGAGGACCTGAGCATGAGACCTCCGACCTCCAATGAGAGGTCGTCCCACAGGCATGCTCAGTAGGCTGCAAAAAGCACTTAGCCTCTGGAGCTGCTCGTTGCTGGCTAGTGAGGATTGCTAAAGCTGAACCAGAGGTGGCAGCAGCAACCCACCTGACAGCACTAGCTAGAGCAAAACGCCAAGATCGACGCCTTAGCTGAGCAGCCTCCTCTGCAATTGGGACTGAATGGGAGACTGCAGAAGACTAGGCTCGGGATTCCTCCTGTGCAGAGGCAGGAAAACCCGATGCACCACATTACCCCCCCTCCCAGGGCACCCTCCCTCTTGCGCTTCGCTATGCTCAAAGGTCGCAATGAGCAGGGGAGCATGAATATTCTCCACAGGTTCACAGGTCCTATCCTCTGGGCCATGACCCTTCCAGTCCACAACGTAATACCTTTTGCCATGCACCACCTTACACTCCAAGTACAAGCCTGATGTCCCTGTAAATGACTCAGAAAACCGGGACATGTGAACAGGCTTAAGGAGGGACTCGTGGTAGGTGTCAGTGATACCCAGGTGTGGAGGAAGGGCCAGATGGGCTAACCACAGCGTTAACCTGCTCAAGGACCTTGAATGGACCTATGAAGCGAGGAGCGAACTTAGTGTACTCAACCCGCAGCCTGATGTTACGAGCTGAGAGCCACACCAAGTTGCCGGGAGCAAAGGTGGGAGCGGGGCGCCGGTGTGCATCAGCAGAGGACCTCATTCTCTCCTTGGAGGCCCAGATGGCACCCTGAGTGCGGTCCCAAATGTCACATGCCTCCACCGCCCAGTCTGCCACCCTGGAGTCGGTGAACGACACGAGCATGGGCACAGGAACTCGCAGATGCTGGCCGTAATTAAGGAGGAATGGGGTCTGACCGGTGGAGTCGGCAACATCATTGTTCAAAGTGAACTCCGCCCACGGCAGCAAGGATGCCCAGTCATCCTGCCTGGCCAAGACAAAATGTCATAGATATGTGACCAGGGTCTGGTTGGCTCTCTTTACCAACCCATTCATCTTGGGATGATAGGCCGAGGAGAGATTTAGCTCAATGCTGGGCAGGCTACAGAGCTCTCTCCAGAACTGAGACGCAAACTGGGGAACCTGGTCGCTGATAATATTGTCCGGCATGCCGTGCAGGTGGAAAACGTGCTTAATGAACAACGCTGCCAGGCCCCGTTCAAAAGTTTACCGGGAGAGAGATACCAGGTGCACCATCTTGGAGAAATGGTCAGTGACAACGGTGACAACCCAAATGACCGGGCTGCCACTGGACTTGGGCAGTTCCACCACGAAGTCCATACCTGCCATCTCCCAGGGCCTGTCCGCTACCAGCAGGGGGTAAAGTAGCCCAGTGGGCCACTGCCGAGGGGACATATTCTGGGCGCAAAAGATGCATGTAAAAATATAGTCCCTGACGTCATGGGCCATATGTGGCCACCAGTACGTCCTCGCCAGAAGTTCAGAGGTCCGTTTTGTCCTAAAATGTCCACCCACCCTGGACGAGTGAGCCCAAGAGAGGACCTCCAGTCGCAGATGGGCAGGGACAAATATCTTGCCCGGAGGTACTGACACAAGGGCGACCGGAGCTACGATCCTCAGGCTCTCGGATGGGACAATCAGCCGAGGCTCCTCCTCCTCCGATGACACCACGGAGCCGGAGAGAGCATCGGCCCAGACGTTCTTCTCTCCGGAGAGAAAATGGAGGGTGAAGTGGAACCGGGAGAAGAACAAGGACCATCTGGCCTGGCGAGAATTTAGCCGCTGGGCTGTCTGCAAATACACCAAGTTCTTGTGGTTGGTGAACACCTGGAAAGGGTGGCGAGCTCCCTCCAGGAGGTGTCTCCACTCTGAGAAGGCCAGCTTCATCGCTAGCAACTCCCTGTCCCTGATGGAATAATTCCTCTCCGCCGGTGTAAAGGTCTTGGAGAAAAAGAAGCATGGGTGCTTCCGACCTTGCGTGTCCTTATGGAACAGGATGGCTCCAGCACTGACGGAAGAGGCATCCACCTCCAAAATGAAGGGTTTATCTACATTGAAGCAATGTAGAATGGGAGCACTAGCGAAATGGGACTTAATGGAGGAGAAGGCCTTGGAGACATGTTCCGACTAGAGTTGAGCGAAACGGGTCGAAAAATTTCAAAAGTCGCCGACTTTTGGCAAAGTCTGGTTTCATGAAACGAAACCAGACCCTAGGATGAGGTCGGCCACGAGGTCGGCGACTTACGCGCCAAAGTCGCGTTTCAAAAGTTTGTTTTGCGCTCTTTTTCAGCCAATCAGGATCCACGGACACTGTGGGCAACGTGATGACATAGGCAGGGGTCACCACCATCTTTCAGAAGGGCATGCAAGTGATTGGCTTGCTTTGGTGGGCGTCACAGGGGGTATAAAAGGGCGTGCACGCCGACCGCCATCTTACTTCTGCAGATCTCAGTATAGGGAGAGGTTGCTGCTGATTCTGTAGGGAGAGCGTTAGGCAGGGAAGAAGACAAAAAAAACTGCTTCTGCTGCTAGCGATTTGGCCTGCACAACACACCAGTCACTGTGTGTGCAGTGCAAGGGGAGGCTATATAGTGGTGTATCAGTGGTGTTGGTTGTTGGGCTGCCTTCTAAGGCTTCCTGACACTCCTGCATTGCTGTTTACCCACTGCTCCGCAAACTGCTTTTTTAAAAGCAATCCCAATTTTTTTTTTTTGTCCTGCTGAGAAGAAAAAAAAACTGCTTCTGCTGCTAGCAATTTGGCCTGCACAACACACCAGTCACTGTGTGTGCAGTGCAAGGGGAGGCTATATTGTGGTGTATCAGTGGTGTTGGTTGTTGGGCTGCCTTTTAAGGCTTCCTGACAGGCTGGCATTGCTGTTTACCCACTGCTCTGCAAACTGCTTTTTTAAAAGCAATCCAATCTCCCTTATCCTCTAGTCACTTTTGTCACAGCTGTGCCATCGAGCCTGTCACATAGCACTCAGATATTCATTGGGCCTCACACAATCCAAAAGTGTCCAGTGTCCAAAAGTGTGTGCAGAGATTCAAAATCTCCCTTATCCTCTATTCACTTTGGTCACAGCTGTGCCATCGAGCCTGTCACATAGCGCTCAGATATTCATTGGGCCTCACACAATCCAAAAGTGTCCAGTGTCCAAAAGTGTGTGCAGAGATTCAAAATCTCCCTTATCCTCTAGTCACTTTTGTCACAGCTGTGCCATCGAGCCTGTCACATAGCGCTCAGATATTCATTGGGCCTTACACAATCCAAAAGTGTCCAGTGTCCAAAAGTGTGTGCAGAGATTCAAAATCTCCCTTATCCTCTAGTCACTTTTGTCACAGCTGTGCCATCGAGCCTGTCACATAGCGCTCAGATATTCATTGGGCCTCACACAATCCAAAAGTGTCCAGTGTCCAAAAGTGTGTGCAGAGATTCAAAATCTCCCTTATCCTCTAGTCACTTTTGTCACAGCTGTGCCATCGAGCCTGTCACATAGCGCTAAGATATTCATTGGGCCTCACACAATCCAAAAGTGTCCAGTGTCCAAAAGTGTGTGCAGAGATTCAAAATCTCCCTTATCCTCTAGTCACTTTTGTCACAGCTGTGCCATCGAGCCTGTCACATAGCGCTCAGATATTCATTGGGCCTCACACAATCCAAAAGTGTCCAGTGTCCAAAAGTGTGTGCAGAGATTCAAAATCTCCCTTATCCTCTAGTCACTTTGGTCACAGCTGTGCCATCGAGCCTGTCACATAGCGCTCAGATATCAGTGGGCCTCACACAATCCAAAAGTGTCCAGTGTCCACAAGTGTCTGCAGAAATTCAAAATCTCCCCTGTCCTATAGACACCTTGTACCTTGTTTTACATTACTATATAGTTTGTTGCAGGGGTGGCATTTATGCACATGTAATCTAAGTACATGTATCAAAGTACTTCTGGCAGTTATAACATGGATGAATGTGACACGCATCTCTATTCTCTTCATACAGGTAACCAGCTTTTCCAATCTCTGCTCTGAATCCACTCCTGTGTCTCCATTCAATGTCAGCAAGCAGTTAATCCTGAATGCTATCTATGTGTTTTCAACTCTGCAAGCTTATATCTGGTATATAGTTTTTTCAACTTACTCTGCTTGTCCCCTTATGTTGTGAGGTCAAGAAACTTTTCAAAGTGCTTTATGATCCATGTAGTGCTGGACATGTGTTTATTTGACCACAACATTTTATTGGGTCCTGGTGTCTCAATTTAGTGTGATTGATTAACGAGAAGAGAGAGAGCCAAAAAAAAAAAAAAAAAGTTCTAAGTCTTATCCTCCTATATATTCAGACATAGCTTGGGGATAGCATTTATGCAGGGGGCATTTATGCACACTTTATCCAAGTACAGTTTATCAAAGTACTGGCAGTTATAACATGGCAGTTAGACAGGGCAGGAGACAGGTAAGACATTTATATACATCTACTCCCTGTACATTTGGAGTACAACAAATATATACCATATGCATTTGTGTAATTTTAATCCTGGCCGCTGCATTCACACACATCCACCGCCCTGGCATTAACTCTCCACACGCCATCCATATTGGCCCCTCGCTTCTTTCCTCTCCTATATATAGCACTCATGCTCTTTTCACATTGTTAAATTGCACAGATCCAGCCAGTCCCACCATTCAACACCAGAGACGCTCTCACAAATCACTTAACCATCTGCTCACTCTTTCTATCCTCCTTCTCCTAGTTGCAGGAGACATTGCTCCCAACCCTGGTCCCCCATGTTCTAGAAAGTCAAACCCCCCCACTGCTACACTCAGAAACCCCTCTAATCTTATTAATATTCCCTGCATGCCATCTGTCTCTCTTAATTGTGCACTTTGGAATTCTCGCTCAGTGTGTAACAAACTCTCCTTCATTCATGACTTCTTCCTTTCTAATTCTCTTAACCTTCTGGCTCTTACTGAAACCTGGATCCAGCAGTCAGATACTACCGCTGCAGCTGCTCTTTCATACGGGGGGCTACACTTCTCTCATACCCCAAGATCAGACAATAGAGCTGGTGGAGGCGTTGGTCTGCTCCTATCACCAAAATGTACCTTTCAGGTTATCCCTCAAGTACCCTCACTAGTCTTCCCTTCTTTTGAGGTCCATGCCGTCAGACTCTACACCCCCTTCTCCATGCGAGTGGCGGTGGTGTATCGTCCTCCCGGCCCCTCCCATCAGTTCCTGGATCATTTTGCCACTTGGCTTCCACATTTTCTCTCCTGTGACATCCCTACCCTCATCATGGGAGATTTCAACATCCCCATTGCTCTTCCCCTCTCCCCATCTGCTACTCACCTTTTATCTCTAACCTCCTCATTTGGCCTTTCGCAGCTTACTAATTCTCCAACGCATGAAGACGGAAACTCCCTCGACTTGGTCTTCTCTCGGCTTTGTGCAGTGGATGATTTTGCAAACTCCCCTCTCCCGCTCTCTGACCACAATCTTCTTTCATTCTCTATAAAGAACTGCCAGGCTGCTCAGGTCACCCCCACTGTCCAGACTTATAGAAACATACAGGCCATTAACACCCAGAAACTTCTGAAGAACTTGCAGTCTTCATTGGCCCCTATCTCCTCCCTCTCATGTCCTGATTCTGCATTGAAGCATTACAATGAAACACTTCAAACTGCCCTGGATGAATTTGCACCCCCTATAAATAGAACACCACAACGCAGACGGCGACAACCCTGGCACACGGTGCAAACACGTTTCCTGCAGCGGTGCTCCAGGTGCGCCGAACGTCTGTGGAGAAAATCCAATCTACACGAAGATTTCATCCATTTTAAGTTTATGCTTAGAACATACAACACTGCCCTTCACCTCTCCAAACAAACCTATTTCAACACCCTCATCACCTCACTGTCCAATAACCCGAAACGTCTCTTTGACACTTTTCATTCTCTACTCAATCCAAGAGTACAGGCCCCAACCACGGAGCTCCGAGCTGACGATCTGGCCAATTACTTCAAAGAAAAAATTGACCAGATCCGACAGGAAATTATCTCCAAATCCCCTCATACCATGCACTGTCCTCCCTCCCCCACTGCATCTAACTCACTCTCTGATTTTGAACCAGTCACAGAAGAAGAAGTAAGCAGGCTCCTTGCATCTTCTCGCCCAACTACTTGCACCAGTGACCCATTTCCGTCACATCTCCTCCAGTCCCTTTCCCCTGCTGTCACCCCTCACCTAACTAAAATATTTAACCTCTCTCTCTCTTCTGGTATTTTTCCCTCCTCATTTAAGCATGCCATCATACATCCACTACTTAAAAAACCATCCCTCGACCAAAACTGTGCCGCTAACTATAGACCTGTCTCTAATCTTCCCTTCATCTCTAAACTCCTGGAACACCTGGTCCACTCCCGTCTTATCCGCTATCTCTCAGAAAACTCTGTTCTCAACCCTCTCCAATCCGGTTTCCGCTCTTTACACTCCACTGAAACTGCCCTCACTAAAGTCTCTAATGATCTGCTAACAGCTAAATCAAATGGTCATTACTCCATGCTAATTCTCTTGGATCTCTCTGCAGCATTCGACACTGTGGATCATCAGCTCCTCCTCACTATGCTCCATTCCATTGGCCTCAAGGACACCGTTCTCTCCTGGTTCTCCTCCTATCTCTCCGACCGCTCCTTTACTGTTTCTTTTGCCGGTTCCTCCTCCTCTCACCTTCCCCTTACTGTTGGGGTTCCTCAAGGATCGGTTCTAGGCCCCCTCCTCTTCTCCTTGTACACTGCCCCTATTGGTCAAACAATCAGTAGATTTGGTTTCCATTACCATCTCTATGCTGATGACACCCAATTATACGCTTCTTCTCCTGACATCACGCCAGCCTTTCTAGAAAACACTGGCGATTGTCTAAACGCTGTGTCTAATATCATGTCCTCACTATATCTGAAACTGAACCTGTCAAAGACTGAACTCCTTGTGTTTCCTCCCGCTACTAATGTACTTACACCCGACATTGCCATTTCCGTGTGTGGTTCCACTATTACTCCCCAGCAACATGCCCGCTGTCTTGGGGTCATACTTGATTCCGAGCTTTCCTTTGCCCCCCACATTCGATCACTGGCTCGCTCTTGTCATCTGCACCTCAAAAACATTTCTAGAATTCGACCTTTTCTTACTTTTGACTCTGCAAAAACTCTTACTGTTTCTCTTATTCATTCTCGTCTCGACTATTGTAACTCTCTTCTAATCGGTCTCCCTCTTACAAAACTCTCCCCTCTCCAATCTGTCTTGAATGCTGCAGCCAGGATCATATTCCTCACCAATCGTTACACCGATGCCTCTACCTTGTGCCAGTCATTACACTGGCTACCCATCCACTCCAGAATTCAGTATAAACTTATTACCCTCACCCACAAAGCCCTCCATGGCTCAGCACCACCCTACATCTCCTCCCTTGTTTCAGTATACCACCCTACCCGCGCCCTCCGTTCTGCTGGTGACCTGAGGTTAGTATCCTCAATAGTCAGAACCTCCCACTCCCGTCTCCAAGACTTTACACGTGCCGCGCCAATTCTTTGGAATGCACTTCCCAGGTCAATACGATTAGTCCCCAATCCCCACAATTTTAAGCGTGTCCTGAAAACGCATTTATTCAGACTGGCCTATCGCCTCAACACATTAACCTAACCTATCCCTGTGTGGCAGAGCCAAAAGTTTTACCATAACCAGGTTCCCAGCATCATGTTCCCACATGCTTTATGCATCCATTAGCCCTCTGTGTCTGTACTGTTACACACTTAACATTATGGCTGGTCCATACAATCAGGGCAACTGTTACCACCCACCTTTTGTGTCTACCTCTTTCCTCATAGACTGTAAGCTTGCGAGCAGGGCCCTCACTCCTCTTGGTATTTGTTATAATCTACTGTATGTGATTATTGTTATGCTGTAATGTCTATTGTCTGTACAAATCCCCTCTGAAATGTAAAGTGCTGCGGAATATGTCGGCGCTATAAAAATAAAATTTATTATTATTATTATTATTTGTTGGATTTTGTCTACATTTCTACCAAAAATGAGGAAGGCTGGTGGAAGAGGCCGTGGAATTGGGCGGGGGTTGGCAGCTGGTAATGATGGTGTTGGTGGTGGATCTGATGGTAGTGGCAAGAGCAAAATAGGACTGAATGCAGGAGGTGTTGAGCCTGCGTCATCGTCTGGCTACATAAGGCCTCGAACGCTTAGTTTTCTAGGAGTTGACAAACCGCTTTTAAAGCCAGAGCATCAGGAAAAAGTTTTGTCTTACATTGCTGACTCAGCCTCCAGCTCTATCGCCTCCTCTTCTTCAGTTGTAAAAAGTAAAAGCACTGAGTCGTCATTGGAGGCTCATGTTCATGAACCACACCTTTCCTTGTGTCCTTCACCCCAACCAAGATTGAAGGATAACGCAGGCCATACTACTGATTACTCCATGGAGCTGTTTTCACATACCATGCCTGGATTATCAAGTGAAATGGTGAATTACCCAGGCCAAGATGAATCTGACATGGAGTGCACTGATGCACAGCCGCTGATGGATGATTCTGCTGGTACATTCACTCAGAGCACTACATTGTCCTCGCAGTGTACAGAGCCAGATTCTGACCCTGATGAGACTCAGGTGCCCCTTCCCGCACACTATACCACCATACACGGTGACACAGAGGAAGGTGCACATGACATAGAAGAGGAGGTGATGGATGACCCAGTTGTTGACCCAGATTGGCATCCATTGGGGGAAGAGGGTGCTGCTTCCAATAGCTCAGATGAGGAGCATCCACAGCAGACATCGACATCGCAACAGCTGTTATCTGGCAGGCCCGGAGCACTCCAAAGACAGGTTCCAAACATCAAAAGAGTTGCTGGACAGCTTGTCCAGAGGGTCAAAAGATCACAGCGTGCTAGGCCGCAAAATGTCTGCCAAAGTAGGAAGAGTGCAGTGTGGCACTTTTTTGAACAAAATCCTCATGATCAGGCCAAGGTTATCTGTAAGAAGTGCGCAAAGACCTTTAGCCGAGGGAAAAATCTGAAAAATTTGAATACCAGTTGCATGCTTAGACATTTAACCAGCATGCACTTGCAAGCGTGGACACAACACCAAACCTCAAGTGCCACATGTGCAACTGATCACAACGAAGGTAGTCAGCAACGCTACATTGTTTCCCCCACTGTAAGCCCACCGGTTAGCACAGCAGCAAATGTTGAGGTGTCGTTGCAAGGCCACAGCAGTCAGGGAATCCCACTGTTATATCAACGAAAGACTGATTCTAGGCCATCAGAAAGAACACCAACTCCATCACCATCATCAACCCTCTCTCAGTCCGCCCTGTCCACCGCTACTTCCACCATATGCAGCTCTCAAGTCCAGCTCACCCTCCCAGACACTATGAGTAGGTCAAGAAAGTACTCAGTCTCTCATCCGCGTACACTGGGTTTGAACGCCCACATTGCCAAACTAATCTCGTTTGAGATGATGCCCTTTCGGTTGGTGGAAAGCACAGCTTTCCGCGAACTCATGGCCTATGCAGTACCACGCTATGACCTACCCAGTCGCCACTTCTTCTCTCGCAAAGCCATCCCAGCCCTCCACCATCATGTGAAAGACCGCATTGTCCATGCACTCAAGCAGTCAGTGAGCGGAAAGGTGCACCTCACAACTGATGCATGGTCCAGTCGGCATGGCCAGGGCCGTTACGTGTCCATCACTGCGCACTGGGTTAATGTGGTGGATGCAGGGTCCACAGGGGACAGTGGTGGTGGGACAGTGCTGCCTAGCCCACGGTATAGGAAACAGTTGGCTGTAGGCGTTCGACCCTCCTCCAGAAGTGAAAGCTCGTCCACAGAGCGCAGTCGTACGAGCACTCCATCTGCAGCTGCCACTGTTGCACACGATGTGTCCCCCTATCGAGCAGCTAGTGGAAAGCGTCAGCAGGCTGTGTTGCAGATGATGTGTTTGGGCAACAGACACACCGCCGAGGTGCTGGCCGAGTACTTGAAGCGACAAACTGAGTCATGGCTGGGCAGTGTACATCTTGAGGCAGGCAAGGTAGTTAGTGATAACGGCCGTAATTTTGTGGCAGCCATAGCCCTTTCAAAACTCAGCCACATACCTTGCTTGGCTCACACCTTGAACCTGGTGGTGCAGTGCTTCCTCAAAAATTATCCGGAGTTAACAGCCCTGCTCCAGAAGGTGCGAAGACTGTGCGCGCACATCCGCCGGTCACCTGTACACTCCGTTCGTATGCAGAAGCTGCAGCGATTGCTCCACCTTCCCAACCACCGCCTCATTATCGACATTGCAACAAGGTGGAACTCCACCCTGCACATGGTGGAGCGGCTGTGCGAGCAGAGGCAGGCCATAATGCATTTGTGGGAGGATACACGGCCAGGCACTTTGAGAGCAGACATGGAGTTGACAGGTGTGCAGTGGTCGAAGCTGAAAGACCTCTGTAAAGTCCTTCAGTGTTTTGAGGAATGCACACGGCTGGTAAGCGCAGATGACGCCATCCTAAGCATGAGCATCCCACTTATGCGTCTGCTCATGCAAACTTTGATGCACCTTAAGGAGCAGGTGTCTGCAGCCAATGTTGATGAGGAGGAAGAGGAGGAGGGAATCCTTGATGACATTCAGCCATTGTCTGCTCAGGGACCTCTCCTGGACGAGGTGGAGGAAGAAGAGGAGGAGGAGGATGATGATGGGGATGATTACTTAGGGGAGGAGGATGCATCTCGTGGGGCAAGTGAAAATGTTGGCGTGGCAAGGTCTGGTACAGGGTTTGTGCGTGACTGGAGGGATGTGGATTTGCCAGAAAGTGCTCCTCCAACCAGCACTCGCAGTGCATCATTGACACCGGGAACATTGGCCCACATGTCAGATTATGCCTTGCAGATCCTAAAAAGGGACCCCCGCATTGCCAAAATGATGAACGATGACGACTACTGGTTGGCCAGCATCCTGGATCCACGCTATAAAGGCAAATTACAAAACATCATGCCACAAGAGAACCTTGACCTAATATTGGCTAATAAACAAGCAACTCTGGTAAATCGGTTGCTTGAGGCATTCCCAGCACACAGCAGCGGTGATGGTTCTCACACGAGCCGTACGGGCCGGGGGCAGCTTGGCAGAGGTGTTCGTGGTGCACACAGCAGAAGTGGCGTTGGAGACAGGGGTTTCATGACAATGTTGTGGACTGATTTTTCAAATACCGCTCACACAACTGGTAATACTGCATCGATGGAAAGTGACAGGAGACAGCAGTTGTCAACTATGGTTACAAACTACTTTTCCTCCCATATCGATGTTCTCCCACACAGGTCATTCCCCTTTGACTATTGGGCCGCTAAACTGGACACCTGGCCTGAATTGGCCCAATATGCCTTACAGGAGCTCGCTTGCCCAGCTGCAAGTGTGCTATCTGAAAGAGTCTTCAGTGCAGCTGGATCAATCCTGACAGAAAAAAGGACCTGTCTGTCAACCCAAAATGTGGATGATCTAACCTTCATTAAAATGAACCATGCATGGGTTTCCAAGGATTTTGTCCCACCTTCCCCTGATGACACATAGGGTGACAGAAAAATGGCTTGCTTTGGTCCACCTCTTCCTGGGACTTCACCTATTTCGCCTTTTGCATCAGCTGAATGTCCAACATCAACATATGCCACTTTCTAAAACTCCCTAACTGTGCTACC
The DNA here is from genome assembly GCF_039654945.1 of Dendrobates tinctorius. Lineage (NCBI taxonomy): Eukaryota > Metazoa > Chordata > Amphibia > Anura > Dendrobatidae > Dendrobates > Dendrobates tinctorius. The sequence continues at coordinate 7,455,540 of NW_027361824.1, forward strand.
TCCCCCCCATGGCCGGGGTCACCACCTAGCGCACGACACCGTGCGAGTGCCGTTGCCCTGGACAGGTGGGTAGGCCGACTCTTGGGCGCGGGCACTGGCGCAGGGTCCCTCATAGTGCAATCAAGTGTCTCTGACGGTGGTGGTGCACACCCGCCGTCAGACACACCGCTGTACTATGAGGGGCCCAGTGCCAGTACCGACGCCCACGAGTGGGCCCCCCTTGCTTGGGCAGGGCCCCAGCATTTGCAATCTTTACCTCTCCCTGCTCCTCCGCTGTGTAATCTGGGTCGTCAAATCCATACTGTGCCTGACACCGTCTGAGCCTGCCTCCTGATGTATAGACATATATTTTGAATGTGTACGCTATCCATACATGTTATCCGGGGAAACGGTACCCTTTCTAACCTTTGTGCAATCACGTGCAATCCATACTGGGCCTAACACCGTCTGAGCCTGCCTCCTGAGACATATATTTTGAATGTGTACGCTATCCATACATGTTATCTGGGGATACGGTACGCTTTCTCACCTTTGTGCAATCACGTGTAATCCATACTGGGCGTGAGAACGGCTGGCGAGCTGTTAAGCAAGCTACAGCACCTGTGGTTTGCACACGTAAGTTTTTCATTTTTTCAGGAATGACGGTTAGGCCTAATTCCGGAACTGCGGTTGACCTGCACTTACTGGGAAATCATTGTTCGCGGGTAATAATTGTAATCAGTGATCCCCATCACTAACGTTGTTCAGCGGGTTATCTGCACCTGTAAGCGACAAACGCTGGCCTTTTCAGTGTAGCGCACATGCAGCCACGGACATGTAAGGGCATGACACACCAGTTATTGGCCAATCTCATGTGCCAGAGCCTCACGTGTCCCTCTAGTAAGCCGGACTCGGACCGTGGGGCATGACGGAGTCTCATTCGTTAACGGAATTAAGCTTGCAATGTGTGCATCTGTTCTGTAGCTGGCATGGTTGAGGTTTCCCAGGTGGAGTCGAATTTAACCGTAGGCTCCACTCCTGGTGGAGCCCTTCTGGACATTCCTTTAAGGTTCAGCTTTGCAACCATACTGCCCACGTAAAACAAACACTTTGCCTTCATGAACGCTGTTTGGAGGGTCATGACTCGTGGGAATAACGCCGCCCAATCAGTTAACCTGCTAGAGAGATCCTTCGTTGCTCCCAAGCATGACATCACACTCCCTAGGAAGAAGGTAATGCCACTGTGGCGACCGTACTCCTGGGGGCGACACAAGTGCACTGATGCCCAGCCACTAGTGTTGAGCATTCCGATACCACAAGTATCGGGTATCGGCCGATACTTGCTGTATCGGAATTCCGATACCGACTTCCGATATTTTTTCAATATCGGAAGTCGGCATCGGAATCGGAAGTTCAAAGTTGATTGACAGCCTGACGTCATCATGATGCGCGGTGTGTGCGCATCATGATGCGCCGTCATTTCGGGCCTTCCGGGGGTCTCTGCCGGCCTGCCGGGGGGCTGTGCCGGCCTGCCGGGGGGCTGTGTGGACTGCCCGGGGTCTGTACCGGCCTGCCGGGGGGCTGTGCCGGCCTGCCGGTGGTCTGTGCACCCTGTGGGGGTCTGTACCGGCCTGCCGGGGGGCTGTGCCGGCCTGCCGGGGGGCTGTGCTGATGTCCGGGGGTCTGTGCAAGCATCGTCCGATGGGACTACAAGTCCCGTCTGGCGATGCCTGCTACCATGACAGTGATTGACACATTAGCCAATGATGGGACAGTAGTAGTCCCATCATCCGGCTAATGTGTTAAATGTTAAAAAAAAAAAAAAAATACTACATACATACTACATACATACTACATGCATGCTACATACATACTACATGCTACATACATACTACATACATACTACATACATACTACATACATACCACATATATACTACATACATACTACATACATACTACATACATACTACATATATACTACATGCATGCTACATACATACTACATACATACTACATGCATGCTACATACATACTACATGCTACATACATACTACATATATACTACATGCATGCTACATACATACTACATGCTACATACATACTACATATATACTACATACATACTACATACATACTACATGCATGCTACATACATACTACATACTACATATATACTACATGCATGCTACATACATACTACATGCTACATACATACTACATATATACTACATACATACTACATACATACTACATGCATGCTACATACATACTACATGCTACATACATACTACATATATACTACATGCATGCTACATACATACTACATGCTACATACATACTACATATATACTACATACATACTACATACATACTACATGCATGCTACATACATACTACATGCTACATACATACTACATATATACTACACGCATGCTACATACATACTACATGCTACATACATACTACATATATACTACATGCATGCTACATACATACTGCATGCTACATGCATGCTACATACATACTACATACATACTACATGCTACATACATACCACATATATACTACATACATACTACATACAATACATTCATACAATACATACATAGACATACAGTACATATAACATAGAGTAACATACTTACCAATACTTGTCACATTGTTCCCCGAAGCCATTGTCTTTTACGGAATAAATATTAACATAACAAACCACAAAAATACTCACCCACGATCCGAAGCAGTCCACGAGTGTGTCCCACGACGATCTTGGGTAGAGAACTGCAGCATCAGCTGTTGCTGCCGTTCTCTACGGGCTGCAGGAATCCAATGACGGAAGGTAGGTATCCTTCCGCACTGTATTCCTCCGCCACTTAAAAAAAAAAAAAGTCCCTAGTCTCACTTTATGCCATTGCTGTGTGGGAAATTCCCACGCAGCAATGGCATAAAGTGAGACTAGGGACTTTTTTTTTTTTTAAGTGGCGGAGGAATACAGTGCGGAAGGATACCTACCTTCCGTCATTGGATTCCTGCAGCCCATAGAGAACGGCAGCAACAGCTGATGCTGCAGTTCTCTACCCAAGATCGTCGTGGGACACACTCGTGGACTGCTTCGGATCGTGGGTGAGTATTTTTGTGGTTTGTTATGTTAATATTTATTCCGTAAAAGACAATGGCTTCGGGGAACAATGTGACAAGTATTGGTAAGTATGTTACTCTATGTTATATGTACTGTATGTCTATGTATGTATTGTATGAATGTATTGTATGTAGTATGTATGTAGTATATATGTGGTATGTATGTAGCATGTAGTATGTATGTAGTATGTATGTAGCATGCATGTAGCATGCAGTATGTATGTAGCATGCATGTAGTATATATGTAGTATGTATGTAGCATGTAGTATGTATGTAGCATGCATGTAGTATATATGTAGTATGTATGTAGCATGTAGTATGTATGTAGCATGCATGTAGTATGTATGTAGTATGTATGAAGTATATATGTAGTATGTATGTAGCATGTAGTATGTATGTAGCATGCATGTAGTATATATGTAGTATGCATGTTGCATGCATGTAGTATATATGTAGTATGTATGTTGCATGTAGTATATATGTAGTATGAATGTAGCATGTATGTAGTATGTATGTAGCGTGCATGTAGCATGCAGTATGTATGTAGCATGCATGTAGTATATATGTAGTATGTATGTAGCATGCATGTAGTATATATGTAGTATGTATGTAGTATGTATGTAGCATGCATGTAGTATATATGTAGTATGTATGTAGCATGTAGTATGTATGTAGCATGCATGTAGTATATATGTAGTATGCATGTTGCATGCATGTAGTATATATGTAGTATGTATGTTGCATGTAGTATATATGTAGTATGAATGTAGCATGTATGTAGTATGTAGTATGAATGTAGCATGTATGTAGTATGCATGTTGTATGTATGTAGCATGTAATTTTTTTTTTTTTTTTTTTACATTCAACACATTAGCCGGATGATGGGACTACTACTGTCCCATCATTGGCTAATGTGTCAATCACTGTCATGGTAGCAGGCATCGCCCGATGGGACTTGTAGTCCCATCGGACGATGCCTGCACAGACCCCCGAAGCCTGCACAGCCCCCCGGCAGGCCGGCACAGCCCCCCGGAGCCTGCACAGCCCCCCGGCAGGCCGGCACAGCCCCCCGGAGCCTGCACAGCCCCCCGGCAGGCCGGCACAGCCCCCCGGCAGGCCGGCACAGCCCACCGGAGCCTGCACAGCCCCCCTGGCAGGCCGGCACAGCCCGCCGGCAGGCCGGCACAGACCACCGGAGCCTGCACAGACCCCCCGGCAGGCTGGCACAGCCCCCCGAAAGGCCCGTACAGACCCCAGAGAGGCTGTACAAGGGAAAAACAGGATTTTTCTTATTCCGATACCGGAAGTCCCATAGACTTGAATGGGACTTCCGGTATCGGAATCAGCGATACCGATACTTTTTTTTAAGATCGGCCGATCCATTCCGATCCGATACTTTGAAGTATCGGACAGTATCGCTCAACTCTACCAGCCACTGCTCGATGAATCTGCTGGTACATTGACCCAGACCACTACATTACCCTTGCACGCCTGAATCTGACCCTGATGAAACTCAGGTTACCCTTCCCATATACAGTTCCATCTTACACGGTGACAAAGAGGAAGCTGCAGATGAAAGTGCAGGTTCGGCCCACCCGCCATCAGACACACCACCATACTATCAGGGGCCCTGTGCCAGTGCCGTCGCCAACGAGTGGGCCCCCCCTGCTTGCCCAGGATCACAGCACTTGCAAAGTTGAAATACTGTGCAGTGAGATGGAAGATGGGGACGACGAGGAGTCTAGACTAGTACAGGGATTCCCTAGCGAGGAGACTTATTTGATTGTTTTCAATGTTGGGACAGCAATTTTTGGGGAGCACTATACTCTGGAGAATGATAGATGGGGCCCACCATACACTGGAACATTCCAAAGGTGGACATCAGACACTGGACCAGCATTTACAGGGCCCATTATACACTAGAGCATTAGAAATGGGGCCCATTATGTTTGGAGCATTATTTGGGCCCATAAGACAGTGGAGCTTCATCCATGGGGACCAACATATACTGTAGCATTATGTGGAGCTCATCATATACTGTTTCAAACATTATATGGGACCAATGATTCTGTATGGAGAAATAGATGGGCCTCGTCATGAGATGTAAAAAGTGAAGTATTTTTCATTGTACTATACCGCTATTTCTCTGCCGTATCGGAGCATGATGAGTTGTGGCATGTGTTAAAGGGGCGCTCTTTCGCCCAGGGCACATGAAAACCTGCAGCCAGCCCTCCCCCCCACAACTGTAGCCAAATAACCCCCATTTTTCAGTGCGTAACTTGTATTATGAAGTTAATTAAGGTTGACAAGCTTAAGTAAGAAGAATTGATGCTTTTGGCATTCAAATGGGCACTGTAGGTGTGTTTCCTGTCCTCCTCTCACTGCTGACTTTTATTCCCCATTGACTTACGTTGGGTTTCGTGTTTCGGGACGACCCCGACTTTTCCCTATAATCGGACGATCTTGCTCGACCCGACTTTTGGAAAAGTCGGGTTTCACGAAACGAAACGCGACCCTAAAAAACCAAAAGTCGCTCAACTCTAGTTCCGACCACAACTTGGGATTTGCACCCTTCTTGGTGAGGGCCACCAAGGGGGCTACCAGAGTCGAGAAGTTGGGGATGAATTGGCAATAGTAATTTATGAACCCCATGAAGCGCTGCACCGCTTTGAGAGAATGGGCCTCCTGCCAATCCATCACCGCCTGTAGCTTGGCAGGATCCATGGCCAATCCCTGGGCAGAGATGATATAGCCCAGGAAAGCCAAGGACTCCTGCTCAAACACACACTTCTCCAACTTGGCGTAGAGGGAGTTTGCCCATAGGAGGTCGAAAACTTTGCAAACATCTCTCCGGTGAGAGTCAATATCTGGAGAGTAGATGAGGATATTTTACAGATAGACTACAACTGAGGTGGTGAGCATACCCTGGAAGATGTCATTCACAAAGTCTTGGAAGATGGCTGGAGCATTACAAAGCCCAAAGGGCATCACCAGGTATTCATAGTGCCCGTCCCTGGTGTTAAAAGCCGTCTTCCATTCGTCCCCCTCACAAATGCGAATCAGGTTGTAAGCCCCCCGCAAATCAAGTTTAGTAAACACTCTTGCTCCCCCGTAGCCTATCAAACAGTTCCGATATCAGGGGCAGAGGATACTTATCCTTAATGGTGATAGCGTTAAGACCTCTGTAATCGATGCAGGGACGTAGTTCTCCATTCTTCTTCTGGAGGAAGAAAAATCCCGCCCCTGCTGGTGACACCGACTTCCTAATGAATCACCTTGCCAGAATCTCCCTGATATACTGAGACATGGCCTCAGTCTCCTGGAGAGATAGGGGATAGACTCGACCCCGGGGAGGCTCAGCACCAGGCAAGAGATCAATAGAACAGTCGTAGGGGAGGTGAGGCGGAAGGGTCTTCGCCGCCTTCTTGGAGAACACGTCTGCATACTGTCGATAGTATTTAGTGAGAGAGGAGAGATCTGCGGGGACTTCAGTGGAGGCAAACTGAACGCACTCCCTCTGACATCTAGCCTCACAGGATTTACTCCACCTGAGAATTCTCCCCGAGAACCACTCTATATGGGAAGAGTGATGACGCAACCAGGGGACCCCTAAGAGGACCTGGTCGATACCCTCGGGCATGACAAGGAAAGATAGCGTCTCCTGATGGGAAGGAGACAGCGAAAGTATCAGCGGAGCGATCTTGTGGGTAATCTGAGAGGGTAGTGTCACTCTATTCACCACTCTGATGGTGACTGGCTGAGGTAGTAAAACCAGAGGAATTGCGTGCCGTTGGGCAAAGGCAGACAACATGAAATTGCCCTCCGCCCCGGAGTCTACACAAACCTCCACCACCAGAGTGGAAGAGCCAAACTCAAGCATCCCCTCAAAGGACAGCATGGTGGAAAACGTTGCAGTATCTAGTAGGCCTCCTCCAATGGCTGAGCGCTCGAGAGCAGCCAACCTGCCCTCCAGCTGCTGGCTGTACAGCTGCAGTCGCTGTTCGTCTGCCATTACTAGCCAGACCCTGGTGCTAGTATAATGTTACAGGCTGGTGGAACGCACCAAATAAAAAAGAAGGTTTTTCGATGCATTTGCAGCTCGGGGTCCAGCGTGCAGAGATGGTAACTGCTGCTCGATAATGGCGGATGTTATATGGCGGTACAATAGAGGAACACATGGGGTTAACTCCACCTAGTGTGTACAGAGGCGGACTCTGTTACCTCACAGAGCCGCCCGACCGCCAAACACAAATGCCGCAGCCTGTTTATGCTCACAGAGCTCGGCAATGTGAGCACTGGTGTATAGAAACAGGGCCCTACCCCTGAGACACTGGGTTAGAGTCCCTCTAGACACACTAATGCTCGGCACAGGAACTGCGGTGCCAGGAGGAAGCAAATTAACAAATAAAGCGCACTACGTGCAAACTGCACCACTCTCGCGGACGCCACTAACCACCCGGACAAGGGAGGAAAGCGATAGACTTGCGCACGGCATCGCACTGGCCGTTGCAGCCGCTTAATGCCCAGAGCTGGACGGCACCATATGGCGCTGAGTGAGGTGCTGAGACGTGGAAGCACTGTGGTGCAAACCAAGCCACTAGTAGGCGCTGACTCTAACTCTATAGCCCTATAAGTCATCATGAGTCAGGGGAATCATAATGAGTCAGTCACAAGTTTCATGCATCCATCATCACTCACACAAAATACAATAAGAGTCTATACTAGCTTTGATAGCAGCGTCCTTCCGTGACCTTCCTGATGGTCCAATCTGAGCTGCTTGAGGACCTGAGCATGTGACCTCCAACCTCCAATTAGAGGTCGTCCCACAGGCATGCTCAGCAGGCTGCAAAAAGGACTTAGCCTCTGGAGCTACTCACTGCTGGCTAGTGCAGATTGCTAAAGCTGAACCAGAGGATGCAGCAGTAACCAACCTGACCGCACTAGTTTGAGCAAGATGCCAGGATTGGTGCCTTTGCTATGCAGCCTCCTCTGCGGTCGGGACTGAATGCGAGACTGCAGAAGGCAAGGCTCAGGATTCCTCCTGTGCAGAGGCAGGAACCTGACACCCAACACAGATGGAGGTGGAGGAAGGGGCAGTGGTGAAGATGCTGGTGAACTGCGATTTATTTTGGTTTCTTCCATCCATACCTTTCCAAGCCCTTTTTCACAGACATCATTATATTGGAATCGCAACAAAAATTTGGATTCAGAAAAATTGGAATGTTTTACAAACCCCGAGAACATTTTCACTCATCGCTGCTGATCTACAAAACAACTGATCCAAAAGAGAGAAGGTCCGAATTGAAAAAAGAAAAACATGGCTGTTTTCTTCCAGAAACATTGCCCGTTGGGTCCATGGATTTGTTGGTTGTTGTAACCATGTTTCATAGGAGTGAATATGGCCGTGTCCTGGTTTAGAAGACAGCAGTCAAGTTTTTCTAATCTGTAACAACTCCCTTAGGTCCTTTACGTTCCACGCTATAAAGATTACGGTACTATTTATATACAATAATTTAGTAACATCGAGACTGTCACCGCATCAATAGTGATGAGCGAGTATACTCGTTGCTTGGGTGTTCGCCGAGTATTTTGGCGTGCTCGGAGATTTAGTTTTCGTCGCCTCAGCTGCAAGATTTGCGGCTGCTGGACAGCCTGAATGCATGTGAGGAATGCCTTTGTTAGGGAATATCCACATGTATTCAGACTGTCCAAAAGCCACAAATCATGCAGCTCCGGCGACACAAACTAAATCTCCGAGCACGCCAAAACTCTCGGAGGACACCCGAGCATGCTCGGGAAAACCCAAGCAACGAGTATACTCGCTCATCACTACACATCCACAGAAGATCCAGAAAAGGGAAATAAAAGGATTAAAATTAGAAGTTTTTAAAAATATTTCTTATAATAAAGGGATCACTGAAGAAAAACAGAAAACATTAAAAAAAAATTTTAATTTACTCCAAAATTACGTAAGAACAGGAATAACAGTTAAAGAAAAATATTGCATTCAAACAACTAATGGACACGATGGAGAAATATACCACTATTTGTTAAGACCCCCTAGGGAAGGGATGCAATAGACTAGGGGACCCATCTCCCATGAGATCTAATGACAACTCTATAGGCATCCAGAGGACACAAATACAATTTACATCTATGATAGAACAAAGGACCATGGCCCAAAGTGACCATCGGCACAATGGACATGAAGGGTGAGGGCACAAATAGTTTCTCAGCATTCTGATGGAGTTGGCCCAATGATACCACAGCATCTCTCTTCATACATTATTTGTAACGAATGGAAGCGGAGGCAGAGATGGTGAAGTTCACATCACATTCGTTTTTATTTTTTAAGTGGAACCTCGGGACCACGGTCCGGGGGGCTCCGAAGGGGGCGTGACTAGTGAGCCCCGGGCACCCGTAGTAAAGCCCCTCAGGCAGGGCCAGAATGGAATACCCGGAGGACACAAGTGCTACCTCCAGTTAGACCCCGAACACGTGGCAGCTGTCCCAGCGGGACCAAAAGGGATAAACGAAGTTACAGCAGAGTCCGTAGTGCGCTGGGTCCTGGATCCGGTTAGTTGGTAAGGCCTGTTTCACACATCCGTTTTTTGCATCCGTTTTTGTGTGAAAAAAATGGATCCGTTTCCGTTTTACCGCAAACGGATCCGTTTTTTTGACGGATCCGTGGTAACCGCTAATGGAAGTCTATGGCACCAAACAACGGATCCTCCAAAAAAATGGCGGGTCCATTTTTTAATGGAAAACATCGGATTTGGACAGATTTTAAAAAATGGAAGTGTGATCCAGGCCTAAGGAGTCGGTTCCAGTGACCTTCACACAGTCCTTGGACTCGGATGGCTGTAGGCGGAACGGGATGGCTTAAGGTACTGTCACACTTAGCGATGTACCAGCGATCCCGACCAGCGATATGACGTGGTCATCGCTAAGAGGTCGCTAGTGAGCTGCCACACAGGCAGTTCTCACCAGCGACATCGCAGGGGTCGGGGGTCGCTACTTACCTGTCAGACAAGGCGATTCTGACGTCTTCCCGCCCGCGTCCACGCGTCGCTCGTCGTCACAGCAGGAAGCCCCAGCAGGATGCTGACGACGAAAAATGGCTCAGGACGTTCTCGCGCCATCAGCGATAACCAGCGGGGGAGCAGTCGGAGGTAAGTATCAGACATAGCGATATCGCTAGCAATATCGCTATAACGTCACAAAAACCAGTGACGTTATAGCGATATTGCTAGCGATATCGCTTAGTGTGACAGGCCCTTTAGGCCCAGATGGTTGCTGATATAACCAGGTAACACAGGATACTGATATGCTGTGGAAACAGAGAGCATTAGACAATGTACAGAGACTGCAGATGCAGCGCAGACAGGTTAGCATGGGAACCGGATGTAACAATGATAGATACTCGTTGCTCCGGCGCTCTCCCTATGGAGGAAAGGCCAGAAAAAGCAGCCAGTGAGCTGCCATTGGTTAATTGTATTTTTTGAATAATGCGCGCTGCCCCTTTAAGAAGGCAAGAGAGCGTGCGGGCATGCCCTAATAGTTTTAGCTACAGATCTCCTCACAGGGTGCCAGGAGGAGGAGGCAGGAGGGAGGACAGGACGCTGAGCAGCAGCATGAGATCCAGAGGAGGCCGGCTGCTGCCTATGTGAGGCTTGAGGTGAGTGCCCAGAACGGAGAGCAGCGGCAAGCCTGGACGCAGGACCAGGACGGGGGCCAGGTGTAACAGCGACAGACCTGGGCGCAGCGCCAGGACGGGGACTGGGTGTAACAGTATCCCCCTCTTTACACCCCCTCTTCATCAAGCCTGCGTAGAACCGTTTAAGGAGGAGAGGAGCCTGGATGTTCTCCCTAGGCTCCCAAGATCTCTCCTCAGGACCAAAACCCTTCCAGTCCACCAGGTAGTAGGTCTTACCCATTACTTTTTTTATGGCCAGGATATGTTTTACCTCAAAAACATCATCCTCCGAGATAGGGTCAGGAGTGGTACCCGGATCCTTAAAGAAGGGACTCAAAACTACTGGTTTGAGGAGAGAAACATGAAAGGAGTTAGGCACACGTAGAGAAGCGGGCAACTTCAGTTTGTACGAGACTGGATTGATCTGTCTCAAGATCTCAAACGGTCCGATGAACCAGGGACCCAATTTGTAGGATGGCATCTTTAACCGGATGTACTTAGAAGAAAGCCATACCTTGTCTCCAGGGCGGAAGATAGGTGCATCCAAACGTCTCTTGTCCGCATGCCTTTTCATACGCTGGGAGGCTTTCTCCAGAGCAGGTTTGGTATCCCTCCAGACCTTAGAGAAATCTTCGGAGAAGGTATCGACAGCTGGAACGCCAGATGATCCGGAGATGGGAATAGGTACTCCGGGTTGCAATCCGAAGACAATCTGAAAGGGAGACTTTCCAGAAGATTCACTTACTTGATTGTTGTAAGAAAATTCGTCCCAGAACAGTAAGTCTACCCAGTCGTCATGATGTGTTGTGAGTTCATTTTCCCCTTCATTACTGAGGCCCGAGGAACTCCCTCTTCTGGTAAAGAAAGGTAGTGAGCCTGATTGTCAAACACCTGAGGCTGATGATTGTGACTGGCTGAGTGAAGTTACGGACTGGATATAATGCTGCCGACGCCCTTCTGCCCTGCGGGTGATTTCTCTGTGGGATCCTTGGAGACCAGTCTGAATTCCTGCTCCTCCAAAGCTAAGTTTGCTGCTCGGCCTTTTCCTTTTGTGCTTTGACTTTGTTTTTGCTTTGTTTTCCTGGATTTCTGCCATTCCCTGCTGGGGTGTGCTGAATTTATTTAGCTCTGTCTTCTGAAAATACCTGAGTGCTGATTCAGTTTTTGAAGCCTAGCTGCTTCAGGGCCTTTTTCATATCAGCTGGTTGGCTTATGTCTTTGATAGGGTTTTGGCAGATTGCAGACAGCAGCCTTCCTGTCCTTTCCTATCTAGGTAGTTTTGGGGCCCCGTCTTTGCTCAGTCTATCTTTCTGTCTGTGTTAGTATTTTCATCTTGCTTCACCGTCATTATATGTTGGGGGCTGTCTATTGCTTTGGGGTCTGCTCTGGGGCAGTTTAGATTTCCCCTTTCCTTCTTTAGGCCTATGTATTTCTCCGGCTGTGATCGAGGGGTCTAGGGCATCGTAGGAACCCCCCACGGCTACTGCTAGTTGTGTTGATAGGTTCAGGGGTCTGCAATCTGATAGTTGCCAACTTCTCTGGTTTTCTGGACTTAGCTTGTATTTCCGCTTTTGCCTCCTACGGTGACTCATTCATAACAGAATCACCCGCCTTACCGCAGATTCTAGGGTACTCAATAGCAGTAAAGAATTGTAAAAAAAAAAAAAAAAAAAAAAAAAAGTGTGTATATTTTTTCCTCTATATCTCTGAGGCCGTAGGGGGAATTTTTTTTTTTCTCTCAATGGAGATAAAGCAATTGTCTGATCGTGTGGAGCAGCTCGCTGCGGAAGTGCGGGGAATTTCCACCTACCTTGCTCATTCACATGCTGCTGAACCAAAGATTCCTACACCTGATGTATTTTTTGGGGATCGGTCTAAATTTTTGAATTTCAAAAATAATTGTAAATTATTTTTTGCCTTGAAGCCTAACTCATCAGGGAGCTCCGCGCAGCAGGTTAAAATTGTCATCTCTTTGCTGCGTGGCGATCCCCAGGATTGGGCGTTTTCTTTGAAACCAGATGATCCTATTCTGACTAATGTGAACGCATTCTTTCAAGCTTTGGGGTTGTTGTATGACAAACCTAATGCCATTGATCAGGCTGAAAAGACCCTGCTGGCATTGAGCCAGGGTCGTGATTCTGCAGAATTGTACTGTCAAAAATTCCGAAAGTGGGCAGTACTTACTACCTGGAATGATAATGCCTTGGCTGCTCTCTTTCGGAAGGGGTTGTCAGAAGCCGTAAAAGATACTATGGTGGGATTTCCTGTTCCCTCTGGTCTTGACGATTCTATGTCATTAGCCATTCAGGTTGATCGGCGTTTGCGCGAACGCAAAGCTGCACGAGAGGTGTTGCCACCTGTTGAACAAATGTCTGAACCTATGCAATGTGATAGAGTTTTTTCCAGAGAGCAGCGTCAGGAGTTCAGAAGGCGTAATAAGTTGTGTTTTTTCTGTGGAGATGCCTCGCATATTATTTCTGTCTGTCCCAAACGAGAGAAACGCTTTGCACACACGTTTTCTGTTGGGGGTGTTCAACCTAAGTTTCTTCTGGCTATTACTCTGATCTGCTCGCTGTCCACATTTTCCGCCAAGGCGTATGTGGATTCGGGAGCAGCCCTAAACCTAATGGACTTGGATTTTGCTAAACGTTGTGGATTTCCGATGACACCTTTGCAGACGCCTATCCCTTTGAGGGGAATTGATGCTACTCCTTTGGCTAAAAATAAACCCCAGTTTTGGACCCAGGTGGTAATGCGGGTCGCCCCAGACCATCAAGAAAATTGCAGATTTCTGGTGTTGCATAATCTGCATGATACTGTTGTTCTGGGGTTTCCCTGGTTACAGATTCATAATCCAGTTTTGGATTGGAAATCTGTGTCTGTGGTGAGTTGGGGTTGTCGGTGTGCCTTTAGTGAGGCTCCGGTGTTTTCCACCTCTCCTCAGTCGCATGATGTTCCTGATTATTTGGCGGACTTTTATGATGTATTTAGTGAGAATGAGTCTGCGTCTCTGCCTCCTCATAGGAGTTATGACTGTGCAATTGAACTGAGCCCAGGGTTTAAATTTCCCAAGGGTCGGCTCTTCAATTTATCTGTACCCGAGCACGAGGCTATGCGATCCTATATTAAGGAGGCGTTGGAGAAGGGTCATATTAGACCATCCTCGTCACCCTTGGGTGCCGTTTTTTTTTTTTGTAGCCAAAAAGGATGGATCATTAAGACCTTGTATTGATTATCGTGCCCTCAACAAAATTACTGTTAAATATTAGTATCCGTTACCCCTGATTTCTGATCTATTCTCCAGAGTTAAAGGTGCTTGCTGGTTTACCAAGCTTGACCTCCGGGGGGCGTATAATCTTATTCGCATTAAGCATGGGGATGAATGGAAGACGGCGTTTAATACTCCGGAGGGACATTTTGAGTACCTGGTGATGCCTTTTGGGCTCACTAATGCCCCTTCTGTCTTCCAGTGCTTCATGAACGATATTTTCCGAGATTTTGTCGATAAATTTTTGATTATCTATCTGGATGATATTTTGATCTTCTCCAAGGATTGGGATTCTCATGTGGAACATATTCGGACTGTGTTCCGGATCTTGAGGGAGAATTCCCTGTATGTCAAGGGATCTAAATGCCTTTTTTGGAGTACAGAGGATTTCTTTTTTGGGATTTATTTTGTCCCCGTCAACTATTGAAATGGACCCGGCCAAGGTACAGGCCATTCACAATTGGGTTCAGCCCACTTCTTTGATGGCCCTCCAGAAGTTTTTGGGTTTTGCTAATTTTTATCGGAAATTTATAGCAAAATTTTCTAGTATTGCCAAGCCATTGACTGATTTGACTAAAAAGGGTGCTAAAATGGTCTCCGGAGGCTGTTTCTTCCTTTCAGGAGTTGAAGCGAAGATTCACCTCCGCCCCGGTTTTGCTGCAACCTGATGTCTCACTTCCATTCCAGGTAGAGGTGGATGCTTCTGAGATTGGTGCAGGAGCTGTTTTGTCCCAAAAGGATCCTGTAACATCTAAAATGAATCCCTGTGCTTTCTTTTCCCGAAAGTTCTCTCCATCTGAACGTAACTATGATGTGGGGAATAGGGAACTGTTGGCCATGAAGTGGGCATTTGAGGAGTGGAGACATTGGTTGGAGGGAGCTAAGCATCAAGTCGTGGTCCTCACTGACCACAAGAATTTGATTTACCTAGAGTCGGCTAAGCGCTTGAACCCTAGACAGGCTAGGCGGTCCTTGTTTTTTACACGTTTTGATTTTGTGGTTTCTTTTCTTCCTGGAACAAAGAATGTCAAGGCAGACGCCCTCTCTAGGAGCTTCCTTGCTGATTCTCCTGTGGTGACCAAGCCTGCTACCATCTTAGGCGAAGGGGTAGTTCTTTCTGCCATCTCGCCCGATTTGAGACGTGCTCTGGAGGAGTTCCAGGAGGACAAACCTGAGCGTTGTCCCAGTGGAAAGTTGTATGTTCCTGACCAGTGGAAGAAGAGAGTGATGTCTGAAGTTCATTGCTCTGCTTTGGCTGGTCATCCAGGTATTTTTGGTACTAGAGATCTGGTGAGTCGGTTTTTTTGGTGGCCCTCCTTGTCTCGTGATGTCAGGGGGACCTGCTCCCGGTCTAAATCGTGTTCTCGCTCTAGTGGGTTGTTGATGCCTTTGCCTGTCCCCAAGAGGCCATGGACCCATATTTCAATGGATTTCTTCTCTGATATGCCTGTCTCTCAGAGGATGACTGTTATTTGGGTGATTTGTGATAGGTTCTCTAAGATGGTTCATCTTGTACCACTCCCTAAGTTGTCGTCTTCCTCTGAGTTGGTGCCCCTGTTTTTACAACAGGTGGTTCGTTTGCACGGGATTCCTGAGAACATTGTATCTGACAGAGGAGTGCAGTTTGTGTCTAGATTTTGGAGAACTTTCTGTTCCAAGCTGGGAATTCAGTTGTCCTTCTCCTCTGCTTTTCACCCTCAGACCAATGGGCAGACAGAGAGAACAAACCAGACCTTGGAGTCATATTTGAGATGTTTTATTTTTGCTGATCAGGATGATTGGGTTTCATTTTTGCCCTTGGCCGAATTTGCTTTGAATAATAGAGCTAGTTCTGCAACTTTGATGTCACCTTTTTTTGTAACTTTGGGTTTCATCCTCGATTTTCTTCAGGGCAGGTGGAGCCCTCTGCCTGCCCAGGTGTTGACACTGTGGTGGAGAGAATGTACCAGATCTGGGACCAAGTGGTGTATAAGTTATCTCTCTCCCAGGAGAAGGCCCAGCGGCTTTCCAACCGACATAGGACCATTGGTCCCTAGTTTACGGTTGGTGATATGGTGTGGTTATCATCAAAAAATATTGCTATGAAGGTGGCTTCTCCTAAGTTTAAGCCTAGATTTATTGGACCTTACAAGATTGTGGAGATTATTAATCCGGTCTCTTTTCGTTTGGCTCTTCCTGTCACATTTAAAATCCATAATGTGTTCCATAAATCTTTGTTGAAGAGGTTTGTTGAACCTGTTGTTCCGGGGGTGGCACCTCCATACCCTGTATTGGTTGAAGGTAACATGGAGTATGAGGTAGAGAAAGTACTGGATTCCCGTCTGGCTAGACGGAGACTCCAGTATTTGGTTACGTGGAAGGGTTATGGTCAGGAGGATAATTCCTGGGTCTCTGCCTCTGATATTCATGCCAAACGATTGGTGCGTGCCTTTCATAGGGCTCACCCTGATCGCCCTGGTGGCATAGTTGAGGGTTCGGTGACCCCTCCTCAAGGGGGAGGTACTGTTGTGAGTTCATTTTCCCCTTCATTACTGAGGCCCGAGGAACTCCCTCTTCTGGTAAAGAAAGGTAGTGAGCCTGATTGTCAAACACCTGAGGCTGATGATTGTGACTGGCTGAGTGGAGTTATGGACTGGATATAATGCTGCCGACGCTCTTCTGCCCTGCGGGTGATTTCTCTGTGGGATCCTTGGAGACCAGTCTGAATTCCTGCTCCTCCAAAGCTAAGTTTGCTGCTCGGCCTTTTCCTTTTGTGCTTTGACTTTGTTTTTGCTTTGTTTTCCTGGATTTCTGCCATTCCCTGCTGGGGTGTGCTGAATTCATTTAGCTCTGTCTTCTGAAAATACCTGAGTGCTGATTCAGTTTCTGAAGCCTAGCTGCTTCAGGGCCTTTTTCATATCAGCTGGTTGGCTTATGTCTTTGATAGGGTTTTGGCAGATTGCAGACAGCAGCCTTCCTGTCCTTTCCTATCTAGGTAGTTTTGGGGCCCCGTCTTTGCTCAGTCTATCTTTCTGTCTGTGTTAGTATTTTCATCTTGCTTCACCGTCATTATATGTTGGGGGCTGTCTATTGCTTTGGGGTCTGCTCTGGGGCAGTTTAGATTTCCCCTTTCCTTCTTTAGGCCTATGTATTTCTCCGGCTGTGATCGAGGGGTCTAGGGCATCGTAGGAACCCCCCACGGCTACTGCTAGTTGTGTTGATAGGTTCAGGGGTCTGCAATCTGATAGTTGCCAACTTCTCTGGTTTTCTGGACTTAGCTTGTATTTCTGCTTTTGCCTCCTACGGTGACTCATTCATAACAATGATGGGCGTTAACAAAATGACGCAGGAATCCAGCCAGCATTTGATTTGCCCTCTCCACTTGTCCATTGGACTGGGGATGGTACGCTGAGGAAAAATCCAGTTCAATTCTTACCAGTTTGCAAACTGCTCTCCAGAATCTTGAGGTGAACTGGACACCTCTGTCAGACACGATGTGGAGAGGGAAACCATTGAAACGGAAGATGTGCTGAATGAACAGGTCCACCAACTCAGGAGCAGTTGGAAGACTGGGTAGTGGAATGAAGTGAGCCATTTTAGAGAAGCGATCCACCACTACCTACACCACAGAACAACCAGATGAGACCGGGAGATCTGTGATGAAGTCCATCGCGATATGTTGTCAGGGAGCAGACGGAATTGAAAGAGGCTGAAGCCTATCTGCGGGTAGATGCTTGGCCGTCTTGTTGCGAGCACATTATGGACAGGCTGTGACGTACTCCAGAATGTCCTTAGCCATGGCAGGCCACCAGTAGTACCGGGAGATGAGTTACAGAGTCTTTCTCTGGCCGGTGTGCCCAGCCAACTTGGACGAGTGACCGCACCGAAGAACACGAGTACGCTCAGAAGCTGACACAAAAGTCTTCCCAGGAGGCAGCCGGGCAAGATCAGTAGAAGCGACCGTGACTAACCTTGAGGGTTCAATGATGTGCTGCGGTTCTTCTTCTTGATCAGGAGGTAGAAAGGCTCTGGAAAGTGCGTCTGCTTTGACATTTTTGTCAGCTGGGCGAAAATGAAGAACAAAGTTAAAACGAGCAAAAAACAGCCCAGCGGGCTAGACGAGGATTCAGCCTTTGTGCAGTTTGGAGGTAAGCAAGGTTCTTGTGATCGGTGTATACGACTACCTGATGAAGAGATCCTTCTAGAAGATGCCTCCACTCCTGCAGAGCCAATTTGATTGCCAACAATTCCCGATCCCCAACAGAATAATTCCTCTCTGCGGAAGAAAAAACCTTGGAAAAAAACCACAGGAATGCATTCGCCCGGAGGACGTTTTCTGGGTTAGTACGGCTACCGCACCTACTGAAGAGTAATCAACCTCAAGAAAAAGTTGTTCATTGGAGTTAGGACGATGAAGAACAGGTGCGACTGCAAAGGCCTTTTTGAGAGAAACAAAGGCCTCCTCAGCCTCAGGAGGCCAATCCTTCGCATTTGTACCTTTCCGGGTTAGAGCTGAGATGGGCGCCACTCGGGTGAAGTTAGGAATGAATTGCCTGTAGTAGTTGGCAAAGCCCAGGAATCGCTGTTTGGCCTTCAACCCAGACGGACGAGGCCACTTGAGTACAGCCGATAACTTCTCCGGATCCATTTTTAATCCTGTGGAGGAAACAATGTAACCGAGGAAAGGTAAAGAAGATTGTTCAAAGAGGCACTTTTCAAACTTGGAGTACAGTCTGTTCTCCCTGAGCCTCTGTAAGACCAGGCGCACTTGTCTGCGATGCGAGACCAAGTCAGTAGAAAAAATCAGAATGTCGTCTAGGTAGACAACAACACAGGTGTAAAGCAGGTCCCTGAAAATGTCATTGACGAACTCTTGGAAAACAGCGGGTGCATTGCTTAAGACCAAACAGCATTACAAGGTACTCATAGTGGCCATCACGGGTGTTGAAGGCTGTTTTCCATTCATCTCCATCTCTGATTCGGATCAAATTGTAAGCACCTCTGAGATCCATCTTAGATCCTGGCCCCTCAGAGACGGTCAAACAGTTCTGAAATTAGAGGCAAAGGGTACCTGTCTTTTACCGTGATCTGGTTCAGCCCTCGGTAGTTGATACAAGGCCGCAGGGATCCATCCATTTTCTTCACGAAGAAGAAGCCTGCTCCTGCCGGTGACGATGATTTTCGGATAAACCCTCTGGCCAAGTTCTCCCGGATGTAGTCCGACATAGCCTGAGTCTCTGCCTGGGAAAGAGGGTAAACTCTCCCACGGGGAGGAGATGTTCCAGGAAGAAGGTCTATTGGACAGTCATACGACCTGGGGGGGAGTTTTTCAGCCTCCCTTTTTCCAAAGACATGTGAGAAGGACCAGTAAGCAGATTATAATCCAGGCAGGGTAACAGGTTGGACCGGGGGTGAAGCTGGTTCAATCCGGGTTAAGCAACAGTCGGAGCAGGAATCTCCCCAACGTAGATTTTCGCCTGTTCTCCAATTAAGGACTGGTTCATATTTCTGAAACCAAGGCAAACCTAGAAGCAAGGGGTGAGACAAACCAGGGTACACATAAAAACGGATTCTTTCAGAATGCATAAGACCTACCCGGAGTTCCACTGGCTCAGTCTGGAACTGGACGGGTTCGGTCAGAGGCTACCCATCGACAGTGGTTACTCGCAACGGGTTGGGAAGAGCCTGAACTGGTAAGTGGTAGCAATCCACAAGCGTCTGCTGGATAAAGCTTCCGGCGGCTCCGGAGTCCAACAGACAGAGTCCAGAAAATTTTATTACTCCGCAGGTCACGGAGACTGAGATCTGCAACGAAGTAGAGGAACGTTCTCTACCTAGGGTGGCCTCTCCTACCGAGCCTAGGCACAGGAGTTTTCTGACTTCTTTGGACAGGAGTAGATCAGGTGTTCGGAACTACCACAGTACAGACAGCTTCCGTCTTTGCGACGCGCCTCCTGGCGGCGGCTGGCCAGACTTACTCGATCTACCTCCATAGCCTCAGGAGAAGAGGATGAGGTAGACGTTTTGGAAGAATTAGAGTCCAGGTAGTAGGACCTCCTGTCACGCTTAATCTCCATGGAACACTCTTGAAAACGCAGGTCAATCTGGGTCACCAAGGAAATCAGGTCATCTAAGATGGTAGGCCTGTCCCGTCCCGCCAGCTCATCCTTAATTTTTCCAGATAGGCCCTCCCAGAAGGTAGCCAGCAAGGCCTCATCGTTCCAGGATAGCTCAGAGGAGAGGGTGTGGAACTGAACAGCATACTGAGCCACCATGAGGGTTCCTTTGTGTAAGCCAAGCAGGGCAAAAGCGGTCGACGTGACCCGGCCGGGTTCATCAAAGGTCCTGCGAAAAGTCTCTAGAAAAGACTGAAGATCATTAACCAGCGGGTCTCCTCTTTCCCATAACGGATTCAACCAGGCGAGAGCCTCTCCGGCTAAATGTGCCATAATGAAGCTCCCTTCGGCACGGTCAGAAGAATATGTGGTGCCCCTGAGGCTCAGTCGCCACAGAGGTACTGCACCTCCTCCTGAG
Organism: Dendrobates tinctorius; assembly: GCF_039654945.1. NCBI lineage: Eukaryota > Metazoa > Chordata > Amphibia > Anura > Dendrobatidae > Dendrobates > Dendrobates tinctorius. The sequence continues at coordinate 7,476,133 of NW_027361824.1, forward strand.
GTGTGGTGCCCCACCATCCAGGTAAGTTGGAGGCTCCTGACCACGCTCCAACACTCGCACCCCACACAACAGAGTAGTTCAGCAAAGCCACATTGCGGCTCCTTGCTTGGAGAGTAGCAGAGCACCTTTGGTGGTTCCCTGTTTGGAACACGAAACGTTCTGGGAGGCGGGCGGAGTTTAGAATACATAAAAGAGCGGGAAGGTTTAGAATTACAGGTCAGTCTGAGAGAGGAAGCCACTCAGAGAGGAGTGAGGAAAGAAGATCCCTGGAAGAGGGATGGAGGAAGGAGGTGCTGCAGCAGATCTCAGTGACCTGGGTCTGCTGGCACGGGAAAGGAAAGAAGGAGAAAGACATTGAACTGAAACCTGATCTTCCATAAGAGAGAGAGATTAGAATGGAATGAAGGAGTAAAAGGGAACAGAGAGCACGTGGGTTAGAGGAAGAACCCTGCCTAGAAGTTCTAAGCGCAAGGCCGGGGCCCGGTCCCCGAGGTTGTGTGGACTCTAATGGTTCTGCAGCAGATACCGGTGGAGTAGTGGGCTGTAAATGCACTACTCCCATCTAAGACTTGGGGGCACAACAGCAACTTGGATAGTGAGCCGGGACTCAGGAGTAGAGAGTCCGCGAAGCAGGCTACAGCTGTCTGCCATACAAGTAGAGTTCTTGGGAACATCTGTCAGGAGGCACTCCAGTGTAACTCAGTACCGGGAGTACTTCACACTTAAAGGCACTATAGACGAGATGCTCAGAAAGGCACATGTTGGCGGAGCGTTGGAAGGGAGCATTCCATCTTGCCTGGAGGCTGATTGAGTCCCTGACCCGTAGGACACGGCACGGAGGCAGGCACCTGTGTGTACTACAGACTGTGAGTAAAGCTTTGGAACTGCAAGCCCTGGTGTCCTCCATTCATTCTTGCACCAACGCATCCAACCCCGCTACATCTGGGTACCAGCTTCTAAACCGCTTGTGCCTCTACTCTTCCCCCACATCTACACTGCCCTGGGGCTACAGCTCCACCTGTGGGGAGCTTCACCATCTTGGCTGCAACACACCACCAGCCCCAGAGGACCTGCATGTAACGTCGGCCTAACATCTCACTTGCCGAACACCACAGGTGGCGTCACAAACTATTCATTCAAACAACTACATTCCCCCATTACTTGGGCGCCCAGGGCCACGGACCGGGTCCCCGCTGCTGTGACACATCCCACTGATACCGGCCCGGTACCGAGTACCTCACTGCCCTGGGAGGGTGACCCAACTTGGCGTCACGAATAGGATGACGAGACCCGATGCCATCGAACAGGATGACGAGACTCGATGCCATCGCGTTCTGTGTGCCTAGGATTTGTTGGACTTAAAACTTTTGAGAATGAGCAGAAGACCCAATTTAATAGACTGTAAAATGAACATTAAAAATGGCCACTGGAGTGGAGAAGAAGGGCGTGACGATATGGGAGGTCCTAGGAAAAGACCGCGAACGGTCTTGGGCCTCCCCTGCCTGAATTACTATGTGACAGCAACATGGCCCACCCCCCGAGGGGTTCGTATACTGGCTTGGTATGGAGGCGCTGGAAGAAGACGCCGCCCCAAAAAGGAGGGGCAGAAGCCAGTGGCGGGAAAGGGGCCGAGACAGGAAGAAGAACGCCAGAACGCCATGATGGAAGAAGAGGGAAGGAGGCCTGCGGAGCGCGGGGAGGTGGATCTCCCCGGCGCCATGGCTGAAGGCTCGGACCCTGCTTCTAAGATGAATCGACGGCAGCTGGAAGAGGAGATTGCTCGGCTGACCCAATGTTTGCGGCTGAGGCAGGAGGCCTTGTGGAGGCTGAACTGGCAGCGTGCCCAGGAGGGGCCTACACCTGCAGTAACTGCCGCTGCTGCACCGGAGCTTCCCCAGGCAGATTCCGTGGAGCCTGCCGCCGCCATCACACCACCGGCAGCATCCGGAGCCCCCTCGCTGCCGCCACAGGAAGAATTGTATGAGGCCCCTGGAGCCGGAGCGGAGGAAGAGGAGCTCCCGCCTGGACCTGTCGCGGCTGCGCAGGTCCCTACAGAGAGCCCCGCAGATCCGGAGCCATCATTAGCTCCACCGCCGTCCCCGGTATCGTACCAACCGGCATCCACTGCCACTACGCCGGCACCGGAGCAGAGACCACACCGCCAGGAGGCTCCAGGTACGTCTGATGTCCCTGCACCTGGGAGGGCCTTGGGGTGTACCGCGGTCGCAGCAGCTGGCCAGGTCGTGCTAGATAGGGTCTGGGACCGGGATTCCTGTCCCCGGGGGGAAACACCGGAACCCCTGATGGTGGCGCTGCAGTACAAAACCAACCTGGATCGGTCCCGGGAGGAATGGAGGATGAGGAGAACTGGGCTAGTTGTCAAGCTACCATCAAGCAACTGGCAGCTGAACACCGGGAGAGGGAGCAGCGCCGGCTAGCGGTACTAGGCCCAGATTTGAACCGGAAGGAGCGAGTCCGTGCTGGTCATTATGGTCCCAGAGATGCAGCAGGTTGGGGCCACGTCCTGAATGTGAATCATGAGAGGGGGTTCGGCTTTATCCATGACTCAAGCTGAATCTCCGATCTGTTTTTCAACCGGAGAGACGTGGAACCTCATTTGAGAAAGGGGCACCCTGCCAGGAACCTAAGCCCGGGAGATCATGTGACCTTCACCAGACATGAAGGATTGAGATGCTGGTACGCGATGAATATCAGGTGGGTCAGGAGGATCTCATCAAGACCCGCAGGCAGAAACCACCTACTGCCCCCATGTGCCAAGGTGTGCCAAAAGTACAGAGAACCACAAGTTTGACCGTACTGGAGGAAGAATACCTGAGGACTGCCAATGCGTTTCTCTCATCTGGTAGCGGTTCCAGCCCAGAAACCCCAGGAGGGGATAACCATTAGTCACGATGCTTCTTGAAATAACTCTCGTTACCCAGGAGGGTATTTGCACAGTTGTGCTTTGTTTTCTATTCTGTTTTAGTTTTGGTTTTTCCAGTGTTGCCCTGTTTTGTTGGCAGCCTTTCCATTTGAACTATAGAGATCATGAACGCTGAATGGTCCAGAACTGCTATTGTAAATAGTTGCACCTCTTTAGGTGCCCTCTCTTGGTTTTACATGGACACTTTGCGAAGATAAGGTCTACCTCATCTGGAGTATGACTCCAATCAAAGGACACTGCAAGAGATCCCGGCTGGGAGCGGTGTCCAGCACTTACAAGAATTGTTGAAAGTTTTAATGTGAAGTATTTGATAATGATGTGTCTTATAAGAATATTGGTAACTAGGAAATGGCTTTTATATAGAATTAAGAATGTTTTGATAGAGAGATGAGAGATTTGAATAAAGAATAAAGAATTGAAAATGTAGGTGATGAACCAGGCACCACGGTTATCACTCAGAGTTAAAAGAAAGTAGAAAATGTGCACTAAAAATGGAAAGAAATGTGTTGATGAAGAATACTGAAGTGATAGTGAGTAACAGACAATAGCACTTTGAATTACGTATTGTATTGAAAATGGCACTTTTGACTTAAGATTTTAGACAGTTAATTAAGAATTGTTTGCAACATTCAAGAATGAGTGCCTCCCACATTGGGAAGTTTAGTATAAGAAACGTTTATTCAGCATTACAAAGGATTTGAATGTTCCTGTGTTGTCAACTTTGTTTGCCTTGCAGCCAGCGGACGTGCTGTGTTTAACGGGGGGGTATGTGACGCCCCTGAGGCTCAGTCGCCACAGAGGTACTGCACCTCCTCCTGAGGTGTGGTGCCCCACCATCCAGGTAAGTTGGAGGCTCCTAACCACGCTCCGACACTCGCACCCCACACAACAGAGTAGTGCAGCAAAGCCACATTGCGGCTCCTTGCTTGGAGAGTAGCAGAGCACCTTTGGTGGTTCGCTGCTTGGAACACGAAATGTGCTGGGAGGCGGGTGGAGTGTAGAATACATAAAAGAGCGGGAAGGTTTAGAATTACAGGTCAGTCTGAGAGAGGAAGCCACTCAGAGAGGAGTGAGGAAAGAAGATCCCTGGAAGAGGGATGGAGGAAGGAGGTGCTGCAGCAGATGTCAGTGACCTGGGTCTGCTGGCACGGGAAAGGAAAGAAGGAGAAAGACATTGAACTGAAACCTGATCTTCCATTAGAGAGAGAGATTGGAACGGTACGAAGGAGTAAAAGGGAACAGAGAGGATGTGGGTTAGAGGAAGAACCCTGCCTAGAAGTTCTAAGCACAAGGCCGGGGCCCGATCCCCGAGGTTGTATGGACACTAATGGTTCTGCAGCAGACACCGGTGGAGTAGTGGGCTGTAAATGCACTACTCCCATCTAAGACTTGGGGGCACAACAGCAACTTGGATAGTGAGCCGGGACTCAGGAGTAGAGAGTCCCCGAAGCAGGCTACAGCTGTCTGCCGTACAAGTAGAGTTCTTGGGAACATCTGTAAGGAGGCACTCCAGTGTAACTCAGTACTGGGAGTACTTCACACTTAAAGGCACTATAGAGGAGACGTTCAGAAAGGCACATGTTGGCGGAGCGTTGGAAGGGAGCATTCCATCTTGCCTGGAGGTTGACTGAGTCCCTGACCCGGAGGACACGGCACGGAGGCAGGCACCTGTGTGTACTACAGACTGTGAGTAAAGCTTTGGAACTGCAAGCCCTGGTGTCCTCCATTCATTCTTGCGCCAACGCATCCAACCCTGCTACATCTGGGTACCAGCTTCTACACCGCTTGTGCCTCTCCTCTTCCCCCACATCTACACTGCCCTGGGGCTACAGCTCCACCTGTGGGGAGCTTCACCATCTTGGCTGCAACACACCACCAGCCCCAGAGGATCTGCATGCAGCGTCGGCCTAACATCTCACTTGCCGAACACCACAGGTGGCGTCACTAACCATTCAAACAACTACATTCCCCCATTACTTGGGCGCCCAGGGCCACGGACCGGGTCCCCGCTGCTGTGACACATCCCGCTGATACCGGCCTGGTACCGAGTACCCCACAGCCCTGAGAGGGCGACCCATAAACATATGCCCCAAGATTTCGAAGTGCAGGGTACACTGATTGAGAAAACCCCGATACTGAGTCAGATCACCATGGAAGCGGGTAGGAGCCGCCAGGCGGGGGCCCTTGCTTGCCATGACAGCAGGTACCTGGGTGTTGCTAGATGAATCAGGAGCAGCCGGGTTCTGCAGAGATTCCATGCGGGTGGACAGGTTACGTAGATACGTCGTGATCGTATCCTGTTGATCTCCTAAACGGGTCACCTCTTGGCACAGCTCAAACGTCAGAGGCCTCTGCGGTCCAGCGGATTCCATGGCAGGAGCAATCTGTAACGAATAGAAGCGGAGGCAGAGATGGTGAAGTTTACATTCGTTTTTATTTTTTAAGTGGAACCTTGGGACCACGGTCCGGGGGGCTCCGAAGGGGGCGTGACTAGTGAGCCCCGGGCACCCGTAGTAAAGCCCCTCAGGCAGGGTCAGAATGGAATAACCGGAGGACACAGGTGCTACCTCCAGTTAGACCCCGAACACGTGGCAGCTGTCCCAGCGGGACCAAAAGGGATAACAAAAGTTACAGCAGAGTCCGTAATGCGCTGGGTCCTGGATCCGGTTAGTTGGTAAGGAGTCAGTTCCAGTGACCTTCACACAGTCCTTGGACTCGGATGGCTGTAGGTGGAATGGGATGGCTTAGGCCCAGATGGTTGCTGATATAACCAGGCAACACAGGATTCTGATATGCTGTGGAAATAGAGAGCATTAGACAATGCACAGAGACTGCAGATGCAGCGCAGACAGGTTAGCATGAGAACCGGATGTAGCAATGATAGATACTTGTTGCTCCGGCGCTCTCCCTATGGAGGAGAGGCCAAAAATAGAAGCCAGTGAGCTGCAATTGGTTAATTGTATTTTTTAAATAATGCGTGCCACCCCTATAAGAAGGCAAGAGAGCGGGCGGGCGTTTCCACATTCCTCTTCAGCAAGATACCAGCTTTATAAATGGCTCCTCATGGGTGGGGCATGTTACAAAGTTACACCTCCGACCAAACGTATCAAACTGATTTTACAAAACAGCATAGTTTACATATAGTTTATATCATGGGGCTATTTTCTACAAACTTTTCTTTACATTTTCATTGGGTTTTTCAAATGCTTATACGTTTTTTAATTTCATATTTAAAGGGTGACATTTAAATTTACAATCAAGGTGAAAACAGCTCTTCAAAACGATTTAAAAATCATATCTGGGGCAGGTTTTAGGGGATTATGAAATTAACAGTTGCCCAGGGCTATCACTTATTGTTGATCACAGAATATTTATGTTTTTTTTATATAAAAGTATAAATATTCTTTATTTTATTCCTCGATAATCTTTCATATTTTATCTTGCCTTATTTTACGTTGCTTTATTATGTAGCCATTGGTTTATTTTGCTCTCCCGGAGCAGGACTCCCTGTGGCACAGCTCTATAGGGAGCACAGGGCTTTTTCTGCTCATTTATTGCTCTTTTTTTTCTAGAAATTGCAATGTAATCATCAGTAATGAGGCCTCCATGTATTTACATCATACGACAGTCAATTAGGCGGCCCATTATTAGATATATCAGGATGACACAATCCCTCCGGGCAGCGCAGGTGTCACCATCTACGACTGTGCATTCAGGATAATAATTGACTCGTCTATTTTATGGAGGTAATTATTCTAAACAACAATTACTTAAAATTTAGACGGAGACATTTTATGGTTAGAACATTTGTGGGTTTTTTCAATATCTATAAAGAAATGTAGATATTACACTCGAATGCCAAAGGATTGTTTTCCATTTTATCTCTTAAATTGTTATGATCAATTAAGAATAGAGGAATAAATGAAGAGACTAACATTATGACCACGTACTGATATCAGTAAACAGCCTGATAACAACCTGGTGCAGAGTGCCATAACAGCTTACTATAGAGTGCCATAAGAGCCGGTGTAGAGTGAAATAACAGCCTGGTGCAGCCTGCCCTAACAGCTTGGTGCGGAGTGCCATAATAGCCTTGTGTAGAGTGAAATAAAAGCCTGATCTAGAGTGCAATAACAGCGTAATGTAGAGTGCAATATAAGCCTAGTGCAGACTGAAATAACAGCCTGGTGTAGAGTGCCATAACAGCCTGATGTAGAGTGCCATAACAGCCTGATGTAGAGTGCCATAACAGCCTAGTGCAAAAACAACCTGGTGTAGAGTGAAATAACAGCCTTTTTTAGAGTGTCATAACAGCCTAATGTAGAGTGAAATAAAAGCCTGATGTAGAGTGCAATAAGAGCCTAGTGTAGAGTGCAATAACAGCCTAGTGTAGAGTGAAATAAAAGCCTGATGTAAAGTGAAATAACAACCTGGTGTAGAATGCAATAACAACCTAGTGTAGAGTGAAATAGCAGCCTGGTGTAGAGTGAAATAACAGCCTGGTGTAGAGCGCCATAACAGCCTAGTGTAGAGTGAAATAACAGCCTGGTGTAGAGCGCCATAACAGCCTAGTGTAGAGTGAAATAACAGCCTGGTGTAGAGCGCCATAACAGCCTAGTGTAGAGTGAAATAACAGCCTGGTGTAGAGCGCCATAACAGCCTAGTGTAGAGTGAAATAAAAGCCGGATGTAGAGTGCAATAACAACCTGATGTAGAGTGCAATAACAACCTAATGTAGAGTGCAATAACAGCATGGTGTAGAGTTCCATAAAAGCCTAGTGTAGAATGCAATAATAGCCTGGTGCGACTGCCCTAACAGCTTGGTGCGGCGTGCCATAATAGCCTAGTGCAGAGTGAAATGAAAGCCTGATGTAGACTGCAATAACTGCGTGATGTAGAGTGCAATAACAACCTAGTGTAGAGTGCAATATAAGCCTGATGTAGAGTGCAATAACAGCCTAGTGCAAAAACAACCTGGTGTAGAGTGAAATAACAGCCTTTTTTAGAGTGTCATAACAGCCTAATGTAGAGTGAAATAAAAGCCTGATGTAGAGTGCAATAAGAGCCTAGTGTAGAGTGCAATAACAGCCTAGTGTAGAGTGAAATAAAAGCCTGATGTAAAGTGAAATAACAACCTGGTGTAGAATGCAATAACAACCTAGTGTAGAGTGAAATAGCAGCCTGGTGTAGAGTGAAATAACAGCCTGGTGTAGAGCGCCATAACAGCCTAGTGTAGAGTGAAATAACAGCCTGGTGTAGAGCGCCATAACAGCCTAGTGTAGAGTGAAATAACAGCCTGGTGTAGAGCGCCATAACAGCCTAGTGTAGAGTGAAATAACAGCCTGGTGTAGAGCGCCATAACAGCCTAGTGTAGAGTGAAATAAAAGCCGGATGTAGAGTGCAATAACAACCTGATGTAGAGTGCAATAACAACCTAATGTAGAGTGCAATAACAGCATGGTGTAGAGTTCCATAAAAGCCTAGTGTAGAATGCAATAATAGCCTGGTGCGACTGCCCTAACAGCTTGGTGCGGCGTGCCATAATAGCCTAGTGCAGAGTGAAATGAAAGCCTGATGTAGACTGCAATAACTGCGTGATGTAGAGTGCAATAACAACCTAGTGTAGAGTGAAATAACAGCCTGGTATAGAGTGCCATAACAGCCTGGTGTAGAGCGCTATAACAGCCTGGTGTAGAGTGCAAAGAAAGCCTGGTGTAGAGTGCAATAACAGCCTGATGTAGAGTGCCATAGCAGCCTAGTGCAAAAACAACCTGGTGTAGAGTGAAATAACAGCCTTTTTTAGAGTGTCATAACAGCCTAGTGTAGAATGCAATAACAGCCTGATGTAGAGTACAATAACAACCTGATGTGGAGTGCAATATCAGCCTACTGTAGAGTGCAATAAGAGCCTGATGTAAAGTTCCATAACAGCCTAGTGTAGAAAGCAATAACAGCCTGTTGTAGAGTGAAATAAAAGCCTTATGTAGAGTGCAATAACAACCTGATGTAAAGTGCAATAAGAACCTAGTCTAGAGTGCAATAACAGCATGGGGTAGAGTGCCATAAAAGCCTACTGTAGAATGCAATAATAGCCTGGTGCGACTGCCCTAACAGCTTGGTGCGGCGTGGCATAATAGCCTAGTGCAGAGTGAAATGAAAGCCTGATGTAGACTGCAATAACTGCGTGATGTAGAGTGCAATAACAACCTAGTGTAGAGTGCAATATAAGCCTGATGTAGAGTGCAATAACAGCCTAGTGTAGAGTGAAATAACAGCCTGGTATAGAGTGCCATAACAGCCTGGTGTAGAGCGCTATAACAGCCTGGTGTAGAGTGCAAAGAAAGCCTGGTGTAGAGTGCAATAACAGTCTGATGTCGAGTGCCATAGCAGCCTAGTGCAAAAACAACCTGGTGTAGAGTGAAATAACAGCCTTTTTTAGAGTGTCATAACAGCCTAATGTAGAGTGAAATAAAAGCCTGTTGTAGAGTGCAAAAACAACCTGGTGTAGAGTGAAATAGCCTGGTGTAGAGTGCCATAACAGCCTAGTGTAGAATGCAATAACAGCCTGATGTAGAGTACAATAACAGCCTGATGTGGAGTGCAATATCAGCCTACTGTAGAGTGCAATAAGAGCCTGATGTAAAGTTCCATAACAGCCTAGTGTAGAAAGCAATAACAGCCTGTTGTAGAGTGAAATAAAAGCCTTATGTAGAGTGCAATAACAACCTGATGTAAAGTGCAATAAGAACCTAGTCTAGAGTGCAATAACAGCATGGGGTAGAGTGCCATAAAAGCCTACTGTAGAATGCAATAATAGCCTGGTGCGACTGTCCTAACAGCTTGGCGCAGAGTGCCATAATAGCCTAGTGTAGAGTGAAATGAAAGCCTGATGTAGAGTGCAATAACAGCGTGATGTAGAGTGCAATTGTGGCACCCCTGAGGCTCAGTCGCCACAGAGGTACTGCACCTCCTCCTGAGCTGTGACCATCCAGGTAGGTTGGAGGCTCCTGACCACGCTCCAACACTCGCAACCCACACAACAGAGTAGTTCAGCATAGCCACATTGCGGCTCCTTGCTTAGAGTGTAGCAGAGCACCTTTGGTGGCTCCCTGCTTGGAACACTAAACGTGGGAGGCGGGTGGAGTTAGAATACATAAAAGAGCGGGGAGGTTTAGGATTACAGGTCAGTCCGGGACAGGAAGCCACTCAGAGAGGAGTGAGGAAAGAAGATCCCTGAGAGAGGGATGGAGGAAGGAGGTGCTGCAGCAGACCTCAGTGACCTGGGTCTGCTGGCACGGGAAAGGAAAGAAGGAGAAAGACATTGAACTGAAACCTGATCTTCCATAAGGGAGAGAGATTAGTACAGAGCGAAGGAGTAAAAGGGAACAGAGAGGACTTGGGTTAAGAGAGAACCCTGCCTAGAAGTTCTAATCGCAAGGACAGGGCCCGGTCCCCGAGGTTGTATGGATGCTAATGGTCCTGCAGCAGACACCGGTGGAGTAGTGGGCTGTAAATGCACTACTCCCATCTAAGACTTGGGGGCACAACAGCAACTTGGATAGTGAGCCGGGACTCAGGAGCAAGGAGTCCACGATGCAGGCTACAGCTGTCTGCCGTACAAGTAGAGTTCTTGGGAACATCTGTCAGGAGGCACTCCAGTGTAACTCAGTACTAGGAGTACTTCACACTTAAAGGTGCTATAAGAGGAGACGTTCAGAAAGGTACATGTTGGCGGAGCGTTGGAAGGGAGCGTTCCATCTTGCCTGGAGGTTGATTGAGCCTCTGCCCCGGAGGACACGGTCCGGAGGCAGGCACCTGTGTGTGTGGCGCCCCTGAGGCTTCAGTCGCCACAGAGGTACTGCACCTTCTCCTAAGGTGTAGTGCCCCACCATCCAGGTAGGCTGGGAACTCCTTTCCGCATTCCAACACCTGCACCCCACACACAGGATAGTTCAGCAGGGACCCATCCATGCTTTATGCTGGAAAGGTCATAGGGTGCCTTTTGTGGTCCCTGGCTTCGTAACACGAGAGATGCTGGGGAAGCGGGTGTAGTTAGATATAAAAGAGAGGGAAGGTGTAGGATTTCAGGTCAGTCTGGGGTGAGTCCCAGAGAAGGAGGTCAGTCAGACGAGGGTCTGAGAGAGAGAGAGAGCAGGCTGACAGCAGGTCAGCCTGAGAGGAGCTCAAGGCGGAGGAAGGCAGTCAGTCAGGAGAGGCTGAGGACTGGTCTTAGTGGAACGAGCTCCCTAGGGAAGGAAGAGAAGGAGAAAGAGACGTAGACTGGAGACTACAGATTCCATAAGAGAGATAGAACAGATCGGAACGAAGGAGAATAGAAGGACGGTGGGAAGCTGGTTGAAGAAAGATAGAGAACCCTTCCAGTCCAGAGAGCGCAAAGGCCGGGGCCCGGTCCCCGAGGTTGATTGGATCTTTTTGTCCGGCAACAGACACCGGAGGAGTAGTGAGCCGCTAACGCCTTGCTCCCATCATAGACTTGGGACACAACAGCAACTGAATAGAGAGCCGGGACGCAGTGAGGAGTCCCCAAAGCAGGCTACAGCTGTCTGTCATACAAGTAAAGACTAGGAACACCTAGAGAGAGGCATTCCAGGGAAACTAAGTACTGGAGTGCTTCCCTCCTAAAGGCACATTGGAGGAGTCGTTCAGTAAGGTACATGTTGGTGGAGTGTGGAAGGGAGAATCCTATCCTGCCTGGAGGTTGGCTGGAGCCCTGACCTGGAGAACACGGTACGGAGGCAGGCAGTTGAGTGAACTGCAAACAGTGAGTAAAGCTTTGGAACCGCATACTCGGGTGTCCTCCAGTTATTCCCGCACCACTACACCTGGGTACCAGCCTCCATACCATTCTGCGCCTCTCCTCATCCATTGAACCTACACTGCCCTGGGACTACAGCTCCACCTGTGGGGAGCTACACCATCTTTGCTGCACCACACCATCAGTCCCAGCGGATCTGCATGCAGCGTTGGCTCAACATCTTACTTGCCAAACACCACGGGTGGCGTCACGAACTATTCTAATAAACTTTAACACCATTAACCTCACCGCCATTGATATTGGGCACCCAGGGCCACGGACCGGGTCCCCGCTGCTGTGACACATTCCCAGCTTGACACCGGCCCGGTACCGAGTACCCCGCTGCCCTGGGCGTGCGAGGGCGACCCATGTGTACTACAGACTGTGAGTAAAGCATTGGAACTACAAGCCCTGGTGTCCTCCATTGATTCTTGCGCCAACACACCCAACAATGCTACCTTTGGGTACCGGCTTCTACACCGCTTGTGCCACTCCTCCAACTCCACATCTACACTGCCCTGGGGCTGCAGCTTCACCTGTGGTGTGCTTCACCATCTTGGCTGCAACATGCCACCAGCCCCAGAGGATCTGCATGCAGCGTTGGCTTAACATCTCATCTTGTCGAACACCACAGGTGGCATCACGAACTATTCCATTAACTACATTCCACCATTCAGTCTTCCCCCATTACTTGGGCGCCCAGGGCCACGGACCGGATCACCGCTGCTGTGACACATCCCGCTGACACCGGCCCGGCACCAAGTACCCCACCGCCCTGGGAGGGTGACCCTCAATAACAACCTAGTGTAGAGTGCAATATAAGCCTGATATAGAGTGAAATTACAGCCTGGTGTAGAGTGAAATAACAGCCTGGTGCAGCCTGCCCTAACAGCTTGGTGCGGAGTGCCATAATAGCCTTGTGTAGAGTGAAATGAAAGCCTGATGTAGAGTGCAATAACAGCGTGATGTAGAGTGCAATAACAACCTAGTGTAGAGTGCAATATAAGCCTGATGTAAAGTGCAATAACAGCCTAGTGTAGAGTGAAATAACAGCCTGGTGTAGAGTGAACTAACAGCATGGTGTAGAGTGCAATAAAATCCTGATGTAGAGTGCAATGACAGCCTTGTGTAGAGTGAACTAACAGCCTGGTGTAGAGTGCAATGAGAGCCTGATGTAAATCTACATAACAGCCTTGTGTAGAAAGCAATAACAGCCTGATGTGGAGTGCAAAAACGACCTGGTGTAGAGGTAGAGTGGAATAACAGCCTTGTGTTGAGTGCCATAACAGCCTGATGTGGAGTGCAATAACAGCCTGGTGTAGAATTCAATTTCATCCTGGTGTAGAGTGCCATAACAGCCTAATGTAGAGTGCAATAACAACCTGGGGTAGAATGTCATAACAGCCTGGTGTAGTGTGCAATAACAGCCTGTTGTAGAGTGCCATAACAGCCTAGTTTAGAGTGCCATAACAGCCTGGTGTAGAGTGCAATAACAGCTTGGTGTAGAGTGCAATAACAACCTGGTGCGGAGTAACATAACAACCTAGTATAGCGTGCAATAACAGCCTGGTGTAGACTGCTATAACAGCTAAGTGTAGAGTGAAATAAAAGCCTGATGTAGAGTGCAATAACAGCATGATGTAGAGTGCAATATGAACCTAGTGTAGAGTCCAATATAAGCCTGATGTAGAGTGAAATAACAGCCTGGTGTAGAGTGCAATAAAAACCTGATGTAAAGTGCAATAACAGCCTCGTGTAGAGTGAACTAACAGCCTGGTGAAGAATGCAATAACAGCCTACTGTAGAGTGCAATTAGAGCCTGATGTGGAGTGCAATAATAGCCTAGTGTAGAATTCAATAACATCCTGGTGTAGAGTGCCATGACAGCAGGGTGTAGAGTGCCATAACAACCTAATGTAGAGTGCAATAACAACCTGGAGTAGAATGTCATAACAGCCTGGTGTAGAGTGCAATAACAGCCTGGTGTAGAGTGCCATAACAGCCTTGTTTAGAGTGCCATAACAGCCTGGTGTAGAGTGCAATAAAAGCCTGATGTAGAGTGCAATAAAAGCTTGGTGTAGAGTGCAATAACAACCTGGTGCGGAGTAACATAACAACCTAGTATACAGCCTGGTGTAGAGTGCCATAACAGCATAGTGTACAGTGACATAACAGCCGGTGTAGAGTGCCATAACAGCCTGGTGCAGCCTGCCCTAACAGTTTGGTGCAGACTGCTATAACAGCCTAGTGTGGAGTGAAATAAAAGCCTGATGTAGAGTGCAATAACAGCATGATGTAGAGTGCAATAGCAACCTAGTGTAGAGTGCAATAACAACCTGTTGTAGAGTTCCTAGATGGCGGCGAAGGTGTTGTGAGATAGCTCTGAATCGGTCCCGGATGAAGTTACCGCACAGTCTCTGTCCTGAAATGGTGATTCCTTGGCTTTTCCCGGCAAAGACTCTCAGTTCTAGTACACGAAGAAGAACGGTTGAAGCACTCTGGCACTAAGTGCGTAGTGTGAGAACCCAGTGTGCAGACCACCGAAGTCCCCTCGCATATGCGGAGCCCCTGAGGACCAAGTCGCCACAGAGATACTGCACCTCATCCAGAGGTGTGGTATCCCACTTCCCAGGTAAGGTGGGGGGGCACAATACAGCACTAACACCTGCACCCAACACACACCCAATAGCAGCAGGACACCCAGGATGGACCCGAAGGGGGGATGATCTCATCCCTGCCGGGTAGGAAAGTGTTGCAAGGTGGGTGGAGCTTGAGGGTTAGAGCAGCAGAATAGAAGGGAAGTTGGGTGAGTCTTCCCGTAGGAGAGGAAGTGGAAGGACGTATGTAGACAGTCTTCCCGTAGGGGAAGAAGTGTTAGGACGTGTGGAGCAGCTCCTGGTCGGGAGGAGCTGCTGGAAGGGAAAGTAATAGAAGAAAGCTCCCTGTAGAGGAGAAGGGATCCTAGAGGCACGGATCAGTGGCTATGCTGCCCGTGGGGCTAGTTCCACGCTGACGGTCGTCAGGTGGAGGGATCAGGTCGCAGAAGGGTATCGGCCCCTAGCCTAGTTGAGTGGACAATGGACTCAGCTAGAAAACCAAAAAGTTGTGGCACCTTTAGGTACCTCAACCACTAACCACAGTTATCTTTGCCAGAAAGGCAGCCACAAGGGAGCAAGGAAATGCAGAGAGTACATTAGAAGACAATGTGCTGCTGGCCTGGGACACTGACTATGAGGTGTCAGTAGGAAGAGGCGAGAAAGCAACACAGTGAGACGGCCAGGAAAGGCACATACTGAAGGGAGTGCTGAAAGGGTGTTCTCCATCTGCCTGGGAGATGGCTGGGCTCCTCACCTGAAGGACACATCACCAAGCGGGTATCTGTGTACACCAGAACTGTGAGTAAAGCTTTGGAACTGCACCTAGCTGTGTCTACTGAATTCTTTCCTCAACATTCACTCAGCACTGCTACATCTACCATCATCAAACATCACATCTTTAATTACAACTACTGCCCTGGGACAAGCACAGCAGTGCTGGTCACCTCTGACCAGAAACCACAGGTGGCATCACGAACACTTTACAAACTCTGTATTTCATCCCCTGTAAATATCCCCTTTTTATTGGACGCCAAGGGCCACGGACCGGGTCACCACCGCTGTGACAGTGCCCCTTTAAAGAAGCGGCCCGGTACCGAGTTTTCCCACTACCCTGGCAGGAGCTCCACAAACAGGGTGGTGACGAGGCTTAGCGGTGGTATGCGTGTCGGACCTAGTCGGGGACACCGATCTGCGAGGGCATCTATGGACCTCAGTCTTAGGTAATGGGTGATCAGGCAATGCACAATCAGCGTGTGTGGTGGAAGGAAGGCGGTCAACCTGGCTGTACGCTGTGTCAGGCAGTGTAGAGATGAAGTCAACCTTCTCCCTTCAGGTCAGCTTTCCTCCCATCAAAAGCCCCGAAAGCGTGCGCTCCCTTCCTTTTATAACTGACCCGCCCCTTTAAGTCAGATGCTCAGGTCTATCCAGGTCAGAAAAGTTCGCCCCCAGCAATGATGGTGACAGACCCAACTGTTCCAGGCCAGAGACGCATGAAGTAGCCAAAACCCGGTCTATCCTCCTACACCTAGTGTAGAGCACACGCACGAGGCAGAATGTTCTGCATAATTTCACAGTCCTGACTATCGCTGGTTGAATGGTGAGGCCCGAACATGTTGAGGCGATTATAAATTGGATGTGTGAAAGTACCTCCATTTCCTTTGCATTATCCTCCACCTGGTCCCCTGCTGGCACCTGAGTACCATGATCATCTGACTTCCACCTCACCCCTTTGCAAATCAGCCAAGCAGTCCTAAGTTATGCAGCAGTCACTTCTGTGTTTTGATGACTTCCTGGGCTGGGGTTCTGTGGCCCATCCACCTGACCCTGACCCACAAATGGAAGATATTGAGTGCACTGATGCCCAACCACTTGTTCAGTTGGAAGATGAGTATGTGGGAGGGTTAGTGCACAGGATCAGCGGACCACTGCAGCACATATCTGATGATGACGAAACACAGGTGCCAATTGCGGCGTCTTTCTGAAGTTTGCAGAAAGGCAAGGAGGGCAGGAATGAGGAGTGGAGGATGATGAGGTCCTAGACTCTACATGTAGTGAAGGCCAAACATGTGACATGCGCAGTTAGGAGAAAGAGGAGGTGGCCACACTACCCCAGCTGCAGAGCACAGAGGGAGCA
This sequence comes from Dendrobates tinctorius, assembly GCF_039654945.1. NCBI lineage: Eukaryota > Metazoa > Chordata > Amphibia > Anura > Dendrobatidae > Dendrobates > Dendrobates tinctorius. Next base: position 7,492,623 of record NW_027361824.1, read on the forward strand.
GGGTGCAAAAGCAAAAGCACAGTGGCCGGACCCTAGCCAGTACGTCATCTGCTACTGACCACCATGTCGACAAACCGAGCATACCCAAGTCAGCTCAAACGAGCTCCCTGACGTGGCATTTCTTGAGGCAATTTGCTGATGGCAAGAAACAGATAGTTTGCATGCTGTGCAGTCAGAGCCTGAAGCGAGGCATAAATGTTCTGAACCTGTGCACCACCTGCATGACAAGGCACCTCCATTCAAAGTATCATCTGCAATAGAGTACACAACTGAAAAACCAGGGAAGATCTGAGACTCCTCCTGCTCCTTCTTCTGCTGTGGTCTTGACTTCCTCTTACAGCTCCCAATCAACAGTACCAGCTACTCCCTGCAAAGAGAGGGTGGGACATTACCACCACCAGCAGAGTCCCATAGAAGCACACTGGAGATAAAGCAAAAGTACCCCTTAGGCTGTGTGCACACGCTGCGGATTAGGTGCGGATTCATCCGCTCGGATTTTGTAAAATCCGCAGGTGAAACCGCAGGTCAAAATACCTGCGGTTTTACCTGCGGATTGCTCTGCGGTTTTGCCCTGCGGTTTTTCACCTCCTCAATAGAGGAGATGGCAAACCGCAGGAGAATCCGCAGAAAGAATTGACATGTCAATTCTTTCTGCGGATTGAAAACCGCAGATAATCCGCGCGGAAAATTCCGCACCGTCTGCACTGCGGTTTTTGATTCCCATAGGGAATCATGGTACTGTACACCGCAGCAAAAACTGCTGCGGGTCCGCAGCGGCCAAAACCGCTGCGGAACCGCAGCAAAATCCGCAGCGTGTGCACACAGCCTAAATCACCCAAGTACACTGGTCTTGAATAACAGCATTTCAAAATTCCTGGCATTTGCAATGCTGCCATTCCCTCTGGTGGAGACAGACAGCTTTAAAAAAGTGATGTTTGTGGCTGTCCAACAGCATGTAATTCTCAGCCTCCACTACTCTTCCAAGTGGGCCATCCCTGCCCTGCACACTCATGTTGCAGACAAAATCAGGTGTGCACTGCACAGCTCCATCAGTGGAAAGGTCCACATAACCACCAATACGTGGACCAGTAAGCACGACCAAGGATATTATATCTCCCTAACTGCCAACTGGGTAAATGTAGAGGCCGCTGGGACTGAGGCAGAAGGCATTCTGACACATCCTTCCACCACCGAGGATTGCTGAATGTTTCTCTGTCCGTTATTCCTCATACTCCGCTTCCTCCACTGACTCCTTATCTAGTCAGAGTAACTCCAGCACCAACAACTTCAGGCACATGTGATGATGGATTAGGTAGTGGTACAGGTGGAAGAGGAGCACTAACAGGGACCATTCACACCATTATCCAGCCAGTCTTCCACACATGGCTTAGAGGTGAATTGCTGTACCAAAAGCAGCCAGGTACAACACAACTGTCCAGTCTGGGGACTGGTGTGGAGGATGAGGAGGAGAAACCATGTTCATAGCAGGGTAACACTCAAAGCAGCTCTCATGCACCACTGCAGCATGGCTGGGGGGATACAGAGGACCCAGATACACTTCCAACCATGGACAGCTTATCTTAGCCATTGGGCAGCATGGCAAATGTGAGGCAATATATGCTACTGTGCCTATGCAATGACCACATATTGCCCAGATTGTTACCAGTTACCAGTGCTGATTACTAGGTGGCCACCCAGAACAACATACCATCCATGCATCCATCACTGGGGTAGGAGTGAAAAATGTGGAAATACAAGCACATGCTGGTAGACTCCCTATTGACGGCATTCCCACCTGACAGTGGGGTTCAGTGAAAGATTAAGGCAAAGGAGGAAAAGGAAGTCGCCAACGGCCTCACCTCAGAAGGCAGGGGTAGCACGGCCGAAAAGTAAAAAATCTTAGCCCACCTCAACATCCAGTACCACCATCTGATCTTCTGTATTAACAGAATGGAACATTTTAAGAACATGGTGGAAGAGTACACATGTACTGAGTGATGGGTCAGCCCTATTTAATGTCTGGGTCACGAATTTGGACACATGGCTGAGTTTGCCCTTTATGCCTTGGAGGTGTTGACCTGCCCTGCGGGAAGTGTACTCTCAGAATGTGAGTTTAGAACGGCAAGGGTTGTGATTACAGACAGTCACATCCGCCTGTCCGCAGCTGATGTGGGCAAGTTCACATTCAATAAAATGAACCAGGCCTGGATCCCACAGGATTTGTCCATAATGATGGCTGACTAGAGAAGTAGGCCAGCTGCATCCAGGCATTGTTCTACTCCACCACAATTTGTTTGTTCTATTCTCCATTTCCAATGTTTTGGAGACTCCCCAAATTAAAAATTAATAAAATAAAAACAGTGTTGGCTTCCTCCTCCTTTCACCTACTACGCCACATGTACATGTACGCCACATCCTTCTCAACCTTCTCCTCCACTTGGACCTCAGCATGCTGGTTCAAGATTGTTATGGGGTTTTTTCACTCTATGTTATTTTTAGAAATTTCCCTAAAAGAAACAACCCACAAAAACCATGTTGGCTACATCCTCCTCCGCCTCTTCCACTTACAATGCCATGTCTGTCTCCACCTCCACCTCCTTGAGGGAGTGTAACGAGAGGGGTATAATGAAGGGGGTATAATGAGAGTGTGTAATGAGGGGGTGTAATGAGAGGGTGTAATGAGGGGGAGTAATGAGAGGGATGCCGCTGCCAGACCCCCGCCAGGACCCACTGCCTGACTACACGTTCCGGATCCCGCTGCTGCCGGCCCACCCATCTCCGTACAGTCACAGCTGGCAGGAAAGACCACGGCTTGAGGCCTGTGCTGGAGATTGGGTGCGGCCACCCTCTGGTGGTGCCGAACACCATCTCCAGCACAGGCCGAAAAACACCGTCTTTCCTGCCAGCTGTGAGAGGGGTGTAACGAGAGGGTGTAATGAGGGGGGAGTAATGAGAGGGATGCCGCCGCCGGACCCCCGCCAGGACCCACTGCCTGACTATATGCGCCGGATCCTGCCGGGGCTTGAGGCCTGTGCTGGAGATTGGGTGCGGCCACCCTCTGGTGGCACCGCACACCATCTCCAGCACAGGCCGCAAAACACTATCTTTCCTGCCGGTTGTGACTGCATGGAAGTGGGTGGGCCGCCACCCCCAGCGCCAAAAAGCTGCCCCCATCGTGATGTTACTGCCCTCCCGATGTATCTAGTATTACATAAAAGATAAGTATTTGCCTGGATTTCTCACCATTAAGCACACCATTAATCTGGACCAAATCCACAACTACATTTAATGAATTGCAACCCCTAACCTGCAGGACCCTCCTCCATGCCTTACTGCTCCTTCAGACTCTCATTATTGTGCCACTCTTCAGCCCTTCATGAAAATCTACCTTTTGTAACAGCAAATTATTTCACATTTTGACTCTCATGAATTCAGAGCACCTCCTCAAATATTTCTACATCCTGGTTTCCACATTTTTGTGCATAGTTGAGTCTCTTTTTTTGGTTATAATTATTCCATGAAGGCCAATTTTGGCCAGAGTTCTCTTACCCATAGAAGGAGGTAGCCAGAAATCACTCATTGCTGCCAGTCCTGGAGTGATGGCACTGCTGGACATCTTCCAATTTCAAATGAAAGTAACAAGATGCGGTTTTCATCTGCTGTAATGAGTTTCCTTGGCCAATTTCTTTGTCTACTGTTGCCTATTTCCTAGTGCTTTCTGAGTAATGCAGGCAGATAACTATCCATTATGTAATACCATCAGAGCAGCGTCTGACTAGCTTTAAATTTATTCTGCAGCCGGACAGTGACTCCAAACATCTAGCTAATTAAGAACTATCTTCGGTGTAATGAAGAACCAGGTGTACTGGAAGTGATGATTTGGCCCCATGGAGCCCTGATCTCCAGTTTGTCTGGTATCACATGAACAGACAGAAGGACCTGCACAAGCCTCATACACAGAAGATCTGGGGTCAGTTCTCCAAGATGTTTGGCACAACCTCCTGCCTAGTTCCTTTATAACCTGTATGCAAGGGATGGGAAGAAGTGATGGAGGCGACGGGTGGTCACCAGATACTGATGATGGAGGCGACGGGTGGTCACCAGATACTGATGATGGAGATAACGGGTGGTCACCAGATACTGATGATGGAGATAACGGGTGGTCACCAGATACTGATGATGAAGGTGACGTGCGGTCACCAGATACTGATAATGGAGACGACGGGTGGTGACCAGATACTGATGATGGAGGTGACGGGCAGTCACCAGATAGTGATGATGGAGGTGATGGGCGGTCACCAGATACTGATGATGGAGGTGACGGGCAGTCACCAGATACTGATGATGGAGGTGATGGGCGGTCACCAGATACTGATGATGGAGGTGACGGGCGGTCACCAGATACTGATGATGGAGGAGACGGACGGTCACCAGATACTGATGATGGAGGCCAGTTCCCAAAGAGGTTTGGAACAACATTGCTGTCAAGTTAATTTTAAACCTGTGCACAGGTGTACCTTGAAAAATGTAGGAAGGCAAAGTGTGGTCCCACCAAATATTAATTTCATTTAGATTTCTCCTCTGTTCTTTCACTTTACATTTTGTTAATTGATAAAAATAAACAACACTTCTACTTTTGAAAGATTCTAAGTTTGTAGCATTTTTCTAATCCTGCCTCAATCTTTTGCACAGTTCTGTGCAGCAACTCTGCCAAGAAACTGTCCAAATGACAAGACAGACAAGTATATAAAATAATAAAGCAATTTTGTTAGATTTCTGGCCCAGCGTCATTTTAGAAGATTCTTGATATTTTACTTTAGATATTATGGACAACCCATCAATTTTTGCAGTTTTATTTACAAAAGAAAGTAATTATAAAAATGATAATGTCAATAAGCATGTCAAATACCTTCATATAGAAAAATGTTTTCAGCATTATAAGAGCCTCGAGAGTTTTGGGAACCATTCTAGATTCCCTAGACTCTCGTAACATCCTACTACAATGACTATTGTTAATTTAGCTGAGAAACCTTTTTGAATACATTTATGTTTTGTAAATTATGGATCAGTTTTAATTTTAAAGCTTCAGTCCTTATCCCGTAGATAATGGGATTAACAATGACAGAAGTAAGAAGTCCAGTCATGGAAAGTAGGACGTGAGCCGTTATAGAAATAGTCTCACTACTCAGTCTGTATCGTAGAAAAACAAAAAGGGTCCCGGTCAAAAAAATGGAAAAAGTGATGATGTGGGTAACCAAAGTATGGATGGCCTTGAGGGACGATGACCTGGAAAGCTTCAGACAAATCAACATTGTCCTTACGTAGCAATAGACGATAATCAAGAAAAGGCACACAAGGAAGAGCGATGATTGTATGAGTCCATAGAGGCTATTCACCGAGTTCCCACAAGCCAGTCTGACCAGTGACATGTTTTCACAGTAGATATTATTAATAGTGACCCCGCAAACATGGAGGTTTGCTGTCATTACTATAGGAATCATCACAAGAACAAAGCTAAAAACCCATATAATGCTGACATATGTCAAAGCCTTCACATTTGTCATGATGGAAGAGTATCTCAGAGGGTTCCCCACCGCTAAATATCGATCATAGGCCATTGCAATGAAAGTCAACATTTCCGCTGTATAAAAAGTTTGCATACAGAAGGCCTGAAAGAGGCATTCGGGGAATGAAATAGTGGAGCAACCTGACATTAAATTAACAATGAATTGAGGGAAGACAACTGTGCTTCCAAAAACAGCATTGAGTAGAAGATTACCTATGAAGAGGTACATGGGTTCATGGAGACTCTCCTCAGCCCATATAACATAGATAATCAGACAACACAGCAGAGTGGTTATAATGTACAGAATAAGAGCTCCGATAGAATAAGGGATCCAATGTCGTTCCAACTCCAAGAGTCCAAGGAAGACGATCGGCCTTCCTACACTGGACATGTTCTCCATCCTCGAACTTGACTCGTATTATAAAAATGTCATGATGGGAAATATATCAGGATGACAGTACATGACTTTCAGCATGACTCTACATGACTATGATCATGACTGTACATCACGCTCCTTCTTATAAACTTATTTGTGCTGAACATTCTTTCTCAGAGGATTTCATCTCAAGAGATTAAATGAAAGCTAGAACAATGAATTTGCTGAAAGAAAAAAATAACGTTTTGCATCATCCCGTGGATGTGTATATTGGGCTGTTTATTAATTTGTTATTTTTTATTATTGCATATTGCTACTAGTTTTTATTGGTTTTATAAGTAATTTTGTAAAAAAACAACATTATACATTTTATAGGATTTTAATTTGAATTTCATTATGATTGCTCCAGTTTTTTAGATGTGACACCTACAAAATGTTCCGAAAATGAAGTGGAACTCTTCGAGTTACTGAACTTTGGAACATTTTGGCTACAATATTTGTAATGTCAGCAATTGAATGTTAGACTCATACACGCACCCCTGTCACCGCAGTGAGCTGTACTTCTGCTATAGAAATAGGAGGAACAATAGGTCAAGTAGAGTTTGGAGTTGGAGACATGTATGGCTTTGTAAATTTTAGCGATGAGTTAATAGATTCGATGTGAACGAAAGTCATGTCGAAATTTTAGGAAATTTCACAGACCTGGAGAACTCAAATGATTTGGGAATCGATTAATGCGAATAGCCAAAAAATGCACAAAGGAGAAGATTGCGCGTGTTAGGGTTTACGGATTGCACGAAATATAAATATAAGAAGGTGCGATCGCAACCCAGAGTCCACCGTGCAGAGATGGTAAACTGCTGCTCGGTAATGGCGGACACTAACTAAACACCGGCAGGATAACCGCTGACCCGGTGTGTACAGAAGCGCACTCTGCTACTGCACAGAGCCACAAAAACCAATGCCGGAGCCTGTTAACTTCTCAGGGCTCAGCAGGGTACGTGCTACTACAGAGACACAGAACTCTGCCCTAAGGATGCGGGAAGAGTCCCACTAGTCTCACTAGCGGTCGACACCACTACTGCGATGCCAGGACTACGAGGCTAGGATAAACTGCTCAAAGGCACGCAGTGCCGCACTGGCGGATGCCACTAACCAGCCAAAGCTTAAGGCTAGAAAGCGCTCTAACTGCGCACGGCGCGCACTGATGGGCGCTGTGGAACAAACGGTACAGTGGTGCCTCGCGCTGGGTGGCACACACTGGCATTAATAGGTGTGTAGAGCTCGGAGCATTGCGGCACTAGGTAGTGCCACTACTACTACTGATTCAAAACCCTAACACTATAAACAAACACAACCAGAGGGAAGGAGTCAGTCAGCGGTTCACAAGCATCCATCAACACGCACACAACTAGCCGTTTGAGTCTATATTAGCGCATGTCCGAGCTGCCATGCGAGTCTTTTATAGTGGTGAACTTCCGGGGCGTTCTCCGTGGTCCAATCGGAATAGGCATGGGACCTGAGCACGTGACCCCTGAGCTCAAATGAGAGGTTGAGCCACGGGCATGCTCAGTGGAGGGAAAGAGGGATATAGTCCCAGGAGCCGCTTGCCGCTGGCTAGTGCAGACTGCTATAGCTTAACCAGGGATGGCAGCAGCAACTAACCTGACAGCACTAGCCTGAGCAAGGTGCTGGGACCGATGCTTTTGCTGAGCAGGCTTCTCTGTGGCTGGGACTGAATGGGAGACCACAGAAGGCAAGGCTCGTGATTCCTCCTGTGCAGAGGGAGAAACCTAACATTACCCCACTCCTAGGGCCTCGCTGCGCTCAAAGGCTGCAATGAGCAGGGGAGCACGAATATTCTCCACAGGCTCCCAGGTCCTATCCTCTGGGCCATGACCCTTCTAGTCCACTAGGTAATACCTTTTGCCATGTACTACCTTACACCCCACAATGGCGTTCACCTCGTACTCGTCTGAGGACAAGCTTGATGTCCCGGTAGATGACTTAGAAAACTGAGACATGTGAACGGGCTTAAGGAGGGACATGTGGAAGGTGTCGGTGATACCCAGGTGCGGAGGAAGGGCCAGACGGTAGACCACAGGGTTAACCTGCTCAAGGACCTTGAAGGGACCTATGAAGCGGGGTGCGAACTTAGTGGACTCAACCCGCAGCCTGATGTTATGAGTGGAGAGCCAAACCAAGTCGCCGAAAGCAAAAGTGGGAGTGGGGCTCTGGTTTGCATTAGCGGAGGACCTCATTCTCTCCTTTGAGACCCGGATGGCATCCTGAGTGCGGTCCCAAATGTCACTTGCCTCCACCGCCCAGTCTGCCACCCTAGAGTCAGTGGACGACACGGGCATAGGCACCGGAACACGCGGATGCTGGCCGTAATTAAGGAGGAATGGGATCTGACCGGTGGAGTCGGCCACAGTGCTGTTCAAAGCAAACTCTGTCCATGGGAGCAAGGATGCCCAGTCATCCTGCCTGGCCAAGACAAAATGTTGCAGATATGTGACCAGGGTCTGGTTGGCTCTCTCGACCAACCCATTTGTCTGGGGATGATAGGCCGAGGAGAGATTTAGCTCAATGCTGAGCAGACTACAGAGCTCTCTCCAGAACCAAGATACAAACTGGGGACCCTGGTCGCTGACAATCTTGTCCGGCATGCCGTGCAGGCGGAAAGCATGTTTAATGAACAATGCTGCCAGGCCCCGTGCAGAAGGTAACAGGGAGAGAGGTACCAGGTGCACCATCTTGGAGAAATGGTCGGTGACAACCCAAATGACCATGCTGCCACTGGACTTGGGCAGTCCCACCACAAAGTCCATACCGACCATCTCCCAGAGCCTGTCCGCTACCAGCAGGGGGTAACGTAGCCCAGCGGGCCGCTGCTGAGGGGACCTATTCTGGGCGCAAGAGACACAAGCCCGAATATAGTCCCTGATATCACAGGTCATATGCGGCCACCAGTACATCCGCGCCAGGAAGTCAGAGGTTCATTTTGTTCCAAAATGTCCACCCACCCTGGACGAGTGAGCCCAAGAGAGGACTTCCGGTCACAGATGGGCAGGGACAAATATCTTGCCCGAAGGTACTTACTCAAGGGCGACCAGAGCCACGGTCCTCAGGCTCTCGGATGGGACGATCAGCCTAGGCTCCTCCTCCGATGGCACCACGGAGCAGGAGAGAGCATCGGCCCGGACGTTCTTCTCTCTGGAGAGAAAATGGAGGGTGAAGTGGAACCGGGAGAAGAACAAGGACCATCTGGCCTGGCGAGAGTTTAGCCGCTGAGCTGTCTGCAAATACACCAAGTTCTTGTGGTCGGTGAACACCTGGATAGGGTGGCGAGCCCCCTCCACAAGGTGTCTCCACTCCGAGAAGGCCAACTTCATCGCTAGCAACTCTTTGTCCCCGAATGACTAATTCCTTTCCGCCGGTATGAAGGTCTTGGAGAAAAAGAAGCATAGGTGCTTCCGACCTTGCGTATCCTTCTGGAACAGGACCGCTCCAGCACCGACGGAAGAGGCATCCACCTCCAGAATGAAGGGTTTATCTACATCGGGGCGATGTAGAATGGGAGCGCTAGCGAAATGGGACTTAATGGAGGAGAAGGCCTTGGAGACAGGTTCTGACCACAAGACCACAACTTGGGATTTGCACCCTTTTTGGTGATGGCCACCAATTGGGCTACCAAAGTCGAGAAGTGGGGGATGAATTGGCGAAAGTAATATATGAACCCCATAAAGCGCTGCACCGCTTTGAGAGAATGGGGCTCCTGCCAATCCATCACCGCCTGTAGCTTGGCAGGATCCATGGCCAATCCTTGGGCGGATATGATATAGCCCAGGAAAGGCAAGGACTCCTGCTCAAACACACACTTCTCCAACTTGGCATAGAGGGAGTTTGCCAACAGGAGGTCGAAAACTTTTCAAACATCTCTCCGATGGGAGTCGATATCTGGAGAGTAGATGAGAATTTCCAAAGACATACTGCTAGGGAATTTAGATTGTGAGCCCCATTAGGGACAGTGATGATAATGTGTGCAAACTGTAAAGCGTTGCGGAATATGTTAGCGCTATATAAAGATAAAGATTATTATTTATTATTAATATCATCCAGATAGACTACTACCGAGGTGGTAAGCATATCCTGGAAGATATCATTCACAAAGTCTTGGAAGATGGCCAGGGCATTACAGAGCCGAAGGACATCACCAGGTATTCATAGTGCCCATCCCTGGTGTTAAAGGCCGTCTTCCATTTGTCCCCCTCACGGATGCGAATCAGGTTGTAAGCCCCCCACAGATCGAGTTTGGTAAACACTCTCTCTCCCCATAGCCTATCAAACAGCTCCGATATCAGGGGCAGAGGGTACTTATTCTTAACGGAGATGGCATTAAGACCCCTTGCAATCGATGCAGGGACGCAGTTCTCCGTTCTTCTTCTGGACGAAGAAGAATCCCGCCACTGCTGGTGACACCGACTTCCTGATGAATCCCCTTCCCAGATTCTCCCTGATATACTGAGACATGGCCTCCATCTCCGGGAGAGATAGGGGATAGACTCGACCCCAAAGAGACTCAGCACCAGGCAAGAGGTCAACAGGACAGTCGTAGGGGCAATGGGGCAGAAGAGTTTCCGCCGCCCTCTTGGACAACATGTCTGCATACTGTTGATAGTGTGTGGGGATAGAGGAAAGATCTGCGGGGACTTCGGTGGAAGCAACATGAATGCACTCCCTCCGGCATCTACCCTCACAGGCTTTACCCCAACCGAGAATCCTCCCCAAGAACCACTCTATATGGGGAGAGTGGAACCGTAACCAGGGAACTCCTAAAAGAACCTGATCGATACCCTTGGGCATGATGAGGAGGGATATCGTTTCCTGATGAGACAGAGACACTGAGAGTATCAACTGGACAGTCTGGTGAGTAATTTGTTAGGGTAGAGCTGCGCCGTTCACCACCTTGACGGTGTCTGGCTTGGCCATCATAACCAGAGGTGTTGCATGCCCTTGAGCAAAAACAGAAGAAGACATAAAGTTGCCCTCCGCTCCGGAGTCCACGCAAACCTCCACCGCCAGAGTGGATGAACCAACCTCAAGCGTTCCCTTAAGGGTCAGCTTGGAGGAAAATGCTGCTGATTCTAGTGAGCCCCCTCCTATGACCACTAGAGGCGAGCGTTTTTCCGACCGCTGCGGGCAATGGCTGGCAAGGTGACCAGGCTGCCGGCAATCATGACAGACCACAGGTGCTCGAGCGGATCGAGATCTGAATCCCGCGTGAGGAGCCCCCAAGGTCCCCTGAGACTCGGACGCCCGATCGGGAGATTCCAGAGGTTTAGCAAAACTAGGTGCCAACCTAAACCTCTGCCTACACTGGGACCACTCCAACCTTCGCTCGGCAAAGCAAAGGTCTATATGGGCGGAGACGGTGATAAGCTCCTCCAGTATGGCAGGAGCCTCCCTGGTGGCCTGGGCGTCCTTCACATGGTCAGCCAATCCTCTCCAGAATACCGGAATGAGTACCTTATTTGGCCACTCCAACTCAGAGACCAGCGTCTGGAAATGGATGGCAAAATGGCTGACCAAGGACGAGCCCTGTGATAATGCCAGCAGCCGGAGCACGGTGTCATGGTTGACTCGCGGTCCCAAGAAGACCTGCTTTAGAGTGGCAAAGAACTGAGAGGCACTCTGCACCACATGATCACCACGCTCCCACAGCAGTGTGGCCCACTCCAAAGCCCTGCCCGACAAGAGAGAGACAACAAATCCCACCTTAGCCCGTTCAGAGGGGAATCGTGCCGCCAGCAGCTCCAGCTGAATACCACACTGGCTCACGAAACCCCTGCAGGCAGCACTATCACCCGAGAACTTCTTGGGCAGCGGAAGACGGGACAAAGTCAGGGCAGGGATGGAAGGGTCACGAGGGAGGCAGCCTCTGTGGCTGCCTGGAGCGCGACCGCGGTAACATCCGCAGCTGAGGCTGAACGCTCAAGAGCCGCAAACCTGCCCTCCAGCTACCAGAGTCGCTGCTCGTCCGCCATTAGAGCCAGACACTGGCGCTAATGTACTGTTAGGGTTTGCGGATCGCACTAAATATAAATATAAGAAGGTGCAATCGCAACCCGGAGTCCACCGTGCAGAGATGGTAAACTGCTGCTTGGTAATGGCGGACACTAACTAAACACCAGTGGGATAACCGCTGACCCGGGGTATACAGAACCACACTCTGTTACTGCACAGAGCTGCAGAAACCAACGCCGGAGCCTGTTAACTTCACAGGGCTTGGCAGGGTAAGTGCTAGTACAGAGACACAGAATTCTGCCCTAAGGACATGGGAAGAGTCCCACTAGTCTCACTAGCGGTCGACACCGCTACTGTGATGCCGGGACTACGAGGCTAGGATAAACCGCTCAAAGGCATGCAGTGCCGCACTGGCGGACGCCACTAACCAGCCAAAGCTTAAGGCTGGAAAGCGCTCTAACTGTGCACGGCAGCGCACTGACAGGCACTGCGGAACAAATGGTACAGTGGTGCCTCGCGCTGGGTGGCACACACTGCCATTAATAGGTGTGTGGAGCTGGGAGCACTGCGGCGCTAGGCAGAGCCACTACTCGGCGCTGACTCAAAACCCTAACTCTGTAAGCAAACACAACCAGAGGGAGGGAGTCATAATGAGTCAGTCAATGGTTCACAAGCATCCATCAACACGCACACAACTAGCCATTTGAGCCTATGTTAGCGCATGTCTGAGCGGCCATGCAAGTCTTTTACAGTGGTGACCTTTCTGGACCTTCCCCATGGTCCAGTCGGAACAGTCACGGAATCGGAGCATGTGACCCCTGAGCTCCAATGAGAGGTTGAGCCACGGTCATGCTCAATGGAGCAGAAGAGGGATTTAGTCCCAGGAGCCGCTCGCCGCTGGCTAGTACAAGCTGCTATAGCTGAACCAGGGATGGCAGCAGCAACTAACCTGACAGCACTACCCTTAGCAAGGCGCTGGGACTGATGACTTTGCTGAGCAGGCTCCTCTGTGGCTGGGACTGAATGGTAGACCACAGAAGGCAAGGCTCAGGATTCCTCCTGTGCAGCGGGAGAAACCCGACGCCTAACAGCGTGAGCCAGTAAAACCTTGCATAACCTCAAGAGCGGCTTTGCAGGCATCTCCATAACGCAGTACAGCCGTCATACAGCAGAAACAATTAGGAAGGACTATTATTGGCTGTATAAAAGCTGAGGTAGGGAATGCAGTATCTATTTTGTGGTGAATCTGGACAATGAGAGGACGTCACCGTTTACAGCTTAGCAATAGAGATAGGGAAAGAAAGCCATAAAACAACGAAGAGATATTACAGCCTCTGATGTACCTAAACTGTTGAAAATCCCCACAAGTGACCCCATTTGGGAAACTAGACCCCCAAAGAACTTATCTAGATGTGTGGTGAGCACTTTGAACTCCCAAGTGCTTCACAGAAATTTATAATGTAGAGCCATAAAAATAAAAAAATCATATTTTTTTTCTGCGAAAATGATATTTTTGTCCCCAATTTTTTATTTTCCCAACGGTAACAGGAGATATTTGACCCCAAGCGTTGTTGTGCAATTTGTCCTGAGTAGGCTGATACCCCATATATGGGGGTAAACCACTGTTTGGGCACATGGCAGAGCTTGGAAGGGTAGGAGCACCGTTTGACTTTTTCTACGCAGAATTGGATGAAATTGAGATCAGACGCCATGTTGCGTTTTGAGAGCACCTGATGTGCCTAAACAGTGGAAACCCCCCAATTCTAACCCCAACACACCCCTATCCCTAATCTCAGCCCTAACCCTAGTCCGAACCCTAGCCGTAACCTTAGTCCTAACTCTTACCCTAGCCATAGCCCTAACTGTTATGATTAGGTAACCGAGGAGGATAACCGGGGAATAGGCTAGGCAACCAGATAACCAGAAAGGTTGGTAACTTAGCGGATTGCAGACCCCTAAAACTGACAACACAACTAGAATTAGCCATGGGACATACCTACGATGCCCTAGATGCCTCGGCACAGCCACAGAATTAACTAAGCCTAAAGCAAGAAAGGGGAAAGCTAAACTGCCCCGGAGGAGAAACCCAAAGGAATAGATAACCCCCAAACATATATTTTGTCGATGAGACAAGATGAGGCATAAAACACAGGCGGAAAATAGAGTAAGCAAATGATGGGGCCCAAACTGTCTAGATAGAACAGGACAGGAAAGATACTGTCTGCAATCACGCAAAAAACCCTAAGAAAAATCCAACACATCTGACATGAAAAAATACTGTGGCCACACGACCTCTCCCCCACTAGATCAGAATTCTGGTGTGAACTGGAAGCAAAACAAAAGATACTGATATAACAGGGGATTAGCAATACTGAACAGACTTACATGAGCTGTGGCATATGGAACGGGGTCCAGCACAGGTCCCAGCAGGGAACAGGGCTGAACTCACACCAGCAAAGCAGAAATCAGAGAAAGGCAAAAACTGGATCAAATGCAAAAAGATTCCAGCAAACAACTTATCTGAACGATGCAGGACCAAGCACGGGGCAATCAGACTTCCAAACTGCACAGGAAGAAAACCAAATCACCAGCAACAACTGAGGGAAGGTTGCTCACTTAAATCTTCCCAGTCTGTAACGCCTGACCTCCAATCATCCTCTTCAGGTGATTGACTTTTGTCAACCAGACCAGCTCCATTACCCGCAGCAACTACCAGAGGGAGCCCAAACTCAGAAACCTGGTCAAAAGTGTTCACAACACCTAACCCTAATGGGAAAAAGGAAATATATACATTTTTTTTAATTTTATTATTTTTCCCTAACTAAGGGGGTGACAAAGGGGGGTTTGACTTACTATTTATAGCGTGTTTTTATGTTTGGCAGCTGTCACACGCTAAAAGACACTTTTTATTGTAAAAATAGTTTTTGTATCACCACTATTTGAGAGCTATAATTTTTCCATATTTTGACCCACAGAGTCAATTGAGGTCTAATTTTTTGCAAGACGAGTTGACGTTTTTATTGGTACCATATTTGGACACATGAAATTTTTTGATCGCTTTTTATTTCGATTTTTGGGAGGCAGAATGAACAAAAACCAGCATTTCATTAATTTATTAATTTCTTTTTTTGGGGGGGTGCGTTTACATTGTTCCGCGTGACATTTTCAGCGGTACCATGGTTATTTATATACGTCTTTTTGATCGTGGGTTATTGCACTTTTTGTTCGGCGGTATGATGATAAAACATTGTTTTTTGCTTTGCTTTTTATTTTTATTTTTTAAGGGGTTCACTAAAGGGGTTAAATAGTTTGACAGTTTTATAGGGCGGGTCGTTACGGATGCGGCAATACTAAATATGTGTACTTTTATTGTTTTTTTTTGTTTATTTCCAACAAAATGAATTTATTAGGGAATATATAATTTTTTAAATTTATTTAGGGATTTTTTATAAATTATTTTTACACTTTTTTTTTTTTTTTTTTACTTTTTTTACTTTGTTCCAGGGGGGACATTACTGTGAAGAGTCAGATCACTGATCTGACATTTAGAACAGCGCTGTGTCAGATCAGCGATCTGACAGGCGCTGCTGCAGGCTTTCTCAGCCCTGCACTCTACAGGCACTGAGGAAGCCGCCTCTCTGCAAGCCCCGAAGGCCCCCCATGGGCCATCTTGCATCCGGGGGCCTGCAGGGAAGGAGAACTTCGGAGCAGCGCAGCACATCGTAGTACTGCTCCGGGGGTCTCAGGGAAGCATGTAGTGAGCCCCCCCTGCCGATGCTTCCCTAATACCCCGGTACACTGCAATCATGTTTGATCGCAGTGTGCCAGGTGTTAACGTGTCGGGGGCGGTCCGTGACTGCCTCTGACAGATAGTGCCAGGTGTCAGCTGTGATAACCAGCTGACACCGGGCCGCAATCAGCGGTGCCCCCCCGGGAGCGCCGCTGATCGCTTAGACGTACTATCCCGTCCCCGGTCATACGGGCCTGGGAACCGTGGAAGGGATAGTACATCTGATGTCAGAAAGGGGTTAATTCGCTGATGTAGTGCTAGTAATTTCTACATTGCTTTATGTTGCATGCTCATTTCACTTACAATGCATTCTATCTCTCATTGAACATACATATGTCTTTAGTATATTCTTTTTGCAATATGTTGATATTTTTTATAAAATATATATTTTTTTATTACAGCAATGCATGTTTCACCCCTTCGCTTACATTAGGTAGTGTTCCCTTTACTTATATGGCTTTTCATCAGTCCATATCGGTGGGTCCTACATTGCTTGCTGTTATCAGGCACAGTTTTTTCTTCTTCACTTTATACACAAAGGCCAGAATTCATCATTTGCATTTTTTAAATTTGCGTTTCTTTTTTTTGTCTTGCTGTATTTGTTGACATTCACAATGGTGCATGTAGTTCATGAAAGTAAAAAATGGGCTTTATTTTTGTCTGGAACTGTTTTTGCAACTTTTTATAAAAAAAAAACACTTTTCACTTTGGGGCGAGGGAGAGGGTTGAGTTGGTGTGATTGGAGTACATATGAAACAAATTTTAGATATGATTAATCAGGCGAAAACATCTAGAAACCCAAAGTTCTGACCACAGTGGCAAACTTAAAAAAAAGAAGGCAGCACATAAATATAAAATATACTTAAAGATGGGAGTACCTCTTTAAGCTTTTATTCTCTTAATATATTGCAATCATCATATACAGTAGCACTGTATACTTACAATTGCTCATTTTGCCTTTCTACCCAGCTAATTCTTCTCTTTTCTCTATGTGGAAACAGGAAGCATCTTTGTAGAAATCATTCATCTCTTCAACTCCTGACCCTGGTGCTGCCTCCTCCTACCTGCCAGGGACTTTTACAAGTGACTCATGAGTTATGCAGGAAAATCTGACTTCTTATTTCCACAAAGAGCTTAGACGGATTCTGCTAGTCAGTTTTTAATCATGTGATGCCTTAGACCTAATGGAAAAAGAGGAGAGTTAGCTGAGTAGAAAGGCAAAATGAGCAATTGTAAGAGCACAGTGCTGTATAATATGATGACTGCAATATATTATGAGGATAAAAACGTCAATGGGAGTACTTCTTTACAAAAAAGACGCAAATGGAAAGATGAATATTCTAACAATTAAAAAGGCACATAACACTAAAAGCAAGATAAAAAATAGTTGCAAATGCAATATTGAATCGGGACCGTAGTTTTTCAATTTATGTCAGTGCTTCCTCTATTGGGTCTTGAAAGAATAGTGTCTCCATTTTAGGCATAGCTTTTTAGTGACCTGTGTCTGTGTACTCACCAAACGTTTTTACATAGGTGTATATGAGCCGACATGTTTTATATAAAAAAAAAGCCATTTTATAAAAATAAAGTGAACTTTACTGTTGGAATTGGTGAAACATATATACAGCAGGCATCAGGTACAAAGTTTCTTTTCACATCTTCGGTTTTACACACAGGCACAGGCATGGCGGTCACATGTGACAGCATCACAACATTTCAGCAATAAAACATAGGTGACTAGACATAGGTTACACCTCCATTACTAACCCTATAGTGAAATGTAATAAAGACAAGCAGCCCCATACTATGATTTTCCCAACTTCAAACTTCACTCTTGGTATGGTGATTTTGGGGTGATATGTAGTGCCTTTTGACCTCCAAACATGGTGTGTATTATGGCATCCAAAGAGTTCAATTTTGGTCTCATCTAGCCAGACTATATTGTCTCAGTATTTCACAGGCTTGTCTAAATGTTGTTGAGGAAACTTTAAACATGCTTGAACATGCTTTTTATTCAGCAACGGAGTCTTGTGTGGTGAGCGTGCATAGAGGCCATGGAGGTTCAGTGCATTACTTATTATTTTATTTGAAATAATTGTATCTGCTGATTCAAGTCCATTTTGTAGCTTTCCACTGCTCTTGAACAACTCTTCTGATAATTCTTTGCACTACTCTGAAATCCTGCAAGGAGCACCTGATCATACCTGGTTTATAGTGAAATTATCTACTTTCCATTTACAGATTATGACCCCAAAAGTGTTCACTGGAGCATTCAGTAGTTTAGGAAGTCTTCCGTCACCAATGCCATAAGTAGGCTTTGCAACAATAAGGTTGTGAAGGTCTTGAGACAGCTCACTTGTTTTACCCATTATAAGCTATTTCTTGTGTGGCACCTTGGTAATGAGACACCTTTTTTTTAGGCAATCAGTTGAACCAGCTGATATTATTTTTCACTAGCAGGATTGCTTTTTAATTACCAATAGATTTTAGCTGGTGTCGCGGCTTTCCATGGCTTTTAGCACCTCTCTTTCTTCCTGGGTTCAATATTTTTTCTGTCATTTTTACATTCTTACACATAATTTATGGACATCTGTGGTTTGATTTCTTTGCCTTTGTGGGTTCAATGGGTTGTTAATGACAAATATGTGTTTAGAAATATGTTTACTTAGAAAATGGTGATGTATTCAATACTTATTTCATGCGCTGTATGTACACACATACACACACCTCTTTAGATGATAAATCACACATAGCATTTGTAACATACTAAGTGAACAAGGTCCATTACAACACACTTTTATGAATCCCTATAAAGGCAGCAAAGGAAAGAAAGAGGATAGTAATATAAGTCTAAATAATATTGAACTTTCGAAAAGATTGTGCAAAAATCCTGCCCTGTGTTCCTCTACAGCCCCAGGTTTATATATATTACTGTCATCTTTAGGGCTCATACTCACTTGTGAGAGACTCGTACAATTCTCCTGAGAGTATCTCGCATGAAAACCTGGCACTGCCACCGGCACTCGGACAGGAGCGTGCGGCTACGTGTATTTCTATGCCGCCGCCGCACGCTCCAGTGCCAGTGCTGGCGGCAGTGCCAGGTTTTCATGCGAGAGACTCTCACGAGAATGGTGCGAGTCTCTCACAAGTGAGTATGAGCCTTATACTGTTTTTTCAGCGGTTAGTAACTTTCTCCCCATCTAATTGTATATTTCCCGATGGACTTACAAGGTGACAAGTTCTAGGAATCCACTTCGATTCACATACTGGAGGTCTCTACATTACATTAAGTATGGCCGAAACAGCCTCAATTTGCAGGTAAAAATGGAGGGAAATTGCTGTAAAAGGTAGGAATAATGTTTCAGGTAACATCAAACTATTAGACTGGTATATTGCATTGGTCATTGCAATACAGTGATTACAATCTGAGAGTAAATTGATCCAGCAGTTGTTAATAGGTAGCAAGAGGTGTAGCTGATCCTATGGCCGGGATCACACTAACCGACGAAAAATACGGTCCGTAGTTTACATGCGAGAAAAGGCGTGCTGCCCTTATTCAAGGAGTCACTTTTTGCCTGCTAAATATATTCCAGAATCAAGGCGAACAGCCTCAAGAACATCACGCTCTCTCTATGTATTATCAGGTGAGTAGTCTGTTTTGATCCTTTCACTTTCCCAGTATAGCTTGGTGAAATATAGTCTTTTTTACAGACATGTAATATGTGTCAGAAACGCGTAAGTAGCCTTGGCTGTCATGGTGGCTTATTAATATGATTATCAAACATTCCTAAGAAATGTGAGTTTTAGGCTTTTTATCTAAAATTGATGATGGAGACCACCTCTTTTTTCCTTTGGATAGGGATTTTGAGCACCAGTTGAACCACACTGGACATCTCCGGCCATCAGACCGCTTATGGACACTGATGTACAGTATGCGTAAACAATTTGCATGTTTTTATGCTGTTATAAATTGTGGAAAGTTGGGGAAGGAGAAGGCGGAAGAGCAGCCTGTGGTTGCTGCTGGCTACTTTGAGCAACATCGCCCTGTGTGGGGGCATACTGTTGCCCATGATGTGGGTAATGTCCTTCCTCATGTGATTGTTGGGGGTACTGGCCAGAGTAATAATGATGAGGGGCATCTTGTTGGCTCTGGTACCCACCAATATAGCCATGTCGTCCCCAACCAGGTTGGGACCAGCCTCCAACACTGGGTGGGAAAAAGTGGCCATATCGGAGGGGTTGGCTAGAGGGAGACATATGTTGCTGCTGGTGTGAAGGTTGGGTTGGAGGAGGAAGGGGGTGAGGTGTAGGCCCACGTATTTGAGTATCTTCAGACCCTGCTTGAGCAAGCATCTGTGTGGGTGGTCTCATGTGCATTAGATTTCGGGGGGAAAGCTGCCACCTCTCCAGATATTTAAACAGCTCATATGGGGTATTGGGGGGTGTGGTTGCATCAAGCAGGATCTGAAAACATCCTCGAATACGGAGCCTCACCTCATGGGTAAGGGCACGGAGATAAAGGGCCAGGCTACGTGAATATGCCTCCTCCCCATCATCTGTATTCACTCTAGCCAGATAATTTAGGACCCCTGTGTCCACATTGGTCCTGGTATCTTGTGCAGGGATCTGGCGCCTTCTTCGTCCTCGCCGGGATGTTCCAGCAGGCTGTGGGAGCCCCGGATCTGGGCAGTTAGGCTGCTGCTCATGTTGCCCTGCTCCTCCAGTATGGGTGATGTTGCAGCAGCAGACGGTCCTGGTGGTGTGGTTTGGGGCACAGGCAATGGGTTATCTTGTGATGACTCTTCACCCATGCTTCTTGTAGGGGGAGAAGATGGGCCAGCCACCTCATCCCTACAGGGTCAATTATGGGCTCTGTATCTGGGCCCGTTCCTCTATCCGTAAGGTTGGAGTGAGGTCTGTTATGAAAGAGAAAGTAAAGTATCTGTGTAATGTGGTGTGAGGTATCTACTTACGGTCTCAGATCCAGAATAGGGGCGAGGAAGGAGAGGCGGTCATAATAAATGTATTTTCTTTTGACGTAGCCCTCATCACCACTCCTGGCCCGCTGCTGACGTTCCCGCCTGTACTGATCGCGGATGCTGCGCCAGCGTTTCATCACATCTTCCACTGCAATGTGACAGGAAATATTCTCAATTTTACATATTTGATCGGTCACATTTGCTACCAGTAGTCTAGGCATGTGGCCTTCTGGGGTGTGCTTTCTACCCAGGGTGGCATATCTAATTGGGCCATCCAGGCCAGATACACAGGGTCAGAATAGTTCATGTATCAAGTAACTGCACTTAATAACTTGGTTGGCTAAGAGGATGAGGAGCTTGTGGCCTGGGCAAAATTCTGGCAGTGTCAAACCACGTGTCACATCAAAATATAACCGCCTCATGAGGAAAAAAGTAGAAGCACAGGAAGGGGGGGGCTGATTCTGTATGCATTTTTTGATGTGAGGTAATTTTAATCATTTCTTGGCCTTGTACTTACTCAGTTTCTGCTGCTCCTCACGTGGCCGATCACCAAAATCATGGAACATCTGGCGACATATGCGCCTCCATGACGCCTCCTTTCTTGCCCGGTTCGCATAATGGGCATCACGTTGGTCCCAGAGTTCGGGACGCTCCTGCATCAGTACAATGAGCATCTCCACATTTGGGAAATATGGCGCCATGACGCTGCTGTACTCCGTGGAGGCGTACTTCCTGGATGTCTGGAGCGGTTTTTGAGCTCATTTGCATGTCTAGGCTTCCGGATGATGGATTGGCCCATTTCCTGTCACCAGCCAAAAGACCTGCGTATTTCTCGCAAGTCACACGTGTGCTCCGTGTGTAATCCGTATTTTTTGCGCACCCATAGACTTGCACTGACGTATTACGGGCATAGTACACTGATATACGCAGCATGCTGTGATTGTCACGGACCGTAGAATACGGCCGAGAAATATACGGCTGTTGGGAGCTGCCCCATAGAGAATCATTGGTCCGTGTGTAATGCGTGCTTTTAGCGCCTCTCACTCGTCCGTATTCCTCTCTAGTGTGACCCCGGCCTATTACTGAGGATGGCGGGTGCAAACCAAATAGCATTGCACTCATTTCATTGGAAGAAGTATGCTCATAAGACATACTGATAGGGAGCTTAGATTGTGATTCCCATCGAGGACAGCGATGATAATGTGTGCAAACTGTAAAGCGCTGCGGTATATGTTACCGCTATATAAAAATAAAGATTATTTATTATAAGATGAAATGGTCTTTAAATAGGTCAAAAGTTAAACGTGACATTTCCTTTGTATTTTAGGCAAAAAAAAGTTGTCATTTTTTTACATTTTAAAATGATGAAAATGGTTAAATGCAAAAGTTTGGGCACCCTTGGAGCTTTGTGTGCTCAGATAACTTTGACCAAGGTTTCGGACATTATTTAGCCTGTAAGAGTGCTGCTTGCTCACTATCATCATTAGGAAAGGCCAGGTGATGCACATTTCACAGCTTTATAAAAAACCCAGCCTCCTCTAACGTTGTCCCAAAAAACCAGCAGCCATGGGTTTTTCTAAGCAGCTGCCTAGCACTCTGAAAATGAAAATAGTGGAGGCCCACAAAGCAGGAGGCTACAAGAACACAACAAAGCGTTTTCAAGTCGCCCTTTCCTCAGTTTGAAATGTAATTAAGAAATGAAAGTTAATATGAGCAGTGGAGGTAAAGATAAGGCCAGGAAGACCAAGCAATATTTGAGTGAGAACTGCTCATAGGATTTCTGAAGACACTTGCACAAATATGGCCTTCAGGGAGGCGGCGTCCTCAGTGGCTGCTGAAAGCAGGCAGTGAGGAAGCCTGTGCAGCGGCTGTCAGATCGCTGATCTGACACAGCGCTGTTCTAAATGTCAGATCAGCGATCTGACACTTCACAGTAATGTCCCCCCTGGGGCAAAGCAATAAAGTGAAAAGAAAAAGTGGAAAAATAATTTATAAAAAAATCCCTAAATAAATTTCAAAAAAAATATTCCCTAATAAATTCATTTTTTGGAAATAAAAAAACAAACAATAAAAGTACACATAATTAGTATCGTCACATCTGAAACAACCCGTCCTATAAAACTGTCCCACTAGTTAACCCCTTTAGTGAACCCCTTAAAATATAAAAATAAATAACAAAGCAAAAAACAATGCGTTATCATCATATCGCCGAACAAAAAGTGCAATAACGCGCGATCAAAAAGACGCATATAAATAATCATGGAACCGCTGAAAACGTCATCTTGTCCCGCAAAAAATTAGCTGCCATACAGCATCATCAGCGAAAAAATAAAAAAGTTATAGCTCGCAGAATAAAGTGATGCAAAAATAATTATTTTTGATATAAAATACTTTTCATTGCATAAAAGCACCAAAACATAAAAAAAGACATAAATGAGGCATCGCTGTAATCGTACTGACCCGAAGAATAAAATTGCTTTATCAATTTTACCGCACGCGGAACGGTGTAAACGCACCCCCCAAAAGAATTTCTTGAAACGCTGGTTTTTGTTCATCCTGCTTCCCAAAAATCGGAATAAAAAGCGATCAAAAAATGTAATGTGCCCGAAAATGGCACCAATAGAAACGCCAACTCTTCCCGCAAAAAATAAGACCTCACATAACTCTGTTGGTCAAAATATGGAAAAATTATAGCCCTCAAAATGTGGTGATGCAAAAACTATTTTTACAATAAAGTGTCTTTTAGCGTGTGACAGCTGCCAAACATAAAAACCCGCCATATATAGTAAATCAAACCCCCCGTTATCACCCCCTTAGTTAGGGAAAAATAATAAAGTTAAAAGAAAATGTATTTATTTCAATTTTCCCATTAGGGTTGGGGTCTGGGCTAGGTTTGGAGTTAGGGATAGGGTTATGGTTAGGACTGAGATTAGGCTTAGGGGTGTGTTGGGGTTAGGGTTGGAGTTAGAATTTAGAATTGGGGGGGTTTCCACTGTTTGGGCACATCAGGTGGTCTCAAAACGCAACATGGCGTCTGATCTCAATTGCAGCCAATTCTGCATTGAAAAAGTCAAATGGTGCTCCTTCCCTTCCAAGCTCTGCCATGCGCCCAAACAGTGGTTTACCCCCACATATGGGGTATCAGCCTACTCAGGACAAATTGCACAACAACTTTTGGGGTCCAATTTCTCCTGTTACCCTTGGGAAAATAAAAATATTGGGGACTAAAATATCATTTTTGGGGAAAAAATTTATTTTTTATTTTCACGCCCAGGCGTTATAAACTTCTGTGAAGCACTTGTCGGTTCAAAGTGCTCACAACACATCAAGATAAGTTCCTTTGGAGGTCTAGTTTCCAAAATATGGTCACTTGTGGGGGGTTTCAACAGTTTAGGCTTATCAGGGGCTCTCCAAACGCGACATGACAGCCGCAGACCACTCAATCAAAGCCTGCATTCCAAACATCACTACTTCCCTTCCAAGCCTCTATGTGTGCCCATACAGTAGATTTCTCCCACATATTGGGTATCAGCGTGCTCAGGACAAATTGAACAACAATGTATGGGGTCCAATTTCTCCTGTTACCCTTGGGAAAATAAAAAAATTGGGGACTAAAAGATCATGTTTGTGGAAAAAATATGATTTTTTTTATTTTCACGCCAAGGCGTCATAAACGTCTGTGAAGCCCTTTGGGGTTCAATGTGCTCACCACACATCTAGATAAGTTCCTTGGGGGGTCTAGTTTCCAAAATGGTGTCATTTCTGTGGGGTTTCCACTGGTTAGGCACATCAGGGGCTTTCCAAACGCGACATGGAATCCAATCTAAATTCCAGCCAAAAAAGTCAAATGGCGCTGCTTACCCTTGGTAAAATTAAAATTGGGAGTGAAAAGATCATTTTTGTGGAAAAAATATGATTTTTTAATTTTACGGCTGTATCATATTAACTTCTGTGAAGCCCTTGGGGGTTTAAAGTTCTCACCACACATCTAGATAAGTTCCTTTGGGGGTCTAGTTTCCAAAATGGGTCACTTGTGGGGGTTTCCACTGTTTATGCACACCAGGGGCTCTCCAATCGTGACATGGCATCCGATCTGAATTCCAGCCAATTTTGCATTGAAAAAGTCCTTCCCTTCTCTGAGCTCTGTCATGCACCGAAACAGTGGTTTCCCCGCACATATCAGGTATTATCGTACTCAGAACAAATTGCACAATAATGTTTGCAGTTCAATTTCTCCTGTTTCCCTTGGTAAAATAAAAAAATTGGACCTGAAGTAATTTTTTGGGGAAAAAAAAGTTAAATGTTCAACTTTTTTTTAAACATTCAAAAAATTCCTGTGAAGCACTTGAAGGGTTAATACATTTCTTTAATGTGGTTTTGAGCACCTTGAGGGGTGCAGTTTTTAGAATGGTGTCACTTTTGGGTATTTCTTATCATATAGACCCCTCAAAGTGACTTCAAATGTGATGTGGTCCCTAAAAATAAAATGATGTTGTAAAAATGAGAAATCGCTGGTCAACTTTTAACCGTTATAATTTCCTAACAAAAAATATTTTGGTTCCCAAATTGTGCTGATGTAAAGTAAACATGTGGCAAATTTTATTTATTAAGTTTTTTGTGTGCCATATCTCTGTGATTTAAGGGCATAAAAATTCAAATTTGGACAATGGCAACATTTTCAAAATTTTTGCCAAATTTCTGTTTTTTTCACAAATAAACACAAGTTATAGGAATTAAATTTTACCACTAACATGAAGGACAATATGTCACGAGAAAACAGTGTCAGAGTCACCAGGATCCATGGAAGCGTTCCAGAGTTATTACCTCATAAAGAGACAGTGGTCAGAATTGTAAAAATTGGTCCGGTCATTAACGTGCAAACCACCCTTGGGGGTAAAGGGGTTAAGCATGTGCGTGAATCAATCAAGCTGTGGGGTTGTGTTGCAGCCAATGGCATGGGAAAGATTTTACAAATAAAGGGATGAATGGATTCAATGAAATTTCAACAAATTCTTACTGGAAACATTACACCATCTGTAAAAAGGATGAAGTTACAAGGGGATGGCTTCTACAAATGGATAATGATCCTAAACACATGTCAAAATCCAAAATAGACTATCTCAAAAGGCAGAAGCTGAAAGTTTTACAATGACCCTCACAGCACTCTGATCTGAACATTATTGAAAATCTGTAGCAAGACCTCAAAATAGCAGTGCATGCAAGACGATCCAGAAATCTCACAAAGCTGGAAGAATTTTCCAAGGAAGAATTTTTTAATTTTTAAAATGTAAATGATGAAAATATATATTTTTTTACCTAACATGCAAAGAAAATATGTCATGTGTAACTTTAGGCCTTTTGGAGATCATTTCCTCTTCAACTTACTTAACTGTTCCCTATAACAGTAATTTTGACCGAGTGCCCAAACTTTTATATTCCAAAGTATATGAATTGGGCTATGCTCCAGAACTCTCTCCATAGAAGTGCATTAGACATGTGACATACATGTAGACTGCATGTCAAGAAAGGGATATATTGTTTTTAAGCACAACACTACTTGTACCCTATTTTACATGTGTGCAATAAAAAGGAATGATCAGCAGCCATGTGTAATGGTAATAACTATACAAAGTAGTCCAGTGCTATGTATATTCTGCTGTATTGTAATGATCCATAAAAGAAAGCTCAAATATACATAATATACGCTGACTTCATTAATTACTTTATTCAAGTTATTAAATTTGGCCCTGATGATGATGGGTTCTTGACTCCTGAAGAGTCGTCCTTTAACAAGAGAGGAAAAACCCCCAGTGGAGGAAACCTCTAGGGAACCAAGGTTAAAGGAGTGCCCTTCCCTTGGGCTGTGGATAGGTGAGAACAGAGACCGAGCCCGGAATCTGCCTCTTCTTACAGCTGGTACCTCACCTGTGTCGTGGGTACACTTGGCTGCAGAAAGTCTGGTAAATGTAATATGACTGGATGAGAGCAGTCCAAGCCTGGAATCTGCCTCTTCATGTAGCAAGTAAGTCACTCTTCTGTGAGCATGCCTGACTGTGGAAAGTCCGGTAAGTGTCATATCAATAGGTGAGAGCAGTCCAAGCCTGGAATCTGCCTCTTCATGCAGCAAGTAAGTCACTTGTCTGTGAACACGTCTGACTGTGGAAAGTCCGGTAAGTGTCATATCCATAGGTGAGAGCAGTCCAAGCCTGGAATCTGCCTCTTCATGCAGCAAGTAAGTCACTTGTCTGTGAACATGTCTGACTGTGGAAAGTCCGGTAAGTTTTATATCCATAGGTGAGAGCAGTCCAAGACTGAAATCTGCCTCTTCATGCAGCAACTAAGTCACTTATCTGTGAGCATCCCTGACTGTGGAAAGTTGGGTAAGTGTCATATCAATAGGTGAGAGCAGTCCAAGCCTGGAATCTGCCTCTAGTCACTTGTCTGTGAACACGTCTGACTGTGGAAAGTCCGGTAAGTGTTACATGCATAGGTGAGAGCAGTCCAAGCCTGGAATCTGCCTCTTCATGCAGCAAGTAAGTCACTTGTCTGTGAACACGTCTGACTGTGGAAAGTCCGGTAAGTGTTATATCCATAGGTGAGAGCAGTCCAAGCCTGGAATCTGCCTCTTCATGCAGCAAGTAAGTCACTTGTCTGTGAACACGTCTGACTGTGGAAAGTCCGGTAAGTGTTATATACATAGGTGAGAGCAGTCCAAGCCTGGAATCTGCCTCTTCATGCAGCAAGTAAGTCACTTGTCTGTGAACACATCTGACTGGAAAGTCCGGTAAGTGTCATATCAATAGGTGAGAGCAGTCCAAGCCTGGAATCTGCCTCTTCATGTAGCAGGTAACTCACTTATCTTTGAGCATGCCTGACTGTGGAAAGTCCAGTAAATGTCATATCCATAGGTGAGAGCAGTCCAAGCCTGGAATCTGCCTCTTTATGCAGCAGGTAATTCACTTGTCCGTGAACACACCTGACTGCGGAAAGTCCAGTAAATGTCACATCCATGGGTGAGAGTAGAGACCGATCCCGGAATCTACCCCGTTGTGCAGCAGGTAAGTCTCTTGTCCGTGAACATGTCTGGCTGCAGAAACGCTGGTAAGTGTCATATCCATGGGTGAATGCAGAGACCAATCCTGGAATCTGTGTCTGTTTTGCTTCATCACTGGTTGCCTGATCCTCACATGGTAGCCACCATGTAAAGGAGTTGTAGTGGAGTTGTCCCCTCCTGCTGGATTCCTTTTCATAATAAAAAAAATAGAATTAAGTACAGTAGATAAAGCACTGAAGAAATTACAAACTCATTTCTTTACTGTATCAAGTGTAATCATCCAAATAATGGGACAGGGCAGCAATAGTTACATCCTGTGGCCTGCTGGAATGCTGCGATGAAGCATTGCACGTCAACCATTTAACAAGAGACAGTATTTGCAGAACACGTACACTGCACCTTAAATACCATGAAATCTCCCCTATTAGTGGCTGTAATAATTCCTCACCCAAGACCCCAGTCTTTTAATCAATGAACCTATTCCCATCACAATGGTGGGAACATGTTTCGTGGCTTAGCAAATGCCGCCGATCATCATGAATGTGATGAGCTGAGGCTGCCATGCCACCCAACCTGCCCAAGCTCTGGCACTTTATCAGAACTGGGCGAAAATGGCGTGAGAATGCCAAAAGCCACAATATTTTAGCGCAGCCTGTAGTTTCACCAAAATGTTGTGACATTTCAAAGCTTTTTAATGTCAGAATACTGGGGTAAATGAGCTGATAAATCGGGACTAGAGTTGAGCGATACCGTCCGATACTTCAAAGTATCGTATCGGATGGTATCGGCCGATCTTTAAAAAAAGTATCGGTATCGCCGATTCCGATACCGGAAGTCCCATTCAAGTCTATGGGACTTCCGGTATCGGAATAAGAAAAACCCTTTCCTGCCCTTGTACAGCCTCTCTGGGGTCTGTACGGGCCTTTCGGGGGGCTGTGCCGGCCTGCCAGGGGGTCTGTGCAGGCTCCGGTGGTCTGTGCCGGCCTGCCGGTGGTCTGTGCAGGCTCCGGGGGGCTGTGCCGGCCTGCCGGGGGGCTGTGCCGGCCTGCCGGGGGGCTGTGCAGGCTCCGGGGGGCTGTGCCGGCCTGCCGGGGGGCTGTGCCGGCCTGCCGGTGGTCTGTGCAGGCTCCGGGGGTCTGTGCAGGCTCCGGGGGTCTGTGCAGGCATCGTCCGATGGGACTACAAGTCCCATCGGGCGATGCCTGCTACCATGACAGTGATTGACACATTAGCCAATGATGGGACAGTAGTAGTCCCATCATCCGGCTAATGTGTTAAATGTAAAAAAAAAAAAAAAAATTACATGCTACATACATACAACATGCATACTACATACATGCTACATTCATACTACATGCAACATACATACTACATATATACTACATGCATGCTACATACATACTGCATGCTACATACATACTACATATATACTACATACATACTACATGCATGCTACATGCATCATACATAACACATATATACTACATGCATGCTACATACATACTACATATATACTACATTCATGCTACATACTACATGCTACATACATACTACATATATACTACATGCATGCTACATACATACTACATATATACTACATACATACTACATACATACTACATGCATGCTACATACATACTACATGCATGCTACATACATACCACATACATAACACATATATACTACATGCATGCTACATACATGCTACATACATACCATATACATACTACATGCATGCTACATACTACATGCATGCTACATATATACTACATGCATGCTACATACATACTACATGCTACATACATACTACATATATACTACATGCATGCTACATACATACTACATGCTACATACATACTACATATATACTACATGCATGCTACATATATACTACATACATACAATACATTCATACAATACATACATAGACATACAGTACATATAACATAGAGTAACATACTTACCAATACTTGTCACATTGTTCCCCGAAGCCATTGTCGTCTACGGAATAAATATTAACATAACAAACCACAAAAATACTCACCCACGATCCGAAGCAGTCCACGAGTGTGTCCCACGACGATCTTGGGTAGAGAACTGCAGCATCAGCTGTTGCTGCCGTTCTCTACTGGCTGCAGGAATCCAATGACGGAAGGTAGGTATCCTTCCGCACTGTATTCCTCCGCCACTTAAAAAAAAAAAAAGTCCCTAGTCTCACTTTATGCCATTGCTGTGTGGGAAATTCCCACGCAGCAATGGCATAAAGTGAGACTAGGGACTTTTTTTTTTAAGTGGCGGAGGAATACAGTGCGGAAGGATACCTACCTTCCGTCATTGGATTCCTGCAGCCCGTAGAGAACGGCAGCATCATCTGATGCTGCCGTTCTCTACCCAAGATCGTCGTGGGACACACTCGTGGACTGCTTCGGATCGTGGGTGAGTATTTTTGTGGTTTGTTATGTTAATATTTATTCCGGAAAGACAATGGCTTCGGGGAACAATGTGACAAGTATTGGTAAGTATGTTACTCTATGTTATATGTACTGTATGTCTATGTATGTATTGTATGTATGTAGTATGTATGTAGTATGTATGTAGCATGCATGTAGTATATATGTAGTATGTATGTAGCATGCATGTAGTATATATGTAGCATGTATGTAGTATGTATGTGGTATGTATGTAGTAGGCAGTATGTATGTAGCATGCATGTAGTATATATGTAGCATGTATGTAGTATGTATGTGGTATGTATGTAGCATGTAGTATGTATGTAGCATGCATGTAGCATGCATGTAGTATGTATGTGGTATGTATGTAGCATGTAGTATGTATGTAGCATGCATGTAGTATGTATGTAGTATGTATGTAGTATGTATGTAGCATGCAGTATGTATGTAGCATGTATGTAGTATATATGTAGTATGTATGTAGCATGCATGTAGTATGTATGTAGCATGTATGTAGTATGTATGTAGTATATATGTAGTATGTATGTAGCATGTATGTAGTATGTATGTAGTATATATGTAGTATGTATGTAGCATGTATGTAGTATGTATGTAGTATATATGTAGTATGTATGTAGCATGTAGTATGTATGTAGCATGCATGTAGTATGTATGTAGTATTTTTTTTTTTTTTTTTTTTTTTTTTTTTTTTAACATTTAACACATTAGCCGGATGATGGGACTACTACTGTCCCATCATTGGCTAATGTGTCAATCACTGTCATGGTAGCAGGCATCGCCCGATGGGACTTGTAGTCCAATCGGACGATGCTTGCACAGACCCCCGGACATCAGCACAGCCCCCCGGCAGGCCGGCACAGCCCCCCGGCAGGCCGGTACAGACCCCCACAGGGTGCACAGACCACCGGCAGGCCGGCACAGCCCCCCGGCAGGCCGGCAGAGACCCCGGGCAGTCCACACAGCCCCCCGGCAGGCCGGCACAGCCCCCCGGCAGGCCGGCAGAGACCCCCGGAAGGCCCGAAATGACGGCGCATCATGATGCGCACACACCGCGCATCATGATGACGTCAGGCCGTCAATCAACTGAACTTCCGATTCCGATGCCGAATTCCGATATTGAAAAAATATCGGAAGTCGGTATCGGAATTCCGATACAGCAAGTATCGGCCGATACCCGATACTTGCGGTATCGGAATGCTCAACACTAATCGGGACCCTAAATCCTTTTGAAATAAATCTAAGATGATCTTCTGATAAACTTTGAGCTGAGATAGTAAAACACTTACTTCTTTTTATAGAATCCTTCTTTGTTTCGGAAATATCTCATTTGACGTCCAGGTTGTGAGGACTCAGAATCATAGATATAAACATATCGATCATCCGATTCTTGAAAGGAAATATTTTTCCCTTTGCTTTTATTTTTCATGGGATTTCTTCCTTTTAGAATAGACGGAGGTGTCTGTCTGTAGCCATCTAAGTCCGGATTAATCTTGGACTCTTTCACCTCCACTATTCTGGCCTTGTGCAGCATTGTAATGTCTCCAGATGTACAGAAAATGTCAGATTCTTCTGTAACGCAAAATATTGAAATTAGATTTAATAAAATACAAAATTCCATGTGATTAAGATTATTGACACTTACAGGTTATTATAACTTCTAAATAGTATATTAGACTGAGAAAAGAGGGACCCAATCCCCAGAGAAAAGCTCCAGCAATTCAGAGAAAGCAAAGCTTAAAGAGCCACCCGGGACTAAAGTGAGACCTGACTGGCCCAACGCTGCTCCCAGTCGGCTTCCCCCTGCGCTGCTGCACTTGCTGGACAGGTCTACTCTAATGAAAGATATGGGAGAGACCTGTCAGTCAAGGAGATGCCAGCTTGGGACAGCACCAGATTTGTCAAGTCTCTCCATGTGGTCACTGGTCAGCTCTGCAAAATATGTTTTCTACAGATATCTGATATTATCACCCCTAGAATGATACACTGAATTATGACAACAGAAGGGCTGAGTCTCTATAGCTATCAATGTATTAACGGCTCGTTCACCGACAAGTTCCTATAGAAGACCATTTTTTAATTTATATATTAGGTTGTTATTCTATTAAATCTATTTCACAAATGCTCGGAGAACTTACTGTCAGAGGAGGTGACCTCATCCTCATCTGGGTTGTTATCGATTATTACATCAGGGGGTCCAGGCACTGAGATCTTGTGGCCTGTGAGGATATCTCTCTGTTCATTTCCGGGTCCATGAAGCAAATCACTAATGGTAATCGGTATGTTGTCCTCACGTTTTCCTGTAACACAGAACATAGAAATCAACATTTCTAAAATAAAAGCTTCCATCATGTTTCTTGTGAATGCCCTGAGAACTTACTGTCAGAGGAGGTGACCTCATCCTCATATGGGCTCATATCGATTATTACATCAGGGGGTCCAGGCACTGAGATCTTGTGGTCTGTGAGGACGTCTCTCTGTTCATTCCCGGGTCCATGAAGCAAATCACTAATGGTAATTGGTATGTAGTCCTCACGTTTTCCTGTAACACAGAACATAGAAATCAACATTTCTAAAATAAAAGCTTCCATCATGTTTCTTGTGAATGCCCTGAGAACTTACTGTCAGAGGAGGTGACCTCATCCTCATATGGGCTCATATCAATTATTACATCAGGGGGTCCAGGCACTGAGATCTTGTGGTCTGTGAGGACGTCTCTTTGTTCATTCCCGGGTCCATGAAGCAAATCACTAATGGTAATCGGTATGTTGTCCTCACGTTTTCCTGTAACACAGAACATAGAAATCAACATTTCTAAAATAAAAGCTTCCATCATGTTTCTTGTGAATGCCCTGAGAACTTACTGTCAGAGGAGGTGACCTCATCCTCATATGGGCTCATATCGATTATTACATCAGGGGGTCCAGGCACTGAGATCTTGTGGTCTGTGAGGACGTCTCTCTGTTCATTCCCGGGTCCATGAAGCAAATCACTAATGGTAATTGGTATGTAGTCCTCACGTTTTCCTGTAACACAGAACATAGAAATCAACATTTCTAAAATAAAAGCTTCCATCATGTTTCTTGTGAATGCCCTGAGAACTTACTGTCAGAGGAGGTGACCTCATCCTCATATGGGCTCATATCGATTATTACATCAGGGGGTCCAGGCACTGAGATCTTGTTGCCTGTGAGGACGTCTCTCTGTTCATTCCCGGGTCCATGAGGTGAATCATCAATGGTAATTGTGATGTAGTCGTCACGTTTTCCTGTAACACAGAACATAGAAATCAACATTTCTAAAATAAAAGCTCCATCATGTTTCTCCTCTATGCCTAGGGCTATCACAATGTCTTTCTTATGTGCGGACTGGAAGCTGGTTTCTCATTATAAGTATATGGAACCTCACACTGAGTCTCATAGGAAACCACTACCACAACCACACATAAGACATTTTGTGAGCCGACAAAACTGAATTACGGTCATATGGTTCAGAAGACGACTATAATGCGCTGGAAAACAGAGTAGATTGCAAATAGTAAGTATTTTATCACCTGTACACTAAACTACTGATATATCTAGAAGGGATTAGACAATACATGTGCAGCTGGAGAGCTTCTGGAATGTCAGATTTGCTAAGTTACAACTTAAACTAAAAAAGCACTTTTCTTTGTGCTCTTTCGAATATTGCGCTTAGATCCTGCATTGCGCTGTCCCCTTTATAGTCCCAATCCTCAGGGTATTACATGAAAATGTAAACTATCTAGTAATATCAGCCGCATTCATCTATATATCGCTAGAACAGGAAGGATTCTAACACCATCTTTTGGGATTTTGACCCTTTAGTATTTTTATCTATTGGAGATAACTTGCTCCTCTTTTGTAACCGTGACCAAATGCAAATTTTTTGTGCTGATTCTCAAAAACCATCTTATTAATGGCCTCTTTTTCTGTGAGGTGAAAATGACATTGTTACTGTTTTCATTATTACTCTCCCCTCATCACACTTTTCTGGTGCATAATAGGGTCTGGGAGGGAGAGCCGACAAGGAGCGGGGGCGCCATATGGCAATATTAGGGTGTGAACCTCCGCAGAAAGATAGGGGCATTTTTTTAGGCTGCTTTAGGGCCAGGCCCACTTCCCTCCTGTGACTCTATTATATCTATAAGTCCCCCCTTTTTATGATAATTTTGAATATAAATGTTATATATAGTAGGAGGGTCTTTTTTAGTGTAAGTTGTTGTAATTTTTTTGGCCCTCTCTCCCTCTGATTCAGTTTTGCAGATTTATCCGGCTGTAGTTACCATTTAGATTGGTGTTGTTCTCTCTAAAGTCATTGGCACAATTTTGACTTTCAACGTCTTTCATTGGTTTCTTCTTTTTCAGACAACTATAAAAATGAAAAAATAAAAATCACATTATAAATCACAAAGTAAAACATGTCTGTATTCTGCAGAATGTAAGAATGAAACATGTTATCTAGTCCTATCTGTAGAGAGGTCACCAGTCAGTCATTTTGGTGTCTAGGACAATCAACAAGTTATTTTCATAAAGTATATACAAGTTGTAGCAGAGTCAGGTAGGACAGGGTTAAGTCCGAGCTTTGCAGGATTTGATTAGATGCACCCACTTAGCTTTTGTTTTTTTACTACAGCCAGGACCTCTGTTCACTATTTGTGTCTGCTAGATGAAGCAGAGTCGAGTGTACTGGAGCTAGTGAGTGTTCAGCGAACATTTGAGCTATAGCTGAGAGGAAGATGTGCCGGGATCTCTCTGTGAATGGAGACAGCATGGGTCAGCTAGGAAAGCTGAGCAGTCTGTGTGCAGGAGCGGCAGAGAACCGTTCGTCAGCTGCAGCCTGTATAGTATGAACCGGGCCCAGGAGTTGGACACTTCTGTTTGGCACTGGAGGCTGCTGGAACTCGTACTGAAGGGGATACCAAGACTGGTGGGATCGTGCCTCTTCTATGTATGAAGTTTGCTTTTGGAGAAAGGACTGTAATCTGTTCAGGTGAGCTCACACTGACATATGGGCCCTGCTAAATGAATTATTTGCTGTGACACCTTTGTGCCTAGAAGAGGATGTTTTTGGTTTGGAATCCCTTGGAAATTTGTGAGAGCAATAAAACTGCACCGGTTTGACCCAAACAGCATTGACTATGTGAATGGCACCTAATGCCTATCTGAGAGCGTGAATCCCTACAAAGTCTAATATATGCCCATCAGTTACCCGCAGGGCAGCTCCAGGGTGACGTGTGTGTGAGCCACAAGAGGCCTACACTAAAGTATTCCCATTACTGGAGTAACCTGAAGATGTGACATTTCCTCTACAGACTCCTGTGTAGCCCATAAATCATGACTTCCTATACTTACCCATAGATGATGGCAATGGGACGCATGAATACTGTGAGGGCGAAGAGAATGGCGGCAGGTATAACCATCCTATAGACTGTATCCTCAGATGGTTCTGGAGGCACGGTGACATTCTCTAAAAAGAGAAAGAACATAAGTGATCAGGTAACCAGAGCTGGAATGTGTTCAGAAGTGGAAACCAAATCCATGGACCGGGCGGCCTGAGGAACCAAGTATGACTATTAACAGAGGGGAATTTAGTGTGGAAAAATGATGGATTATTATTATGTCATATCAATATATAATGGACAATACAGAGATCTGCTCCTTTATATTTCTGGAATAGGGAACAAACACATGATGGGAGACGACACCTGTAATTACAAGTAACACACGAAGAATCCTCCATTCCATGTATGATGTGACGTCATCTAACTCTCCAGACACAGAAGAGAAGTGACAGAACCCCTAATGACCCGGAGCCTGACGCTCATACACCGGGCCCTAATCATGGATCCTAATAGTGTCTGGGGCCGGAGGTGAAATGTTCCATGTGAGGGACAGATCTGAGTTCTGAGCTGCTGATCGCCGGTCTCTTGTGGGCGCCTTCTGCTACATGTAGTAGTCGGAGCCTCCAGCCCGGAGAGAACAGTATTAATGCTCGGCGTCTCCTCTATGTGTTATTAGACTGGACCCTGGAAGCCAAACGGCATCTTTCCCCAATTCCACATTACATGGTAAAATGAAGAATGTAATTCACAACTACAACTCGTCCCGCAAAAAGATGAACAAGTCCTCATACGGCCATATGAAGGGAAGAAAGTTATGGCTCTTGGAAGAAGGAGAGGAGAAAAAAAAGCCCAAAGGCGAAAATTGGCTGCAGAAGGGAAGGGGTTAACCCCGTAGTCAGAGTATATCTGGTAATGCACTTACCTTCGTTAATCCTGATCTCCTCTAGTGATCGAGGGTTGTGGATAAAGATGGGAGCACCTTCCGCGGGTGCTAATAGCACGCTGAGAACTAGAAGTAGTCTAAACAGCATTGGAGCCTGGAGGAATATCGCTTACTGTGTGCGGCACAATCAGCTTCTCCAGACAAAGCGTCTCACTGCAACATCGCTGGTTAGAACCAAGCATTCCGTGACATCACAGCTGGAACCCAATAGTGACATCATGGTGGGCGGGGCTACACATGAGTGACATCATGGGGCGGGGATACACATGAGTGATGTCACAATTGGGGCTCATCCACTAAACGTTCCCAATGTATATAATAAGAATATACAAAGGAAAGAAGAAAAATAAATAACTCAAAAAGGAAAGAACACTTTTTTTCACATACTCACATTTATTATATTTTATGTCCTTTTATATAACAGAAATGTGTTCCCATTTGGGAGAATAATCATTCTCACATTCAGTCATTGACTTTTTTCAACATTCTTTACACATTTTTTCTTTTCATTATTTTGTTTTCCACTTTAATTGCATTTTTATTCATTTGCACATACGGTTCATATTCACATAGAAACTTTTCTCCTTTCTACCTTTTTACTAGGTTTTTTCACTATCATTATCACTTACAGTCACATTTTTCTTTT
Source organism: Dendrobates tinctorius (assembly GCF_039654945.1). NCBI lineage: Eukaryota > Metazoa > Chordata > Amphibia > Anura > Dendrobatidae > Dendrobates > Dendrobates tinctorius. The sequence goes on from NW_027361824.1 coordinate 7,529,834, forward strand.
TTTCCACGATATCTTTCTCCCCATTCCCCTTCCCATTAAATATCACTATGCCCCTTTGTTCATAGTCATCAACAGCCATATTACCACAAAATATCTTCACCAACTCTTTTTCCAATGTTACAGATGGCGGCCATGATTGCTGTGCACTGTCCTGACTGGCTAGCTGGTCCCACATCATGAACCGTGATATTGCTGCACTTCATTGATGCGCTTCTTGCTGCCGGCCGGCAGCAGATGTCATGCCCATGCGCACGCGGCAGCGCTCAATAAGGGGACGTTTTCCCTGATGACCCATTTGCAGCAGCTGTATTCGCACTTTATTAGCCAGCCGATACCCCTCTACCACACGTCCTGTCAGAGCGGAAGCGAAACGCGTGCTGGATTTGTGGCATGCTCACTTGGTCTGTATTATGCATATTCTCTATCACGTCATCAATACAGGAGAAGTGAGGGCCCTGCTCGCAAGCTTACAATCTACAAGGAATTGGGAGGGGCGCAATAGGTGAGAAGCACTTGTTATTTCAGGTCCAGCCATTATAATAAATAGGGGTTTTCATATAAAGCTGCACGATCCGGTCATCAACCAGTATGTTTAAATGCAGATATCAAGTGCGGTTTTCATGTGCATGGAGCCTGTGGAGTCAGATGAATAGGAGGGAGCATTTATTATCCTGGGCTGCTTTATGCATGGCATCATATAATAATGTAGGTTAATATTAAGATGAGCAGGACTCATGGGAGTTCGGGTTTGTCGGGTTCGGACAAACTTTAGTCCAAAGTTTGGTTCGAGTACCAGAACCTGACCAAAGCTTGACCCCAGACCTGAACCTCATATTAGTCAATGGGGACCTGAACTTTGATGCTGTAAAATGGTTTTAGTAAGGCCTCTTTCACACTTGACTTCCATTATTGGCGGATTGTGACGGATTGCCGTCCGTTGCATCCTTTTTTTTGCGGATCCGCCAAAAGTTGATGTCCGTCACCATCCTCATAGATTTCAAAACGGAGCTTGCAACGTTTTTTTCTCTGGCGGATACTCCAGACACTGTTTTAACCTGAAATTATTTCTGGGTGCCGGACAAAAATCTCTCTCTCTCTCTCTCTCTCCTTTTCCAGGCTGCGATTCCTTTAAAATTCTTCATTTGTCGGATCCGTCAAAAAAACGGACGGGTGCCATCCTTTGTCATCAGTACTACAATGGATCCGCCATCCGTCCTTTTGGCAGATTATGACTGATGCAAAAAACTGAAGTGTGAAAGAGGCCTAAGGGCTACGGGTTCACTTAAGTAGGCAAAATGGGGGTAAGAGCACGACAATTGCCCTGCAAACAAATCTAGATGGAGAAATTACTTAAAATAACAAAATATTTAAAAAAAAATCTTAAACCAAAAGGCGGAAGTCCAAGTTGAGAAGTAGAGCAGTTCCTTGCGAGTGTATTTTACTGTATTTGTTAATAAATAAATGAAAAAAAACAATGTGGATTCCCCTATTTTTAATAACCAGCAAATGGAAAGCAGACAGTTGTGAGCTGTTCTTATTATTTAGGGTCCCACCTTATTTGTAATAAGTAGAAAAGGCAAAGCAGACAACTGTGAGCTGCAATTAATAGGATGTGAAGCACCATAGTTATTGGGCCCTTCCCAGCATAATAAGATCAGCTCACTTGCAGTATAAGCCAGTGTAGGCCTGAACTTTTTTGCTGTAAAATGATGGTTGAAAGTGGTTGGGGGTTGCAAAAGGAAGTAAAATTGGGTTAGGGGCAGGACAGCTGCTCTGCAAACAAATGTGGATAGCTATTTCACTTAAAATTACAGAGAATAAAAAAAATATAATAATTATCTTGAACCAGGAGGCAGATGCCAAAGTGAAGAGGTGTAGATGGATGTGGCAGTGTAAGTGGAAGAAGCACGGGAGGAGGTATCCAACACTGATTTTGTGGAGTTTTTGTTTTTTAGGGAAATTGCTTTAAAGTTTTGTTACGGTAATTGCTGGGTTCTGTAGGTGTATTATACAGTGGGTGCGGAAATTATTCAGGCCACTTTATATTTTTCACTCTTTGTTTCTTTGCAGCCATTTGGCAAATTCAAAAATGTTCATTTTTTCTCATTAATGTACACTCTGCACCCCATCTTGACTAAAAAACCAGCATTGTAGAAATTTCTGCAAATTTATTAAAAAAGAAAAACTGAAATATCACATGGTCATAAGTAGAAATGAGCGAAACAGGTCGGCCAGATTCATAAGTCGCCAACTTATGCCAAAGACGGGTTTCGCCAACCGAAACCCGACCATAGCGTGAAGTCGGTCATGCGGTAGGCAAAACGATCGCCAAAGTTGGATTTCCCAGAATGCTTGCAGGTGCCTTTTTTTCAGCCAATGAGCAAGGACGTACACTGTGGGCAACGAGATGACATGTGCAGCATCCACCACCATCGTAGAGAAGGGCATTGCAGTGATTGGCTTGCTTTGGGGGGCGTCATAGTGTCTATAAAAGCCCTGACCGACGACCTCCATTTTACTTCTGCCGATCTTAACAGTAGGGAGAGGTTGCTGTTTATCAGTAGGGAGAGAGATAGTGCTGTAAAGATATAAGAAGTTCTTATGTGCTTGTGCTGATAGCAATTGTGCTGTACAGTTAGTGTGCAGTGACAGGGGAGGATTTTCTTGTGTGCAGCAGTCCTGGTTATTAGGCTGCCTGATAGCTGTATTGCTGTGTGTACACTGCTGTGCAGACTGCTTTTTACACAGCACTAATACTTTTATTCTTTTTTTCTGCACAGTTGCCGACCGTTCATTTTTCCCACACCGTATAGAGATGAACGCTCCTCACACACTACCGTGTATCGGCTGGTATCACGGACAAATACATGCTGACTATCTGTGTGTGACTCCGGAAATAAATACGGAGATTTAAATTTTCCCCTACACCATACACAGCTGTACGCTCCTCATACAGTGCCGTATATCTGCTGTTTGTATTACGGTCAAATGCATACTGAGCGAGCGTCTGTGTGTGACTCCGGAAATATATACGGAGATTTAAATTTTTCACTACACCGTATACAGCTGTACGCTTCTAATACAGTACCGTATATCTGCTGTTTGTATTACGGTGAAATCCATACTGAGAAAGCGTCTGTGTGTGACTCCGGAAATAAATACGGAGATTTATATTTTCCCCTACACCGCATACAGCTGTACGCTTCTAATACAGTACCGAATATCTGCTGTTTGTATTATGGTCAAATTCATACTGAGTGAGCGTCTGTGTGTGACTCCAGAAATAAATACGGAGTGTGTTACAGTAAAGGGTGTTTAATTGGATGGGAGGTACATTTCTCCCAGCACATTAATGTTTGGCCGGGTTTTTCCCTAAAGACAGGTCCTGCGATGATGTCATGGTCACGTGATCATCCCATGTGATGTCTACCTCACCGGTGGGAGGGATTATGGGCTATGTAATGGAGGTTGGTATTTGGCACATGGTGAGTGTGTGTCTGGAAATTACAGGAACTTGGCTGGACTTAGCCTGAACTTGTGTACAGGATCCCCGTGCTGCAGGACTATAGCAGCAAGACTCTCAACAACCATGGGAATGGCACCTGGCAGATGCCGCAGGACCTGGCAGCCACTTAGTTAAGCCCGTCCCATGCAAGGGGTGAGTATGGGACCAGTGGTTCTCCAAGCTGGAGTATATTTATGTTTTTTCTTATTTTCTGTTAACCTGCTGTTTGCAAAGTGACATTAAACCTCTGAAATTAGACTTTAAGCCTCTGTGTTGCCTCGTTACTGCAGCCCTGCCATTACCTACCAAAGCGGATCGCTACAATTGGTGGAGAACGCAGTGAGGCCAGGCTGTTTTTGCTTATTTTTGATCTGTACCCCAGCCTATGTCCTGAGTGAAACAAATGGCACAGACCCAGGCGGGGAACTTTCCAAAAATGGAGGCCACGGTCAAAACGCTCATAGAGGCCATGCGACAGCAGGCTATGCAACAGCAGGCTATGCAGCAGCAGGAAACCAATCAGCTGTCGATACAGCATATCACAACAGCACAGACAAAAGGAACTAACCGGAAAATCCATGATGTCCAGAAAGCAGTTCATACAGTGGTTCCAAAATTGGAAGTCAGACGATGTGGAGGCATACCCTGAGACCAGTGGGCAGAAATCATCGTTCCATTTCTGGCCCCAGGACCTTTGAAAGTGTATCAGGACCTATCCACGAAGCAAAGGGCGGACTACATGGTCGTCAAGGGTGAGATACTGGCACGTCTTGGGGTAAATGTGTTAGTTCGGGCCCAGCGGGTACACCAGTGGGAGTTTACCCCCTCCAAGCCGGCTCGGTCCCAGTATTATGACCTGATGCACCTGTTACAAAAGTGGTTGCAGCCTGAGGTGTTGTCCCCCATGGCCATGCTGGACCACATAGTGACTGATAAGTTTTGGAAGGCTTTGCCCCCCTCCCTCCAGACATGAGTCGGACAGGCATCCCCTACTAATACCATGCAGATGATAGACCTCATAGAAAGGTATGGTGCCACCAAAGAGCTACAGGGAGGGACTCCACGGAAGGTATCAGGAAGGTTCCCTAAGTCTCCACCAATGGTTTGGCGAGCAGAGCCCAGGAAGGCCGCTCAGGACTTATCTGGGAAAGTAAGGAGCCCCATAATCTACTGGCAGTGCCAGGAACCAGGGCGTATGAAAGCTGAATGCCCCCCACCTGGCTGAGCCCATGGACACCAACTTTGGGTACCACCAGTCTCACTATGCCGAACCAATGTGTGCAATGGGCACCCTGAAAGGTCCCAATATGGAACATTTATGTCAGGTTGAAGTGGTGGGCACCCCGGCTGTGGCCCTATTGGACTCAGGGAGTCTTGTAACCCTGGTACGAGCCAGCTGGATACAAACCAGCAAGTATACGGGTTGGAAAATTGGGGTGTTGTGTATACATGGGGACTTAAAAGACTATCCCACCGCACTTGTGATCAGCGTGCCATCGGGGAGGCGGTGCCACGAGGTGGGTGTTGTGACTAATTTGCATTATGAGGTAATAATTGGAAGAGACTTTCCTTTATTTTCTCTGCTGTGGCCATCTGTTGTCTCACCCACGGAGCAACTGCCGGCACCAGAGGCAACCAGGTTACATTCTCCAGAAGTAGGGCATGAACCTGGTGGCCCGGAGGAAGAAGTGCTGGCGATAGGGGTAACCTTCCCTTCGGTGGACGAGGGGAAGAATTCTCCCATAGAAATATTGGCTGGAGAGTTGGAAGACTTGCCGCCGGGACCCGAGTTGTCAGACTTGAATGTGTCAGGTGACAATTTTGGTATGGTGCAACTCCGAGACCCTACTTTGGCTCGGGCCAGAGAAAATGTATTGTTTGTCAATGGGGAACCCCAACAACCTGGGGCAGCTACAGTGCTGCTACTCTTTGAGCTCCATCAAGATTTGTTGTACCGAGTGGAGAAAATATGTGGGGAACTGGTAGAACAGATACTCGTACCTCAGATATATCGTAGGCTGGTGATGGACTTCATGTGCATGTACTTGGTGGGCATTTGGGCCAAAAGAAAACCCTAGACTGAATTCTGCAGCAGTTCTACTGGCTAGGGGTCCATGAAGAAGTTAAACGGTGCTGTAATTCCTGTCCAGTGTGCCAGGTAACTAGTCCCCAGCCTCACTTTCGGAGTCCTTTGGTGCCTTTGCCAATTATAGAGGTACCCTTCGAGAAAGTGGCAATGGATCTGGTGGGGCCTCTCAATAAGTCAGCAAGGGGACACAAACACATCCTGGTAGTTCTAGATTATGCTACCCGATATTCTGAGGCCATTCCTCTGCGCCACACATCAGCTAAGCTTATAGCAAAGGAACTCATGGGTATGTTTTCGCGGGTGGGAATTCCTCAAGAGATTTTAATAGACCAGGGAACCCCCTTTATGTAAAAAATTATGAAGGAACTCTGCCGTTTGCTAAATGTTAAGCAGTTGCGCACATCGGTCTATCATCACCAAACAGACGGTCTGGTAGAAAGGTTCAATAAGACGCTAAAAAGCATGTTAAAAAAGGCAGTTTCCAAAGATGGGAAGGACTGGTATCTCTTATTGCCATATTTGTTGTTTGCAGTGCGGGAGGTGCCTCAGGCATCTACGGGGCGCCCTTTGAACTACTGTACGGCAGACATCGACGGGGCTTACTCGATATAACCAAAGAAGCCTGGGAGAACTAACCTACCCCCACAAAAGTGTGATAGAACATGTTGCAAAAATGCAAGAAAGAATGGAGACAGTCTTACCCTTAGGGTCCCGTCACACACAGTGATCTCGCTAGCGAGATCGCTGATTTTGTGACACATCAGCGATCTCGCCAGTGAGATCGCTGTGTGTGACGGGGATCAGCGCCCGGCCCCCCTGCCGGTTATCGCTGATCGTGCTCGAGCGGCCTGGGCCGTTTTTCGATCGCTAGTCTCCTGGATGCCTGATGTTTACATAGAAACCAGCATCCAGCATCGCTGGTCCTGATCGCTGGGGCTGTCTAACGATGTCCCAGCGATCCCATCATGTCGGATCGCTGGTTGGATCGCTGGGACATCGTTTAGTGTAACGGGGGCTTTAGTCTGGGAACATATGGAGGCAGCACAACAGTTAGAGTCGGGTCTATAACCGGGGGGCTCGGGTAAGAGTTGGTACTGGGAATCGGGAGTTGGTACTTGTGCCTACTGTAGATAGCAAATTACTTGCAAGGTGGCAGGGACCCTACGAGATCATGGAAAAGGTGGGGCCAGAAGACTCCAAGGTACACCAGCCAGAGCGGAGAAAGCAAGAACAGGTTTACCATGTTAATTTGCTTAAACCATGGAAAGATAGAGAAAACCTTGATGGGGATAGTCTGCTGCCTGCGTTTCAGATGGAGAAGGCTCCATTACCTCAGGGCGAGGCAGGAGAAGCCCAACCCCCAGTCAAAATTGCAGATACTTTGTCTCCTAGACAGGTTCAGGAGGTCCGGGAATTCATTAGCCACAGGCCAAAGTCCGACTAAAGCCATATCGGGTGCCTGAGGCCCGGCGACAAGCCATCTCAGAAGAGGTGAAAACTATGCTACAGTTAGGGGTCATAGAAGAGTCCCAAAGTGAGTGGGTCAGGCCAATAGTCCTAATACCCAAGCCTGATGGGTCTCTAAGATTCTGTAATAATTTTAGAAAGCTTAATGACATTTCAAAGTTTGACGCCTACCACATGCCCCGGGTTGACGAGTTGATAGAGCGATTTGGGCAGGCACTGTATTTTACAACTCTGGACCTCACAAAAGGTTATTGGCAGGTACCCCTAACAGAGGCGGCGAAGGAAAAAACAGCTTTTGGCACTGTGTGGGGCTTGTCTTTGGCGCTGTGTGGGGCTTGTCTTTGGTGCTTTGTGGGGCTTGTCTTTGGTGCTGTGTGGGGCTTGTCTTTGGTGCTGTGTGGGGCTTGTCTTTGGCGCTGTGTGGGGGCTTGTCTTTGGTGCTGTGTGGGGCTTGTCTTTGGTGCTGTGTGAGGGCTTGTCTTAGGCGCTGTGGGGGGCTTGTCTTTGCCGCTGTGTGGGGGCTTGTCTTTGGTGCTGTGTGGGGCTTATCTTTGGTGCTGTGTGAGGGCTTGTCTTTGGCGCTGTGGGGGGCTTGTCTTTGCCGCTGTGTGGGGGCTTGTCTTTGGCACTGTGTGGGGGCTTGTCTTTGGTGCTGTGGGGGCTTGTCTTTGGCACAGTGTGTGTCTTGTCTTTGTCGCTGTGTGGGGGCTAGTCTTTGGCACTGTGTGGCGTGTCTTTGGTGCTCTGTGGGGGCTTGTCTTTGGCACTGTGTGTGGCGCCCCCCAGGAGTACGGTCGCCACACTGGCTTTGCCTTCCTCCAGGGGAGGGTAATGCCAGGTTTGGAGGCAATGAAGGGTCTCTCCAGCAGTTTACCTATACATGCAATACAGTTCCACTCCAGGCCAACAGGGGGAACTCTCAACCGGATTTGAGGGGAGGGGTGCTCCCTGAGGGCCAAGTGAGTGCAGTGGTCATTTAGTCTGCGGAGGGTGAAGCGTGCAGACGTGTAGAGAGAGGCATGGAGGTTGAGCTATAAAAGGAGCGCTCCCTCACGGCTAGAGCGCAAGAACTGGACCCTGGTCTCCACGGTTGTACGGATCCTTAATATCCTGCAACAGATACCAGGGGAGTAGGAGGCTGTAAATTCCCTACTCCCACCTAAGAATTGAGGGCTCAACAGCAGCTTGGATAGAGAGCCGGGACTCAGGAGTGAGGAGTCCCCGAGATAGGCTACAGCTGTCTGCCGTGCAAGTAAGGTTCTCGGGAACAACTGACAGGAGGAACTTCAGAGTAACTTAGGACTGGAGTACTTCACACTTAAGGCCCTAGGAAAGGAGACTGCACAGCCCGTCTGCTGAGAGAGATACCTGAGTTGATTCCAGGCTAGCCTGCACCATTACCATCTGTAATCATGACCCTGGACTGCAGTTATCAAGTATAGGTACAGAAATTGCACCCGCTGTGTCTTGTCTGCTTCCTACCCTTCCGGCACTGCTACATCCCCATGCCAACTACATCTACACTGCCCTGGGACTATAGCTTCACCTGTGGGAAGCTTTTACATCTCTGCTGCACCATACCATCAGTCCCAGCGGATCTGCATGCAGCGTCGGCTTAACACCTCCCTTGCCGAGCACCACAGGTGGCGTCACGAACTATATCTATAAACTATCAACATCAAACACGCCATTTCACATGGGCGCCCAGGGCAACAGTCCGGGTCGCCGCTGCTGTGACACGTCCCACTGATACCGACCCGGCACCGAGTACCCCACAGCCCTGGGAGGGCGACCCATTTTGGCATCACGAACAGGATTACGGAGCCTGGTATCCCCGGGTCCTGTGTGCCATAGACTGTGTTAAAAAGACTGTATGTGAAATTGGCGCCAATTGCCGCCATTCCCGCACTGCTTGGCGCACGCGGGAAGAAGAATGGGCAGGCCTTCGTGGGTGGAGCTTGCCACAGAGCACGATGAAGTAAAGTGCCGAGCGGGAAAAGAGGACAGCGCGCGAGAAGGGGAGGAGCTGAGGCCTACTGCCCGGAGCATCGGGCCTGTGAAGCGGCCGCCGGAGAGCTCACGCAACCCTCTACCCTAGCTAATGCTAACTAGGGGGGAGAGAGGATGTCCACGCCGGGCAGCAATGCAGCGGTGGATGCTGCCAACCCTGCTGCAACAGTCCCCCATTATGCCGCTGTCCATGCCCTACATTCCGGGAGCGGCCTGGCTACTGCAGTACTCGGGTGAGTCACATACCCTGAGTGAATTTAGAGAAAGACTGTGCAGTTTGTTTAAAGTTTACCCCCTGTCTGAAAGCCAGAAAGTAAATATCCTGATTGGACAGCTAACGGGTGCAGCACAGAGAAAAGAGAAAGCCTGGCAGGACACTAATAAAGAGACTGTTGCTAACATCCTGGCCAAGCTGAGAAGCACTTTTGACACTCGCACTGCAGCTGAAATCAAGATGAGGTTCTTTGGCTGTAAACAGAAGGCACAGGACAGTATCAGAGACCTGCAGGAGGCGCTGCGAGTGGTTAAGCAAGTGGATCCTGACAGTGTAAAGGAGGAAGACAAACTGCTAAAGGAGCATTTCATTGAAGGACTCCTGTCCAGTACCCACAGACGACAGTTGCGCATTATAACCCTGCAAAACCCTGATTTGAACTTTGCTGATTTTAAGGGCAGGGCTATTCGGGTACTGCAGGAATCAGCTGACAGCCGTCCAGCGCCCCCTAGGCGCCCAGCGATCACCTACTATTACGGAACCCCCCAGCACCCAGACTATGTTGTGCAGTTATATGTATGTATAATAGGTTTCATGTGAGATGCATGTCCCTAATGCATCAGCCCACAGTACTCTTCTGACCTCCCCCACCTTTGTAATTCCCACAGTAAATATCGGCAGGCTCCGGCCACCTGCGGCTATTGTAATGTATGTCTGGCCTGCCGCTTTTCTGACCCGCCCTCTGTATCTGTGTGATATATTCTGTGTCCTGTGAGTAAAGTGTTGTCATACTGGAAATACGTGGAGAAGCAGTGATCTGTTATATGCGCCCATGTAACCAAGCAATTCCAGCCAGCGTCCTTCATTCAGACTCCAGCCAACGCAGAGTGGACCTCCTGAAACACTGGGTGGTACTGAAAGAGGTACTCCAGCACGGTAGACCCCGTTACACTGGTGGCAGACAGCGGGATGTGATACCCCGTCTACAGGAGGAAAGGAATGAATGGAAAACAACTACCAGAAGTTAAAGAGGACTACAATAAAAGATCTGGTGGAAGCCCGAGGGTTAATCGCCAGCAACAAAACAAAAGCGGATTTCATAGCAGCCATCATGGAACACGACAGTGCAGCGTCCCCCAACGTGAACGTGGAGGAGACTGAATTCCAGAGGGAGGTAAAGATCAGACTGGCATTCTATGGCCCAAACCCTGCAGTAGAGATCATACGAGAGGTAATGGCTGATGTGCGTACTGATCTGAAGGAAAAGATGGCCGAGCGGACCAGGATAGAGCTAGCCAAGATGGAGGTGGCAGAGCGGACCAAAGTGGAGCTGGCCAAGATGGAGAGTCAGTGAGCAGAGGGAGCTCTGGCCTCTGCCCAGGTACCTTCAACAGTAAGCCACAAAAAGATCCAGTATAATGCCTTCCGACAGTTGGGGGAGGCAGAGGAAGACATTGATGGCTTTCTGCAGGACTTTGGGTGGCAGTGTGCCCTTTATCAAGTGAAGCCAGAGGAACAGGTTCAGATTCTGGCCAGCAAGCTGACAGGCCGGGCAGCGGACGCCTAACGCACGGTACCTGATGAGGACTGTATGGACTATGAGCGAATCAAAGAAGTGATCTTGGCCCGGTATGCGCTGACACCAGAGGCATACCGCCAAAAGTTCCGCGGACTTATAAAACGAGTAACCGATACCCATGCTAAATGGCCTGTAAATTACCATGGTCACTGCTACAGTGGGTACAAGGGAGCCAAGCAACCACTAAGGAGGACATCCTCCAGCTCTTCTTGTTAGAACGATTCTTCAATGGACTAACCCCCGAGAAACGGGAATGGCTTCGGGACAGGCGTCCAACGTCTCTTGAGAAGGCCGCTCGTCTGGCCGATGAACATCATGATGCCAGGAGGCCTCAGTTGTCCGGATCAAAGATGGTCACTAGGGGTCCGCCCATGGACCTGGAGGCCCCCAAACCACAGAAGATTGTAGGGGAACCAGCTAAAAACCCGGCCTACCACAGTCCCCCTGGGGCGCGATGCCACACCTGCCATCAGCTGGGCCACCTGCAAAGACAATGTCCCAACCGGACTCAGCATACCCAGTGGCCAAAGGCGGGAACAGCTACCTTCAGCCGGGCCGCTGTACATTGCTACCAAGGCGAAGCTGACCCGGCATTGGGGGATACGACTAACCAGGGGGTGGAAGAGATGGAGGAAGTGCTGCATGAAGTAGACCCCGTGCAGGCAACCCGGGCAGATAATCGACAACAGCATCAACAGATCGTGTGGGTTAATGGGAAACGTATGCAGGGACTAAGAGATTCCGGGGCAACTTTGACCCTTGTGAAGCCTCAACTCGTCCGGGACCAAGAGAAGATGGACCGGACAGTGGCAGTCCGTGTAGCAGAGGGAGCCATACATCGACTGCCCACTGCCAGGATTCACCTGAACTGGGGAGTCGGGGATGGCCTTGTTGAGGACGGCTTGATGGAGGATTTGCCTGCAGACGTCTTGCTGGGAAATGATTTGGAGCCCATGTTGTCTGCCTTCTCGGTTGCACCTCTGGCTGAGACAGATCCTGTGACCACCCGGAGACAAGCTCGAGCTGCGGAGGCAGAATCACACTCAGGGGAGGCCCAGGTAAGGCATCCCAGCCCTACAAGTATTCTCATAGCCAGACACATTTCTTGGGCCACCGCAGCTGAATTTAAGAGGGAGTTACTTGAGGATCCTTCATTGGAGGGATATTGTGGGAAGGCACAGGAGGGGAGAGGGGTACTGGAAGGGGAACAGTTTGTATGGAAGCTGGCACTCCTCTACCGGATCACAGAGCAGCACCACACAGGGACGAACCCCACTATAAAACGACAGCTGGTAGTTCCCAAGAAGTATAGGCAGGAGTTACTGCGAATCTCTCATGACATACCCTTGGTCGGGCACTTCGGCGTCAGTCGCACCAGGCATCGTCTGACACAAAACTTCTTTTGGCCGGGGGTAACCTATGATGTTCGTCAGCACTGCCTGTGACAGTTGCCAGCGCATTGGCAAGAGGGGAGATCGATGCAAGGCCAAATTACGCCCCCTCCCCATTGTGGAGGAACCATTTAGCTGAGTAGCGGTCGATCTGATAGGGCCGTTAGCCAAACCCAGTCCGTCCGGGAAAAATTATATATTGACAGTGGTAGATTATGCCACATGGTATCCAGAGGCGGATGCATTACCTAACATACTGGCAGAGACGATGGCGGCCGCCCTGCTCCAGGTTTTCTCACGGGTTGGATTTCCCCGGGAGATTATCTCGGACCAGGGTACCCAGTTTACAGCAGAGGTGACCAACCAACTGTGGAAGCTGTGCGGCGTAAAGTCCATTAGAAGCTCCCCGTACCACCCACAAACCAATGGGTTGTGTGAACGCTTTAACGGGACATTAAAACAGCTCATTGGGACTTTTACCAGGACCTACAGGGACTGGGAGAAATTCTTGCCACACCTCCTGTTTGCCTATCGGGAGGTGCCCCAAGAATCCACGGGGTTCTCCCCGTTCGAGCTGGTATACGGAAGACGGGTAAGGGGACCCCTAGACTTAGTGCTGGAACACTGGGAAGGGGAGGGCCTCATAGAAGGGGTACCTATTGTATGTTGTATGAATGTAGTGTATATGTAATATGTATGTAGTATGTATGTTGTATGAATGTAGTATATATGAAGTATGTATGTAGTATGTAGTATGTATGTATGTTGTATGAATGTAGTATATATGTAGTATGTATGTATGTTGTATGAATGTAGTATATATGTAGTATGTAGTATGTATGTATGTTGTATGTATGTAGTATGTATGTAGTATGTATGTATGTTGTATGAATGTAGTATGTATGTAGTATGTATAAGGTAAGATAATCCTTTAATCGTCCCACCATGGGGAAATTCAGAGCATTACAGCAGCAAGGCAGGAACAAGTACAGATACGGATGCATGAAGGCATTACATTGACAGTAGGTAGGTACATATACGAAAAAAAAAAGATATAACCGGACTGTCACACCTTTGGATCTATCAGTTCACTGTTTTGGTCGTTCTCCGTTTTGGACAGTGCTGGTCATACAGCCTAACTGCAGCAGGAAGGAAGGACTTTCGATAGCGCTCCCTCTCACATTTAGGATGAAGTAGCCGGTCACTGACAGTACTGCACATCTTTGTCAGGGTCTCATGCATGGGATGGGAATCATTCTTCACCATGTAGCTCACCTTGGCCAGTATCCTCCTGTCGCTTACTTCCTGAACTGGATCAAGGGGGCATCCCAGGACAGAGCTGGCCCTTCTAATCAGTTTGTCCAGCCTATTCCTGTCCCTGGTTGATATGCCACTACCCCAGCACACCACACCAAAGAAGATGACTGATGCCACAAGAGAGTTGAAGAAGGATGCAAGGAGTGCCCCCCTAACTCCGAAGGCTTTCAGCCTTCTGAGCAGATAAAGCCTACTGTGGCCCTTCCTGTACACTGCATCCAAGTGATGGGCCCAGTCAAGCTTATTATTGAGGATCACACCAAGGTACTTATAGGTGTCAACTATCTCAATGTCATTTCCCTGAATGTTCACCACTATTGGTGGATTTTTTCCCTAGCGAAAGTCCACAACCAATTCCTTGGTCTTCCCGGAATTAATCCTAAGGTGGTTCCTCTGACACCACTCCACAAAAGCTTGGTTAGTATCTCTGTACTCTCTTTCATCTCCTCCTGTGATGAGGCCTACTATTGCAGAGTCATCAGAATACTTCTGCAAGTAGCAGCTGGATGAGTTGCACTTAAAATCCGCAGTGTACAGTCTGAAGAGAAAAGGGGCAAGAACTGTACCTTGAGGTGCCCCTGTATTGCAGATCACCGTGTCCGACACACTGTCCCGAACCTTTACAAACTGAGGTCGGTTCGTGAGGTAGTTAAGGATCCAGGTGGAGAGTTGGAGGTCCACGCCAACAAGGCCCAGCTTGTCTCTCAGTAGACCTGGCTGTATGGTATTAAAAGCACTAGAGAAATCGAAGAACATTATTCTCACAGTGTTCCCAGGTTTCTCCAGGTGAGAGAGAGTTCTATCTAGAAGGTGGATAATGGCATCATCCACACCAATGCCCGGCCTGTAGGCAAACTGGAGAGGGTCCATATCCGAGCTCACTAGAGGACGGAGACTTGTGAGAACCAATCTCTCTAGTACCTTCATCAGGTGTGATGTCAATGCTACAGGTCTATAGTCATTAAGGTTTTTCGGATAAGGTTTCTTCGTAACTGGTACCACACACAATAATTTCCACAGTTGTGGTACTATACCTATTCTCAGGCTCACATTGAACAGATATGTAATGATCTCACTCAGCTGGTGCCCGCAGGTTTTGATTAGCCTTGCACTGATGCCGTCGGGACCTGCAGCCTTCAAAACTTTGATCTTATCCAGTTCTTTTGCAACCTGGGTACTTGTGAAGAACAGACCCTGGCTCAGTTGACAAGTTGCAGCAGGGGGTGAGGTTATTGTAGCAGAGTGTGAATGGTATGCAGGGGCAGGAGCAGCCAGTGTGTGATTAAATCTGTTAAAGAATAGATTAAGTTCATTAAGCCCCTCTTTATCTACAACCATCCTGGAGACTGTCTGTCTATGCCCAGATATAGACTTTAGACCCTCCCAGACTTCATGAATCCTTTTCTGTGACAATTTCAGTTCAATCTTTCTCTTATAATTAGCCTTTCCCTACCTGATTAGATACTTCAGATCCTTCTGAACCTCTCTCAGCCTGCCCTTGTCACCTGATCTGAAGGCCAACTTCTTCTCTTTGAGAAGAGCCTTTATTCCGGGGCTGATCCATGGTTTATTGTTAGAGAAGCACCTCACTACTTTTGTGGGTATCGTGTTGTCTACACAGAAATTAATGTAGTCCGTTATACAGTGTGTGAGACCATCCATGTCATCACCATAGGAATCTTGCAGCACATCCCAAGTGGTTGTTTCAAAGCAGTCTCTCAGAGCATCATCACTCTCCTCAGTCCATATCCTCACTGTGCGAGTGACAGCAGGTTCTCTCTGTACAAGTGGCTTGTACACGGGTTGGAGGTGCACTAGGTTGTGATCCGATCTTCCAAGGGGCGGTAGGGCTGACGAGGCATATGCCCCTCTCAAATTGGAAAAGAACAAGTCCAAAGTTTTGTTGTCTCTAGTGAGGCAGGTAACATACTGTGTGCAACCGGGTAGTATGTTGTATGTTGTATGAATGTAGTATATATGTTGTATGTATGTAGTATGTAGGAAGGTGGCCCAGCTTGGGGGGTGTGGTCCCCTGTTTACCTCGAGCAGATGACACAGACATGAGACTGAGGCAGATTTCGGGTACAACAGGTCTGAGTTTATTGGCCGTCCTCTTGACGACCGCAGCAATACACCGCAACACTTCCACAGCTCTCCGTATTCAGGCCCAGGTACTTGCACCATCCTTTTTGTCGTAGTGATGTTCCTCGTGGCTCTTTCCCTGGGGCTGCCCTAGGCCTATCTACCGCCAGCGTTTCACCGGTCCGAGATCGTCGTCAATTTGGTACCCCCGGGGCCTCGTCTGTGCTGCGGTTCTTCGTGTCGGGGCCACCCCCCTGACTTCTTTTCTCCTCAGTCCCCTAGTTGAGCTCTCCACTACTGTTCGTACTCGTTCACTGTCTCCTCTCCTGTCAAGCTCCTCCCGGGACTGGAACTTTCTGGAACCCTCTCCTGTCATATTTATAACCTTCCTGGGCTCCTGTCTCCCCGCCCCCCATGACTAAAGCCATAAGCTGCTGTCAAGTCCTGTACTCACGCTCCCCCCTGCCATCTTGTGGTCAAACTAAGGTACTGCACTCATTCTACACTTTTCCCCAGCTGTTTCCCTTCTGTCATTACAAACATCTGTCTAAAGTGCACAAACCGTCCCTTTTCCCTACTGACAAGTCCGTCCGTCAGGTCACCTTCCCCACACTACCACCATACAGCGACCATATACTGTACTGCTAGACACCGGATCCTACCCAGACTCTTTGCAGACAAGATGAGATAAAAAGTTACAGATACATCAAATAACATTCAGATAATGTCAGACCCAGACTGATCTATTGGGGAGATCCGAGGTTGGCCTGTGAAAAGTGTTTTCCACTTTTAGGAAAGGGAACCCAAAGCATTGTCTGCAGCTTAAGGATAAAAAAAATCAGACACTACTCACCCTCCCTAGGTCCAGTGTCAGCTCTAAACTGCTGCTCCGGTCTAAGTGTTTTGACTGCAGTGATGACAGCATATTGACGGACCCAATCACCGCTGCAGCCAATCATTAAGCTCAGCAATTTGGCCAAGGTATACAGCATGAACTGCTGAATTTATTGATTGTCTGCAGCAGCGATGGGAGCTGTGAACATGACATCAGATCTACAGCCAAAATACTGAGACCGGAGCAGCAGCAATGCGACGGTTTTTGGCCCAGAGACCGGATGGTGACTACCGTCTGATTTTGTTGTTTTATATTACAGGCAACGTTTAGAGACCAGTTTTGTAAGAGTTGACAACCCCTTTAAGGACATGTCTCCTACCCCTAGCTCATGAGTCTTGAGAGTGGAGACACGGTCTCTCCTGGTGGTGGCTGTAGGGGAACAAGCAGTGATAGAGAAAACTGGAGGATAGTAGGGAGGGTCTCACTGAAGAATGAAGGTAATATCTGGGTTGACTAGTGAAATGCCGAGAGGTTCCATGAAGGATATTGCTACAGGCTCATAAATTAGAGGTCCAGGATTTGGGGGAAGATGAGAATGAGAATTGCAGCAGAGGGTACTGCACCCATGTATGTCCAAACCAGACAAAGAAGGAGATGCTACTGGAAAAAGTCATCCTCATCATGGTACAGGGGGACCTGTTGCAGTATTAGGTGCACTGTACTACAACAAGGGTTAGTTGGCTGAAGGGTCCTTTTCTGACAGTCTCCCAGTAACTAGATTTCATTAAAAATTGTAGTAGTATAAATAGAAGGAGCGAGGGTGACCTGAAGACATTCGTTATATGAGGAATCGAAAGGGGGCTTCTCTCAAGTGGGGGACAAAGAAGGACGTTTATTTGTGTGAGCATAAATAATTACTATTGAAGGAGGGAGGTGGAGTGAGACTGCGTAAGAACATCTGGGAATGAAGGAGACTCAGCCTTACCACTAATCTGAAGGTTCACCATGCTGTGGTTCTTACCACACTTCTCTATGCCAGCGAGACCTGGACTCTCTACAGCCAGCTTGCCAAACAGCTCAATCATTTTCACGTGAGCTGTCTCCGCAGACTTCTCCAAATCAGGTGGCAATGGCAATCCTGGAACAATCTGGGCTCTGCAACGTTTACACTCTTCTGCTGACAGCCCAAACCAGGTGGGCTGGACATGTTGCCAGACAGTAGATTGCCTAAACTACTGTACGGAGAACAGTTGGTACATCAGACCGCCGATCAGCCAATAAAGGAGTAAAATGCTAGTTCAAACTTTGAATTGATTTTGAACCTTGTTTAAAAATCATTTGTTTTGATAGTTTGTCATGTGCTGCCGAGAACAAAGATATAAAATGAGCACAGAATGATTTTATGACGTTGGCTTCTCTAAATCGGCTATGAAGCTCGTCATTAGAGTCAAATATGTCCAACATGCCCCAAGTGGTGCCTCCTTAGGAACATCAGAGCCTTATGCCCAGAAATAAAAGAAGATAGAAGACAGAAAAGAGAAGAAAGAAGGCAGAGAGGCCAACTGGAAGAACAGCAGTGGCACGAGAGCTAAGTGGAGGGCAAAAGAGAGAGGAGCAGCACAAGAGTTTTTATTATTAACCACTTTGTGGTAGTTTTGATTTGCGCTAAATTTACACCAATGCCCTAAATTCGATTTGAATCAAATTTCCGGACTAAATTCAAACAAACCTGCAGAATTTGAATTTCAGAAGATTCATTCATTTCCATTAACTCCAGGTCTGACTCTAAAGCAAAAGTTTGTTCCCCCAATAACAGCCCGTTGTAGCCGAGCTATTTCTTCAAATGTTAAAATGATTTACGGTAGATTTTGACTCTTTATTTTCTGGAACTTCTGTAAGATCTTAATCTTCAGCGCTTCTGTTCTTATCCCATAAATGATAGGATTCACTGTAATTGGAGTCATCAAACCAATGACTGTGATCAAGACATGGGCCGCTAGAGTGATCGACCCACTGTTTATTCGGTAGCGCAATAATACAAAAAAGCTCGTGATCATAAAAGAGGAGAACGTCACGAGGTGGCTAACAAGTGTCCTGATGGCTTTTTGACAAGCTTCTTTAGAAATTCTGAGACAAATTATGAATGTTCTTATATAACAGTAGATGATGATGAGTAGACAGCTGATGTCTATCAGAAAAGCCTCCACTGCTCCGAAGATATTATTGACCAAAGCATCACCACAAGCCAACTTAATAAGAGACATGTTATCACAAAACACATTATTGAGATATTCTCCACAGAGAGGCAAATAAGCTGTCATTATAACAGGTATGAAGACCACAATGAAAGCCAAAGACCAGTTTACGGCTATAAGTCTTAGGGCTTTGCCATTTGTCATCAGTGTTGGGTATCTCAGTGGTTGACCAATGGCCAGATATCGGTCATAGGCCATAATGGTGAAAGTAAATACTTCAACAGCAGCAAAACTATGAAGGAAGAAGGACTGGAGAAGGCAATCAGAAAATGTGATCTTGCTAGATCCAGAAAGCATGTCAATGATAAGCTTGGGGAGAAAAGTTGTGCTCCCAAACATCCCATTGAAGATCAGATTACATATGAAGATATACATTGGTTCGTGGAGAGTTTCTTCAGTCCAGACAACGAACACGATTATAAAACATATGAACATGGTGATGAGGTACACAAAGAGGGCAATTATGGAGTAAAGGTATCTGAACTTCTCCATCTCAACTACGCCAAGAAGAATAAAACTGGTGGTGATTCGAGACATATTTTCCATTCTTTCCTTGTAGCTGCTTCTTCTTCTCTCCAACAAATCTCCTCCACTTAACTTAGCTTAATACTAATGTGAGTTTTCTTGATGTAGATGGATTAGGCTACAGGAAATAATATAATATAATATTTGGCTTTGGGTAAGTGCTCTATATAAACTTTGAGCCATCTGGATAGATATATGTTCTGCAGCAGATCCTCAGAGACACCAAGTTCCAATTAGCAAGGCAGAAGATTTACTAATTGGCTCCACGTCTTCTCTACAAAGAAACAATCTAATAGCATAAAATGATTAACTTTTTTTTAAAGTGTATTACAAAGTATTTTGTTGTAGACGCACAAAATTAATCCAATTTTTTCAAAGAAGACATGAACATACAAACTACCATATCATCTGTGCTGGAATCCTTCCTGTCATCTCATCATCAGAAATTTGTCAGTCTTCTTCGTGTATCGGACCTTATATATTTTGAGCCACTTTCAAAGCTGTCTTTCTTTTTTTCTAAGACTTTTTTAACACCTTTTCTTCCAGTTTGTCACAGTCAATTAATTTTTCTCGTAATTTACTTGCATTTTATTTATGTGACTGTTAGGCATCGAGTTCCCGCCACTGCGCAGGGAGAATCTCAAGCCATGTCCTCTGCGATCTCCCATTCTCCTGCAGCTGCAGAGGTTCCTGCTCAGCAGAGACGTCGGTCCCAGCACCTTGCTCATGCTAATGCTATGGGTCTGGATGCTGCCCCAGGTTCTGCTATAGCATCCAGCATTAGTCAGTGGCAAGCAGACGCTTCTTCCTCCTTTTCCTCATCTGAGCATGTGCGGGAGACAACCGCTCATTGGCGGTCAGAGGTCACATGCTCAGGTCCTGAAGCAGCTCGGACTGGGCCATCAGGAAGGTCCCGGAAGGCTGCGGCTATAAAAGGACCGCACGGCCGCGCGCTAGGAAAGACCATGTGGAGTGAGTGTTGTATGCATGTATGGATGTCTCTGGTGAATGACACATTAAGAAACCCCTACCCTTGGTACGCATGTGTTGTTCAGCCTGGCCAGATAGTGCCTGAGCTGAAGTGTAGGTAGGATGTTGAGTCAGGGACTAGCATCAGCGCCAAGCAGTGGATTGTCTGCATGCCACTGTGCACTTGGCCTGCACTCCACGGTAGCCAGCGTCTTTTAGTGGTGTTCACAGGTGCGATGCCACATGCTTAGTGGGTCTAGAGGGACTCTGACCCCGTGTCCTTTGGGCAGAGTTCTGTGACCATACACTAGCATTCACTTTGCCTAGCTCTGTGAGTTTTAACTAGCTACGTCATTTATATTCCACGGTAGTGCGGCTCTGTGAAGCAACAGAGTCCGCCTCTGTACACACCGGGTGACGTTAACCCGCGTGTGTTCTTCTATTATACCGTCATCTAGCGTCCGCCATTACCAAGCAGCGGTTAACATCTCTGCATGGAGGACCCCGGGCTGCGAACGCACCTATACTCCATTTCATTACTATTTGGTGCGTTCCGCCAGCCCTAACATTGAGTCCTCTTCTTATGTACAACACCTGTGAATTAATTACCGGTATAGTTTAAAAGAAATTAATTAAAAATGAGAAATTTTCTCAAATTTTCTATTAAAAAAGCCATATCATAACAAAGGTAGAGTTAAAAAAATCAATTAATGTTCACCTTTCCCAGGATCTCACCTGTCCCATCACGCAACTGCCACGACTTGAAAATCACATGATATTGTATTGTATTGTGATTGTATTGTTGCTGTTACATTGCTTTGGAATAAGGTTCGCCTTTTAGAAGTTTGTCCTGTCTCTCTCCCTGTCTGCTTCCTCTGTTCTGATGTCAGTTACTCCTCCCTTTTTCTTTCCAGATAGTGTATGTCGGCCATGTTAAGAGGCTCATGGCTTTGCTTCTCCTCTTCAGAATAGTCTGCTTTACCTACTGTAATCTAAACTCTGCAGAATAATCAATACAGAGGAGGATAATTTAATGTTACAGAAGGATTTATATAAGCTGGAGGTTTCGGGCTGAGAAATGGCAATTGAAATTTGATGTAGATTTATGTAAGGTTATGCAGAGCAAATAAAATGCAGAATTACGTATTAAATTGTAAATAACTGGGTAAAACTGTAACTGAAAAAGACCTGGGTGTATGAGCAGACAGCAGAAATCACTTTAGTGGCCAGTGTCAGGCAGCTGCTGCCAAAGCAAATAAAATAATAGTATGCATTAAAAGAGGCAGAGATGCTCATGAGAAGAACATAATTATATCTCTGTATAAGTCACCGGTGTGAATACAGTTATAATACTGGGTACAATTTTGGTCACTGGTATATAAGAAGTTAACCTAAATTGGTCTGGTCATATGCAGAGGTGTATCTAGGTTTTCCGACCCCCGGCGCAAGAATTCAATTTAACACCCCACCACCACAAGCACATATGCTATTTGCATACTTGGTCACATGCCGACGCACTGCTCTCCCTAATTCCCTCAATTTTCAGTGAAAAGTTGAGTGAAGTAGGAAGAGAAGCTCATTGTCAAGTGACCATAAGTATGAAAATCACATGTGATCATAAAGAAACTTGAAAGGCAGCACTCACCATTTTCTTTGCAGTTAAAAGTCCTTTATTTTTACTGGTATGGGCATTCATTAAGCGGTATGGCGGCATGGGGGAAGACATGCGTGGAGACAGGTGGACGACGGCCGTTTCGCGCTTGGATAGTTCTTCTACGGGTCCAATGATTGTTGGCTATTGCACCACAAGAAAATAAGTTTCCTCAGCAGCTGTTTCTGTCTCAAAAAAGGAGGTTAAGCATTGGTGCCTACCTATTACTTACTTTCACATTCTCTGAAGTGGCCATGTGATGATTGTTGGAGCTTAATCCTGACAGTGAGTATACTAGACGCTGATAATATTGGCTACAGGGCTTCTTTTTATTATTAAAGGGCTTTTCCATGTTCGTGGACTGCAGGCTTCTGAATTCCCACAGGGTAAGTGCTGGATGCTATTGACCTGAAGACAATCATTATATGAGGAATTGAAAGGGGGCTTCTATCAAGTGGGGGACAAAGAAGGGCGTTTATTTGTGTGAGCATAAATAGGTTGCATTACTATTGAAGGAGGGAGGTGGAGTGAGACTGTGTAAGAACGTCTGGGAATGAAGGAGACTCAGCCTTACCAACTAATCTGAAGGTTCACCACGCTGTGGTTCTTACCACACTTCCAGCGAGACCTGGACTCTCTGCAGCCAGCTTGCCAAACAGCTCAATCACTTTCACGTGAGCTGTCTCCGCAGACTTCTCCAAATCAGGTGGCAATGCTCCCGGAATGGCAATCCTGGAACAATCTGGGCTCTGCAATGTTTACACACTTCTGCTGAAAGCCCAAACCAGGTGGGCTGGACATGTTGCCAGACAGCAGATTGCCTAAACTACTGTACGGAGAACTGTGTCAGGGAACGTGAGCAGAAGAAATGTTATAAAGACTGCCTTACAGGCATCTCTCAAAAATCTTGGAGTCAACATCAATGAATGGTAGAAGCTTGGCCTTGTCTGTTCAGCTTGGTAAGGAAGAATCACCTCAGAAGCATGTGCAGATGAAGATAGACGATTATTTGAGGCAAAAAAATGCAAGCTGTTCGCAACGCACAAGTGGTATCTACTGTCCCAACTAAAACTAGTTACTTATGTCACGTATGTGAGCTAGCCTTCAGGGCCAGGATTGGCCTCATCAGTCACCTCCAGACCCACATCCACTTATCCTCCTCTAAACCCTGAAGTCACGGTCATCTTCAACTACGAAGGATGAACAGTACTTTATGGAGCACAAAGGTGAATATTATTACTATATTGGGGTGTAAGAGGAGGGCAGGACAGTAGTCGCAGCTGAGGATACCGGGGCTCTGGTGTCCTGACCTCCTCCCACAGGAATATTTCAGCATCTACCGGTGTACCTGTTCTGGATGCTGGTCGACGGTCAGGGATTCCACTGCGGTGCGACCCAACGCCTGCACACTTACTTTCAGTGCATGTAGATGAAATAAAGGACACAGATACCAGTTCTGATGCAAGGTTAACGCTTTTACTTTCTTCTTGAACGGTCCCGGACACATCGGTTGCATTACAGTCCACTCAGCATTCCTCCTGCACTTTCCCTTTCTTACTTTCTTCGCCATCACCTACATTACAGGGTAGTAGAACCCTTGGCGGGACCACAGCTTCATTACTGTAGGACCTCAGTACATAGGGGATCCCGCTCATCCACTTCACCTCAGACTTGCAGGCCTCAACCCTATTGAGAATCTGCCACATCATGAATATTCTGCGCCCTGCACGACTTTCGGACCACAATTCCTTCTTCATTCCTGCTGCTGACGTGAACTGTAACTTTCCCAGGTGCTCCCGTCTTATCCAGCACCCGCCTGACTGTGCTCCTGATTTTCTGCTTCTAATCAACGTTGTGTAACTGCTGTGGCATCCTGGGCTTAGAGCCCTTGTGGACCTGTCAGGCGCGCTCGCCCTTCTGAGCTATTCCTATCACCTACACTAACTTAACCCACAGCAGCTCCTCCTACAGTTAACTATGTGTGTGCTCTTACTAAACCATCTAGAAACTTCCTACAGCTATACTTATCAAGGACCCACTAGTATGCCCCCATCTAGTGGTCCGTTCCAACACTACACTTACCCAGTCTATGAATACTATAAACTACAAGTGCCCTCCGCTATTGAACCCGAAGGATACACTGGCTCACCCTAATATACAAAGAACATATTACAATACAATGGCATGCAGCATAATATAATGGAATAGTCATAATAAACCATATCTTACAGTGTGTACAATATGGTAAGACACAATGTGTCAGTACTAAAAAGACCATCGGTAATACACAGCCGTGTAGCAGTACCGAAACACAATAGAATATTAACATTAATAACAACTGTGCATAACAACTCTTAAAGGGAGGGAAGGCATTAAAGGGGTGTTCCATTCCAATCCCCTCTCATTGCTAGTCTGAAAAGTATGCCATCCTCAGCTCTACTGGGCATCCATTCATCAAGGTTTACTAGCAAATTGAGATTGATGGGAAGTGCAGTATCTGGGCTCAATGGTGAAGTTTTACGTTGGCGTAAAACGTGCACAGTGTATGTGCATTACTGCAGGAATATATACAGTATGACAGTATGTGGCAAAAACATTGGGTAAAGAGACCTGGAGACATCAGCCCCCGAGTCTTCCACAGTAAAGAAGACACTTCATCCTCTCAATAGATACAAGGCAACGAGTCAGACAAAAGCACCACTCCAGCAATTTTTTTCAGCGCTGGAGTGGTGCTTTAAATGTAAGTCCACTGCTCCTCTTCTTAAACTCACCTTCCTTCCGACTCCACACCAGGCCCGCAGCGCCAACATGTGCCTATAACTTCAGACTGGTCGGAAGTCAAAAGTTATGTCACAAAAGCTAAATGCAAGTCTATGAGAGCCAGAAACAGGCCAGAATGAGGTTTCAAAGAGATGTATTGAAATGTGACCTCTGCGGTGCTCCATGAATCACTGGAGTTGCCGGACGGTCACTTTTCACCAGTGACCGACGAAAGCGACGTTGGAAAAGGATGATGGCGGCGGCGGGTGAATATGAGATAGGCGGCAGGGGAATTCCATTCAAACCTCCACAATATATAGTAAGTGACAAAAAAATAAAATTCTGATAAGGATGAAGAATCCCTAGAGAGGTTTCTGAATATCTACCTAATGAACTAATTAGAAACTGTAACAGTCTCAGTCCCTCCAGGTAGATGGAATCTGTCATCTCTGCAGATCCAGCATAGCTGTTGTATCTTGGAGTCGACCTGTTACGAAGGGATAATTCCCCATCAAGGATACGCACACCTGCAGAAAGTCTATAAAAACCTGATCCCACCAGGATTGGATTATTTGCTTCTCTGAAGATAGTAAGCAATGATCATCTTCAGTGTTCTGCTCCTTCACCTTCAAGATATTTACAAACTTAGCGCCTTTCTTTCAATGACAACAGGAAACAAAAGCAAGAAATGGAAAACGTATCTTTAGCCATCACTGACGTTATCCTCATGGGTCTTGTTGAGATGAGTAACATGAAGTATCTCTTCTCTTTGGTCATCGGTGTGGTCTATGTGACAGTTATGGTTTTATGTTTTACCATCGTGATGGTTACATATGTGGAAGAGACTCTTCATGAACCCATGTACATCTTCATCTCTAATCTTATGGTCAGTGGTATATACGGAGATACAGCCATCATGCCAAAACTTATCATAGACCTCCTTACCGGATGCTACACTGTTCCATACACCAAATGCCTGGCTCAAAGTTTCTTTATCCAGAGTTATCCTTGTGTTGAGATATTCACTTTCACCGCCATGGCCTATGATCGATATTTGGCTGTTGAGCATCCTCTAAGATACCCAATGCTGATGACCAATAGGAAAGCCCGGAATATTCTGTTGGAGATATGGGTTTACGTCTTGTCGGGACTATGTGTAGTTGTCATATTAGCCTCAAGACAGACTTTGTGTGGGGTGATGATTAACAGTATAATTTGCGATACCATCTCACTTACCAGTATGGCTTGTGGAGACACCACTCTCAGTTTGGCATTTGGATTTACGTGGACCTCAATCATGATAGTTAGCTGTGTCCTAGTTGTCATGTATTCTTACTTAAGGACATTCATTGTGTGTCTCCAAATCTCTGAAGAAGCCTACCAGAAGGCCATCCACACCCTGGTGACCCACATCATTGCCTTCACGGCTTTTATGATCTCAATTTTGTTCTTTGTCTTCCGCTACAGACTTAAAGGACAACTTCTTTCTGTGGTGTCCAACAATGTGATGCTTTTGCTGGGGGCACTTTCCTCCACCCTAAACCCAGTAATATATGGCATCAGGACAGAAGCTCTAAGAACTAAGATCCTTCAAAAATTGCATTGCAAGAAAAACTGAGATCCACATTAGCAAAAAAAAAATAGTAATAATAATAAAGAGAGAAATTAAAAAATATCTGCTTGCTGCAAAAATGAAAACAATTATATTATTATTTATTTCTGTAGTGCCATTGGTTCCAGGGTGCTGCACATAAGAAGGGGTTACATACAAATTAATGATATCACTTACAGTAAACAAACTAGCAATCACAGACTGAGACAGAGGGGAGAGAGGACCCTGCCCTTTCGGACTTACATGCTACAGGATGAGACGGTAGGTTGGTGGGTTGCAGCAGTTCCGGTGTTGGTTGAGGTGATATCTCCAGTAGTGGTGAGGAGGCAGCGGGGTCATTGCAGGCTGTAGGCTTTCCTGAAGAGGTGGGTTTTCAGGTTCCGTCTGAAGGATCCGAGTGTGGTTGCTATTCGGACATGTTGGGGCAAAGAATTCCAGAGGATGAGGGATATTCGGGAGAAGTCTTGGAGGCGGTTGGATGAGGAGTGAATAAGTGTGGAGGAGAGAAGGAGGTCTTGGGAGGACCGGAGATTACCTGAGGGAAGATATCAGGAGATTAGTTCAGAGACATATGGGGTAGACAGGTTATAGATGGCCTTGTAGGTCAGTATTAGTAATTTGAACTGGATACGCTGAGGGAAGGAATGGGAGCCAGTGAAGAGATTTGCAGGGAGGAGAAGCGGAGGAGTAGCGAGGAGAGAGATGGATTAGCCGGGCGGCAGAGTTAAGGATGGACTGGAGAGGTGCGAGGGTGTTAGCAGGGAGACCACGGGAAAGGATGTTGCAGTAGTCGAGGCGGGAGAAAGATCCAAGCAGAATTTAGATAAATGCTGTAAAATGGATTTTTATTTTTAACGTGCATTAAACACACAACGACCATTGTAATTAAATCATCTATCAGATTGCTCATCATCGATGGCCGAATTCTGTGAATAGTTCAAAAAATACAAAAAAAGTCAAAAATATTCTGTGCTTTTCAAACATCTAGTATCTATCATCGATCTATTAGCTATCTAATCTAATTAATTTCATTAATAAGTATTTTTTTGAATTTTTTTTATTTAGATTACTGATTATTACTTTATTTAGATTACTGATTATGATGACTAGATTATTAGATTTATTTAGAATATTCTAGCAACTTACATAAAATTCCCAAAGTGCAGTAATTTTTACAGATTTTTTCAATTGTTCAACTCGTGTAAATGTAAATTGTGAGTGTGAATAGAACATTTTTCCTTTATACAATTTGTATAGATCGTGTAAATTTTGTTTTAGAACCATTTCTAATCTTGTTTTGTCTACCTCATATTTATCTATTTATTTCATTTTTATTGCCTGTCCTTCAAACATTTACTTTTTTATATCTATTAGTGTTTCTTTTTTTCAACTTCTTCTACAGCCTAATTATTGTTTTCTAGGTGGTTTTGCACTACAAATGAACTGCACAGTGTCATGGGTTTACCACAACAGAGAGAGGCCAGAAGACTGCAGCGTCTGATTTCACGTATTTCTGCACTGCTTAGAAGCACGCCACCATTATATTAAACAGTGCAGGTTTCTGATAGCATTGCAGAGGTTAATTTGTTCAGTTGAGAGCTCCTGGAGCTTTCCTACTTTAATGATCTCAGCTGTTCAGTTTTGGCCTCTCCTCTCTACTATATATACTCACCTCTGGAAAGCAGGGATTGCCAGTGTTAGTTTAATACTGCCTGGTTCTGAAGTTGAAGGTGTTTTTTGTTATGAGGTGTTGGAGTGTTTTTCAGGAGACTGTGGCTTGGTGATTTGTCTGTGTGCGTATCCTCATCCTCTCCTATTTGTTTTTTCATACCTTTACTTACACTCTGTTGTTGTGTGCATATTTTAATAATTGGTATTTTCATTTACCTCTGTACATCTCTTCTTAGTCTGGTTTGTGTATTCTCTATACTACAATACTACAACTCCCCTCTTCCCTTGGTGGGAGAGGACAGATAAGGGCTGATTTTGGAGCTCAGCAAAGCACGCGGCTCAAGCATCTTCACAATCAGAAGAAATCTGGGGATAGGTTGGGCGCCCCTACTTTTAGGGATAGGGAAGGAGCCCCTAGCCCCTGTATATCCTGCAACAGTGCCATGACACACTGTCTTTTGACATGTGCTGAGTTACACGATGCCTGTGGATACTTTCTGTACAAGCCTCGGGAGATTTCCAACCACTGATGCCAAACTTCTATTGTAGGGCACCTACATTCCTTAGGCTACTTTCACACATCCGTTTTTTTAAATTCGGCATGATGTGGCGAAAATTGTGAAAACCGGATCCGGAATTGGATCCGTTTTTTTCACATAGAATGTAATGATCGCCGCATCGTGCCGGATGGACATGCGGCGCCTCCAGGTTTTGCCGGATACGGCAAACATGCACCGTCCGGCATCTGCAAAAAACGTTGGCTGCAACGTTTTTTTGCAGCACCGGACCGGCTTTTTCATCACCCCTGTTCGGGCACTGTGAGTTTTAACCCCACAAGTGCCCGGCGCGCATCTCTCTCTCTCTCCCCCTCCCCTTCTCTCTCTCCCTCTCTCTCTCTCCATATGCTCCATACCATTCTTTGGCTGGCTCTCTCATCCCCCGCTGTCTCTCTGGCTGCTCTCTCGTCCCCCGCTCTCTCTTTGGCTGCTCTCTCGTCCCCCGCTGTCTCTCTGGCTGCTCTCTCGTCCCCCGCTCTCTCTTTGGCTGCTCTCTCATCCCCCGCTGTCTCTCTGGCTGCTCTCTCGTCCCCGCTGTCTCTCTGGCTGCTCTCTCGTCTCCCGATCTCTCTCCGGCTGGCTCTCTCGTCCCCCGGTGCTGCGGCTCCTTTAAATGTCCTTCAAGCCGCATCAGGCGCTGCCTGTACATCCGGTGTTACCACTGCAGGCCGGATCCGGCGGCCCGGCTTTTTGCCGCAAGCCGCCGGGCCCCTGACACCGGATGTGTGAAAGAGGCCTAGTGTCTTCATCTACAGTTATCCTTACATCAACGCCGCGGCCTATGACTAGCATTTGGCCATTGGATACCCTTCAAGATACTCAATGCTGATGACCTACAAGAGTTCACTTCCAAAATTAATCCTATAATCCAGAATATTCTACAATCCGGCAGCTCTTTGGTCCTATTGCTGCTGGATCGAAAACATTTTTATTGAATCTGTTAAAGATGTGTGAGTCTTTTTAAGACTTTTTCTCCTCTGATTCTCATGGTTGCAATGTCAGGCTGCTGCAGTAAAAGGGGATCTATAGGAGTATGTTATGACTTATAGAGAAAATTTGCAGGACACTGGTCCAGTGGTCACATGAGTAGTCCCCATCATGTGCAATGATGATGTTGCATTGGCATACTAATCAGAAGATGGCTTGCAAATTCTTTGTAACTTTCCACTAATCTAGGAGGTCCGGCTGTGAGAGAGACCCGATGAGGAGGATTTTTTATATAACGTGTTTGTACATGTAACAGGTTTCCCTGCGTGAACAGAATATCAACATGTCATACGTGTTTACACAGTACATTTTTCTTGCAAATGCAATTCCAGGCAAATAATGAGATACCACTTTACATACACAACTGTGCTGCAGCCATACATGTTTCTACTTGTCCTGACATGAAGGGTGTAATGTCCAGGATGGGAACGGTAGTGTGATGTCATGTTAGTGTTCCCATGGCTGGATACCCAGTGCATGAAGGGAGCGTCGGTGGACCCAAGCACAGAAGGAATGTTGGGCTACACCACCTGGTCGGCTCTTCTCCGCTTTTAAAGCCATGATGGGGCAGCGGTCTATGTGCCGTAGGTTTTTTGGTTGCTGATGTTAAGTATGATAAGTTAAGTAATAATATTATCACCACGTGGAGGTTTGGAAACTTGTTCCAGGGCGTGTAAACATAGTTGTAAAACTGTGTGTCTGGCTTTATAAAAATGAAAGGGAGAGTCATAGATTCCAGGGTCCTTGTATCCAACCCCCTGCTCAATGCAGAATTCCCTAAATCATCCCAGACAGATGAGTGTCCAGCCTCTGTTTGAAGACTTCCATTGAAGGAGAACTCACCACTTCTCATGGCAGCTTGTTCCAATCATTGATCACTCTAACTGTCAAAAAGTTTTTTCTAATATCTAATCTGTGTCTCCTCCCATTCAGTTTCATCCCATTGCTTCTAGTCTTTCCTTGTGCAAATGAGAATAAAGTTGATCCTTCTACAATGTGACAGCCCTTTAGATATTTGTAGACAGCTATTAAGTCTCCTCTCAGTCTTCTCTTTTGCAAACTAAACAATCCCAGATCCTGCAACCTTTCCTCATAAGACAGGGTTTGCAGACCGGTCACCATTCTGGTCGCTCTTTTCTGAACTTGCTCCAGTTTGTTGATGTCTTTTTTAAAATGTGGTGCCCAAAACTGGACACAATATTCCAGATGAGGTCTGACCAAAGAGGAGTAGAGGGAAATAATGACTTCACGTGATCTAGACTGTATGCTTCTGTTAATACATCCTAGAATTGCATTTGCCTTTTTTGCTGCTGCATCACACTGTTGACTCATATTCAGTCTGTGATCTATTAGTATACCCAAGTCTTTTTCACATGTGCTGTCACTTAGCCCTATTCCTCCCATTCTGTATATGCTTTTTTCATTTTATTGTCCAGATGTAGTACTTTGCATTTCTCCCTGTTAAAAACCTTTCTGTTAGTTGCTGCCCACTTCTCCAGTTTATTTATATCTTTTTGAATCCTCTCTCTATCTTCTCTAGTATTAGCTATCCCTCCTAGCTTTGTGTCATCAGCAAATTTAATCAGTTTACCCTCAATTCCTTCATCTAAATCGTTGATAAAGATGTTGAACAATACAGGGCCCAGGACAGAGCCCTGTGGTACCCCACTTGAGACATTCTTCCAACTGGATGTGCAGCCATTTACGACCACTCTTTGGGTCCAATCACTAAGCCAGTTTGGAAACTTGTTCCAGGGCGTGTAAACATAGTGGTAAAACTGTGTGTCTGGCATTGAAAAAATGAAAGGGAGAGTCATAGATTCCAGGGTTCTTGTATCCAAACCCTGCTGAATGCAGAATTCCCTAAATCATCCCAGTCAGATGTCTGTCCAGCCTCTGTTTGAAGACTTTCATTGAAGGAGAACTCACCACTTCTCGTGGCAGTCTATTCCACTTATTGATCACCCTCACTGTCAAAAAGTTTTTTCTAATATCTAATCTGTGTCTCCTCCTATTCAGTTTCATCCCATTGCTTCTAGTTTTTCCTTGTGTAAATGAGAATAAAGTTGATCCTTCTACAATGTGACAGCCCTTGAGATATTTGTAGACAGCTATTAAGTCTCCTCTTAGCCTTCTTTACTGCAGCTAAACATTCTCCGATTCTTTACCCGTTCCTCGTAGGACATAGTTTGCATTCCGCTCACCATCCTGGTAGCTCTTCTCAGAAAATTTGGAGAGGTAACCATGTTTTGCCGCAGTGAATGGTTGACTTGTGGCTAGCTATACCGTCTCTGACGTGTTGTGTGGTTTCCCCAACACAGAGGAAACTAACAATGAAACATGTAATGTAAACAAAGCGCACCCGCAAAAACACCACGAAAACCATTCTGAATTCAGCGCTTTTCTGCCAAGACAGCAAGTTATGGCTGCAGAACAAAAACAGCAGCAAATCCGCTATGTGTGTGAACATAGACTAAGTTGTATTTTTCAATTGCACCATTTTGAGTTGTATATAACTTTTATTACATTTTTAAAGAAAATAAACAGTTTCACTATTGTTTTTCGACATTGTTAAAGTGTTTCATTGGCACTATTCTGTCTTCTTTTGTGTATGGGAATGAAGGAAAAAAACACAAATCCCACTTTTTTTTGCAAATTCCTTTCCTTTTTTGAGTTAAATAAAGAAAAACATACTTTCTTGGGGTGGGAGATAGATTTTGTTTTGAACCAGTGATCCCTTTAATCACTTCTATAAAGTTTTTACGTTATCCTCCTTTATTGTTAAGCTGACAGGAGGACTATTGTGTAGATGTTTATAGAAGACCTGGAGACATTTTTAAGACAGAAGACGGGCTGCATGAATTTCAGGAATTTCCTTTTACTAAAACCCTTAGAATTTCACAATTCACATTGGATAGCCGTTAGGAAAGTGAGATCATATACAGTCCAAAACAATGAAACAGAAGTTCTGGTTTGGGCTTTACCTCTTCTTTATTTCATTGCACAAAATAATAGTTAAACCAGGTACAAAACACAAATTTATCCCTGCTCGCCTGAGCACAAAGTAAGGCTGGTTTCACACTTGCGTTTTATCGCGCAGCGCATTGTGCGCTATCGGTCTCACGCGCATGTGTCCCCTATCTTTAAAATGGCGCACGCAGTGTCTAGCGTTTGCACGCATGCCTCAGCGCTTCAGTGCGCTGCGCATTTTCCATGTCTGTGATCAGACGCGCCAGACGCTACATGTTGCATTTTTCGTTCCGCCCAATGTCGTTAAAACTGCGCATGAGCAAAAAAATAGTATTACAGTCTATGGGTGCGCTGACGTGCACTGTATAGTGCGCGTGTCAGCGCTTTGTGAGCGCATGCGATTTCAGAGTAAACAATGTCTACACACTGTGTAAATCCAGCCCCTCAACAAGAAACATTGTTTTGGAGGATGGGAGATAAAAGAAGGGCTTTGTAGTGCCCCATCATCACTCTCCAGACAGACTGCAAGAAGAAAATACACCCACCCAGCCAGAGATAATCCATATTTGGGATAACAGCAGCTTTTAGGTGAGTATATCACTTTCTGTGAGCCTGTGCTTTGAAATATATAATGTGTACTAATGTTTTATTTTTTGCTTTTGCTAGAATGTCTTCTGGATCCGAATACTCACCAGCACCGGAAGAATTGGCAAACGCAGAGCGTGAGGTGAGTAGTTTGCTGCCTTGTGAAGTATACCTGCCTGTCCAAAAGTGTAATTATTTCTGTTCTTTTACAGACCTCAGCATCGGAGCAGCCAAGTGAGGGTGAGCAGCCGGAGCAGCGTACACAAAGCACGGCGGGAAGGAGACGCACGGTTGGAAAGTTGTTTTTTTTTCAATTATTTTTTCTGTCCTGCTTTTCTCCCCTTTTTTTCCATCTATATCAATCTCCATAAATGCAAAGATTCTAAATGTATTTCTTTTCTAGGTTCCACAACGGGATGAGGACGTGTATCTCAACAATGAGCAACTCATCAGCCTTGTCCAAGAGCGTGTGCCGTAGTGGGACAGCCGTGACCAGCAGTACAAGGACATTGTGGTGACCCGGCGGCTGTGGAATGAAGTGGCTGCAGCAGTGATGGAGGGCTGGGACAGCGCCTCTGCAACTGTAAAATAGGCGTTCAGTAAGTATTTCTCTGTTATGTCATGCTGCATTGACTCTTGTTCCTGATGATACCTGTTTGTTTACTGCAAGAGATCTCCTTGCAGTAAACACACATGTGTCCTCAGGTTCAATAGTGTACGCACTGTGTATTGTCATGCTGTATTTTTTGTTATGGTTCACTATTGATCCTGATGTTACATGTGTGTTTACTGCAAGGAGATCTCCTTGCAGTAAACACACATGTAGCATCAGGTTCAATAGTGTACGCATTTTGATTGCAATTTTTTGCGGATTCAGTATTGATGACAACTTAGCGCAGGTGTGTGTGGTGATACAGATGTTACCATCATTGCGTTGTACAACCTAATTTTTTTTGTCTTTTCCATTGTTTCAACAGTGAACAAAGTCCACACACGTTGGCGCTCGATGAAGGACCATTTCAACACTGATGTTCGTGCTGATGGACAGGTTCGCAGTGGCTCATCTGCAAGGACAAGAGCCAAGTACTGCTATCATCGCGCCTTGCAATTCTTACGACCAGTACTTGCCACCAGAGCGTAAGTATTTCTTTTTTTTTGCTTTTTTTTTTTTGCTTGTTTTTTATTTTGGATTGACCCTATTCTATTTCACAGCTGATCCGTCTTGTTAATGCTTGATAGTAATGTTGATCTTTTTTTTCCACAGCACCTGGAGCAGCACCCTGCATCCTGTCCCGGGAGCGGTTCTTCATCGATCGACCTCGGACCCATCCCAGCCATCCGACAGTCAGGAAGTAAGTTGCAGGTCAGCAACACAGACAGCTGGTGACCAGGAAGCTGGTCAATCCACTGTTGCCCTGTCCCAGGTCTCTGCCACTGGTTATGCGGGCACTACCCGCCAGCGGCAGAGAGCCTTGGACAGGAATGTCTTGCCCAAGTTCATGTACTTGAGCGAGGCCTTTCATGCCAGCCTCAAGACACTGTCATAAAGAGTGGAAAGTGGGTTCTCACTAATGGAATGTGGTTTTAACCACATGGAACACATACTCCACTCTTTCGACCAGCGCCTTGACCAGCTGGAGGCCGACCTCAATAGATCAGCTCACCATTTCTTTAGTAAAATTGAACGGGGCATGGCGGATCACCTTAGTCCTGAGCAACAGCTAACTGTCTTACACGCCTGCAACAATGCTTACTTGCGGGCTATGCAGCAGAATCAGTACGTGCAGCAGTCAGTGTTGTCATTCCCACCTGTGCCACCACTGACTTGCTTCACCACAGTACCGACTTCTGCTGCATACCACTGCGCGGCCACCTGCATTTCTTGCCAAGCCGGGCACCACTACACCACACCAATGTCGAGTGCTGCTGGTCACTCCACCCCGCCGCCACCACCATGTCATGCGCTGCTCCTGTCAGGAGTACCAGTACTGCCACCGTTACCACATCTTGGCGCACTTCCAATGCAAAATCTGGTTGGGCCACCACCACTTCACCGGTTTGTAGCACAGAGAGAACATCATCTCCGGATCGGAGCACCGTCACTTCTCCAATGTATGAGAGCACCACCACAACTCCTCACCATACAAGGAGCACCACACTTCAGAGGAGCACCACCACCACATCTCCTCATTGGAGCACCGCCACCACTACTCTGCAGAGGATCACCGCCAACACTTCTCCTCATCGCACCACCACAACTCCACATCAGAGGAGCACCGCCACCACTTCACCTGATCGGAGCACCGCCCACACTTCTCCCACCAGAAGCACCGGGAATAATTCACCTTCCATGAGCACCGACACCACCATTTCACCTTCAAGGAGCACAGCCAGCGCCACCACCGAGCACCCTATAGGAGACACACTTTCTGTGTTTTTTTCCACTTGTCCACGGACCACCAGCTCTAGGCGGTCAAGCCATGCAAGGCGGTCACACGGTGGTAGTCGGTCCAGGCAGGTGATTCCTGCCCCAAAGAAGAACCAAAAGACTTTGTTACTCAATCCCCCCTCTCCTTCCAACGTTTCCCAACCTTCCTCCTTTATCATTCCTGACCTCCCTTCCCCCAGTAATTTAGTAGCACCTTCACCTAAAACCCCTTCCTCAGTTTCCAGCCGTTCCTCCTCTCTCCACACCCACAAAGTATCCAACACTTCGCCCAAACGTCCTTCAAAGGGAAATGAATTTTTTTTTTTTTTTAAATAAATATTGAATATTTTGTGTTCAAAGAATGTTTGAATAATGTGTCTTTCGCCATCTCCACACACTGCGCCGTACACAGACTGCGCCGTACAGTTTGCTTTTTTGTGAACACATATCTCCAGAAATGACACGTTTCGTGTGCTAATCTTGGAGATATGTATTTGCAAAAAAACAAAATCTATGACGTGCATTTTGTACATGCCCTCAGTGTCTTTTATCTGGTAAGACGTAATAGAGGATGGTGCTGATTGCAAGGCCTATCTATTGTTACCTTGATTAGTATTCTTATCAGTTAATCTACTATGTTGTTTTTTAACATCATTTAACTGTTTGGAATACAATACAAGGTTATTATAGATAGACCTTCTAAAATAACCTCATCCTCTATTTAATGTGTGTTTAGAAACTGAGGAGATGATGTAGAAAATACACGTCATATGGTCATGACCTTGCCCTTGTATCATACTTTGAAATTTGTAGAAAAAACAATAGAGGTGTAAACACCGGCTTTTTATTAACATACACAACACATACAAATTAGGTTACACCATTTGCTCTTGCCAGGCCACCCGTCCAACATCAGAGGTGAAGTATGCCGCAAGTTGGTCCCTCATTTGCCCTACTTCAACGGATGACCGTAGAAGGTGCTGATTAAATTCAGGCAAGGGGTTAGGAGAGGAGTCATCTAGTTCAAAATTAGGGTGCTCTCTATCCATCACAAAATTGTGTAGAACAACACAGGCCTTCACCACCTCATCCACGGTTTCTAGTTTAAGATTAATGGCTGTGGAGAGAATTCGCCATCTGGAGACAAGTATACCAAAGGCACAGTCTACAGTTCTTCTGGCCCTGGTCAGCCTGTAATTAAAAATTCTTTTGGTGTGGTCCAGGTCCCGGCTGGAGTAGGGCTTGAGCAGGTGTTGGCACATCTGGAATGCCTCACCCCCAAACATTACAAAGGGCTGTGGCGGAGCTTCGGTGTTGGGAAGAGGCCGTGGCATGGGGAAATTGAACTGGTTGCCATACAACCTCCGGCACATGTCCGAGGTCTTAAAAGCCTGGGAGTCATTCCCACGCCCAAATGCTCCAATGTCCACTGAAACAAACTTACAGTCTGCATCCGAAATGGCCATGAGTACAGTAGAAAAGTACTTTTTATAGTTGTAGTACTCTGATCCAGTTCTCTTGGGTTTTATAATCCTGATGTGTTTCCCATCCACCGCTCCCAAACAATTAGGGAAATTGCAGACTGTCCAGAATCTTTCTGCATTTTCAAGCCACTTTTCCACGGTGGGCAGGGGCATAAATTCTGGACAGAGAACGTCCCACAAAGCCCGGCAGGTGTCCGCAACTATTCCAGACAAGGTGGATATTCCAAGACGGAACTGGAAGTGCAGAGTAGAGAGGGTCTCTCCAGTAGGCAGGAATCTGGGACACAAAGAAACAACAAGAATTTATATTTGTGTATAAGGATTTTTAACAAATCAAAAACCCCAAAAAAAGGGCACACCAATCAGTAAATATGCATCCTTTTCTTTAAAAAATGGCCTCAAAACAATGCAGCATACATTTGTTAAGTACATGGCAGATCAAGAATTCTGCCAGAATATAATAGTACATCAAAGAATAAATAATATTATGCAGTCAGTGGTTTTGCTATATTGCGTAACGTAATGTGATCAGGAGCCGTTCCTTGGGAGGTATCGCACGACGGAGCTGTGTGTCCTTTCTACGGATGACATCTTGTACCACGACCAAGTAAATACATGAAGCTTTGTTGGGTCATCCGTGTGTAATCTGTAAATTTATCCGGGTTTGCCTGAAGCTCGCTGTAGAGGGTGTGGTACGCTCCATGGCTCTCCCAGAGTTCAACAATAGGATGAATCCAAAAACGCCGCCGCTTCAGTCTTCGCTGTCTCTCTCTCTCTCTTTGTTCATGGTGGCAAGCAACTGCGTAATCTTGTGCCATCCTGATGTCCAGATCCAAGTTGAAGTGAAAGCTCTTACAGCGCAGATCCATGTCTTCAATCAAAACAGCAAGCAACTGTGAAGAATAGCTGTAAACTGGGTCTAGATAAGGATTTCCAATAACACACGCCCACTGCTGTCCAATTGGTGGAGTGTGAGTCACTAATTGGTCAATGATTTTTAATCCTGGGTTTGTGACATTATGTGCAATAATCACGCAAACGCATGCAAAACGCTTACAAACGCATATAATCGCTACTTTTTTTGGCTTACCGCGCACGATTATGTTACAAAAAAACGCTGCGTTTGTAAGCGTTTCTTTTATGCGTTTGAATCATAGAATCGTAGAGTTGGAAGGGACCTCCTGGGCCATCTGGTCCAACCCCCTGCTCAAAGCAGGATTCGCTAAATCATCCCAGTCAGATGTCTGTCCAGCCTCTGTTTGAAGACTTCTATTGAAGGAGAACTCACCACTTCTCGTGGCAGCTTGTTCCACTCATTGATCACTCTAACTGTCAAAAAGTTTTTTCTAATATCTAATCTGTGTCTCCTCCCATTCAGTTTCATCCCATTGCTTCTAGTCTTTCCTTGTGCAAATGAGAATAAAGTTGATCCTTCTACAATGTGACAGCCCTTTAGATATTTGTAGACAGCTATTAAGTCTTCTCTCAGTCTTCTCTTTTGCAAACTAAACAATCCCAAATCCTGCAACCTTTCCTCATAAGACAGGGTTTGCAGACCGGTCACCATTCTGGCTGCTCTTTTCTGAACTTGCTCCAGTTTGTTGATGTCTTTTTTAAAATGTGGTGCCCAAAACTGGACACAATATTCCAGATGAGGTCTGACCAAAGAGGAGTAGAGGGCAATAATGACTTCACGTGATCTAGACTGTATGCTTCTGTTAATACATCCTAGAATTGCATTTGCCTTTTTTGCTGCTGTATCACACTGTTGACTCATATTCAGTCTGTGATATATTACTATACCCAAGTCTTTTTCACATGTGCTGTTGCTTAGCCCTATTCCTCCCATTCTGTATATGCTTTTTTCATTTTTATTGCCCAGATGTAGTACTTTGCATTTTTCCCTGTTAAAAACCATTCTGTTAGTTGCTGCCCACTTCTCCAGTTTATTTATATCTTTTTGAATCCTCTCTCTCTCTTCTCTAGTATTAGCTATCCCTCCTAGCTTTGTGTCATCAGCAAATTTAATCAGTTTACCCTCAATTCCTTCATCTAAATCGTTGATAAAGATGTTGAACAATACAGGGCCCAGGACCCAGGGCCCAGGACAGAGCCCTGTGGTACCCCACTTGAGACATTCTTCCAACTGGATGTGCAGCCATTTATGACCACTCTTTGGGTCCGATCACTAAGCCAGTTATGAATCCACCTTACAGTTGCCTTGTCCATTCCATACTTAGTCATTTTTTCAATAAGGATTGTATGAGATACTTTGTCAAATGCTTTGCTGAAGTCAAGATATACTATATCTACTGTATGGATGAATAATTCAATCCAGACAATTTTTTCAATGCTTTTTTGGAGTGTTATATACCACTAAAATATCACAAAAAGAATCTAATTCTCTATGGGTTACTAACTGAATGCAGACAAATTTTTCAACGCTTTTTTGGAATGTTATATACCACCAAAATGTCACAAAAAGCATCTAATACTCTGTGGGTTACTAATTGAATGCAGACAAACTTTTCAACACTTTTTTGAGTCTTATTTACCATCAAAATTTAACAGAAATGTAACAGAGATCACTTAATACTCTATGGATGACTGATTCAAACCAGAAAAACTTTTCAACACTTTTTTGGAGCCTTATATACCACCAAAATTTAACAGAAAGCACCTAATACTGTATGAATGACTAATTGAATACAAATTTTTAAACTCTTTTTTGAATGTTATATACCACCAAAATGTCACAGAAAACACTTAATGCTCTATGGATGACTAATTGAATCCAGATAAATTTTTAAATTCCTTTTTGTAGACTTATGTACCACCGTAATGTAATAAGAACAGCGTTAAAAAGTATGGATAACTAATTGAATACAAAACATTTTGAAAGTTTAGTTGATAAACAAATACACTCATAAAGGCTTTGCACAAAGTGGATAGCCAAGAAAAACTTCATCTATAGACACCATAAAGGAAGCAACTGATGGGCCTCATTCAAATATTTTTAAAGTGTAATTGCTGTACTTCTGCACTCGTGAAGGCTTTGCACAAAGTGCAAAGCCAGGAAGAAATAATGAGAGTAATACAGTAATCCTCTTCAGGTGTCCACTTCTTCTCCTTCCTCGGCAGGCTGGGGGGACTGCCTCCACCTGCTTCCTGGAGCCTGATTCCCAGGTGCCTAGGCTGTAATTGACCCGGCTTCGGGTAGTGCCAGAGCCCCTGACTTGTAGAAATGGGTGACAGCCCCCTGTATTACCTGCACCATCGCCTGCTCCCACATAGAAGTTGGGAAACTCCAAGGACAGTTGAATCTCTCGAGGCTGGTAGTAGCCCCATCTCAGGCCACATTGAGGAGCCTCTCCCAGGACTGTACATTCCTCAACAAGGGTTTATCCTGCTCCCTTTCGTCTTGGATCTCACCCACCACAAAACAGTGATGTTGCCCCTTCATTTAAAACCCATATCTGTGGTAGTACTTTGCTAGTACAATGCTAAATGCCTCTGTGTGAACTCTGCACCCATGTTTGTGGGAGTACTGTCCTTTAAGCCACTGTGTATACTCTGCACCCCCAACCTGTGTGAGTACTGTACTTTAAGCAGTTGTGTGTACTCGGCAACCCACATCTGTTTTAGTACAGTGCTAAAAGCCTCTGTGTGTACTCTGCACCCATATCTGTGGGAGTACTGTCCTTTAAGCTGCTGTCTGTACTCTTCACCCTTGCATACGGAGTACAGTCCTTTAAGCAGCTGTGTACTGTGCACCCATCTCTGTGGAAGTACAGTCCTTTAAGCCACTGTGAACTCTGCACCCCCTGCCTGTGGGAGTACTGTTAATTTACTAGCTTGTTGACATTTCTAGGCCCCAAAAATTATTCCTCTGGACTAGTGTGTGTTTTTATTAGTCTCGGAAATAAATAATTGGCATCAGCGGTCTAGTTGCCATTTCTAGGCAAAATAATTTTTTCTGAAAAAATTTTTCAGGACCACTTTTTTTTACTAGTACTGTTGTAAATAAATAAATCCACTCTTCCTCCATCTCTTTGTGAGTAGTATTTAGAACTTCAACTTCAAAAAATGAGGAAAGCATCAAATAAAGGACATGGACGTGGTGTAGCTGATGCAGGGAGAGGACGTGGTTGTTCTGTACCTGCTACGTGCCAAAATACAACACCTTCCTCTGGTGCTGCAAGAATAGTGAGGCTACAAGATGTTGACAAGGTGTTAGTTTAGATGGTTAGATTGGAGAGTGGCTCCAATTTACATTATCTTCCACCATGGTCATCTGTCTTTCACCTCACTCCCTAGCAAATCATCTAAGCAGTCAAAGTCATGCACCTCTGAAGGCAGGGTTAGCATGGCTGAAATGTGGTAAAACTTTGAGCACGCCACAAAATTCGGCACCACCATGGTTCATATTAGCAGCATGCAGCGTTACCACAACATGGTGGAAAGCAACCTGTCTACACATCTCCACATACTAACAGATGGGTCTGCCTGCCTTATTTACGTTTTGGGACTCCATATTTGACACATGGCCTAAGCTTGGAGGTGCTGGACTGCCTGCAGAAAGTGTACTATCGGAACGTGTGTGGCGGAATTTGCATTGAACAACACCGTAGACGACTCCACTGGGCAGAGCCCATTCCTCCTTAATTACGGCCAGCATCCACGTGTCCCTGTGCCCATGCCCGTGTCGTCTATAGATTCTAGGGTGGCAGACTGGGCGGTGAAGGCACGTGACATTTGGGACCGCACAAAGAATGCCATCCGGGCCTCCAAGGAGAGAATGAGGGTCTCCGCTGATGCACACCGATGCCCCACTCTGACCTTTGCTCCTGGTGACTTAGAGTGGCTCTCTGCCCAAAATATCAGGCTGCGAGTTGAGTCCGCTAAGTTTGCACCTCGCTTTATAGGTCCCTTCAAGGTCCTGGAGCAGGTTAACCCTGTGGTATACCACCTGGCTCTTCCTCCACGCCTTGGTATCACCAACACCTTTCACATTTCCCTCCTGAAACCCATTCACATGTCCCGTTTTTCAGAGTCATCTGTCTGGACATCGGGCTCATCTTCGGACAACTATGAGGTGAACGCTATTGTTGGTACGAGGTAAAGGTATTATCTGGTGGACTGGAAGGGTCATGGTCCAGAGGACAGGACCTGGGAATCTGTCGAGCACATTCATGCTCCTCAGCTCATTGCATCTTTTGAGCTAAGCGAGGCCCAAGGATAGGGGGCCCTAGGAGAGGGGGTAATGTTAGGTATCGAGTTCCCGCCGCTGCACAGGGGGTATCTCGAACCATGTCCGCTGCGGTCTCCCATTCTTCTGCGGCCGCTGAGGTTCCTGCTCAGCAGAGACGTCAAGCCCAGCATCTTGCCCAGGCTAATGCTATGTGTCTGGTTGCTACTGCCGCTCAAAGCTCAGCTATAGCATCATGCATTGGTCAGCGGCAAGCAGACGCTCCTGGAACTAAGTCCTGCTTTTCTCCTACTGAGCATGCAGGTGGGATGACCTCTCATTGGAGGTCGGAGGTCACATGCTCAGGTCCTATTGCTGCTCAGATTCGACCACCGGTACGGTCACGGAAGGCTGCAACTATAAAAGGTTTGCATGGCTGCCTAGCCATGCGCTAATATAGAAAATGATTATAGACCATGTGGAGTGAGTGTTGTATGCACATATGAATGTCTCTGGTGAATGACTCATTAAGAAACCCCTACCCTTGGTACGCATGTGTTGTGTAGCCTTGAGACTGACATCAACGCCAAGTGGTGGCTTGTCTGTACGCCACGGTGCACTTGGTCAGCACTCCACAGTAGCCAGCATCAATTAGTGGCGTCTGCAGGTGCGACGCCGCACGCTTAGTAGGTCTAGAGGGACTCTGACCCCGTGTTCTTGGGGCAGAGTTCTGTGACCATATACCGAGCGCAAACCTTGCCAAGCTCTGTGAGCTTTAACAGGCTCCAGCATTTATGTTCCGCGTTAGTGCGGCTCTGTGAAGTAGCAGAGGTCGCCTCTGTACACATCGGGTGACGTTAACTCACGTGTGTTTCTCACTTATAACGCTATATAGAGTCCGCCAATACCGAGCAGCAGTTTACTATCTCTGCACGGTGGACCCCGGGCTGCGATCGCACCTTATTACCATCTTTATTATTTGGCGTGTTCCGCCAGCCCTAACAGAGACTGAGATGGTCACTCCAGAACCTTCACTTTGTTCAGTTGTAGCCAATGACCGATCAACTTTGCCTTGTGCTTTGGATCGTTGTCATGTAGGAACGTCCAAGTACGTGCCATGCACAGCTTCCGGACTGATGATTGCAAACTTGCCTCCAGTATTTGCTGATAACATGCTGGATTCATCTTTCCTTCAACTTTGACCAAGTTTCCTGTGTCTCTGTAGCTCACACATGCCCAAAACATCAGCTATCCACCTCCATGCTTCACAGTAGGAATGTTTTTTCTTTCATCATATGCCTTGTTGACCTCTCCCCAAATGTAACATTTATGGTAAAGTTCAATTTTGGTCTCATCACTCCAAATTACCTTGTTCCAGAAATTTTGAGGTTTGTCTCTGTGCTGTTTTGCGTATTGTAGGTGAGATACTTTGTGGCATTTGCGCAGTAAGGCTGAGTTCACACGTGGCTGTTATGAATGAGTCACCGAGGAGGCAAAAATAAACAACAAGCTAAGTCTCAGAAAACCAGAGAAGTTGGTAACTATGCAGATTGCAGATCCCTGAACTTAACCGCACAACTAGCAGCAGTCGTGGAGCGTTCC
The DNA here is from genome assembly GCF_039654945.1 of Dendrobates tinctorius. NCBI lineage: Eukaryota > Metazoa > Chordata > Amphibia > Anura > Dendrobatidae > Dendrobates > Dendrobates tinctorius. The sequence continues at coordinate 7,573,567 of NW_027361824.1, forward strand.
TACGTTGGTCCTAGACGCCTCGCCACAACCAGAGAGCTACATAAGCCTAAAGCAGGAAAAGAGGAAAACTAACTGCCCCAGAGCAGACCCCAAAGGAAAGACAGCCCCCCACATGTATTGACGGTGAAACAAGATGAAAATACAAGCAAAGGCAGGAAAATAGGCTGAGCAAACGATGGGGCCCGGCTAACTAAACAGGACAGGAAAGGAAAGACACTGTCTGCAATCTGCCAAAAAAAAACTACAAAAATATTGTCCAACACTTCTGAAAATTATCAAAATTAACCCTGAAGTCACTAGACTTCTACACCTATATCAGCACTCTGAAATATTCTGAGACAGAGCAAAAAGAGGCCAATCCAATAAGGGACAAAAAGCAGCTTGGCAAATACTGATACATAGGAGTGAAAATTCAGGATAGCCCCAGCAGGGGCAAGCTGACCACACAAGAAACTGAACTGACCAACAAGCGCAAGTGTGAACAATAGCAAAAAACAAACTTAACTTGAGAAGACTGGAAACGAGCTGAAGTCCAGGACCTGAGAAGCAGACTGAATCACCAGCACTAGCATAGGGCGTCGGCTGTCTTATATCCAGTCTGATACTCCAGAGATCCAATCATTATCTTCCTCATCAGGTGGCAGATCACTACCACTTAAACCAACCTCACTACCTCCTGTCACCACTAGAGGGAGAACGGGAGGGGGAACTCTCAACTGGTGGAGCCGAAAATGAGTTCATAACACGTGGCGTTTTTTCACATTTCTGCGGCGGTTTTAACCGCGCAAATTTGCCGCGAAAACGCGAAAAATATGCATTCCTATGGGATTCCGCAATGCTGCGGTTTTTACCTTGGCGGAATCGCTTCGCGGTAAAAAACGCAGCATGCTCATTAATTTCGCGGAATCGCGGCGATCCCGCACCCATAGGAATGCATTGTTCTGCTTACTTTCCGCATGTGGCTGTGCACACCATGCGAAAAGTAAGCAGAACATTTGCGGATGGTACCCACGGTCCGGAGGAGAGGAGACTGTCCTCCGGGCTTTGGGTACCATATCCCTGTAAAAAATAGAATTTAAAATAAAAAATATTGTTATTCTCACCTTCCGATGTCCCGCGCAGCCTTCCCGCCTCTCTCCACGCTCCCGGTCCCTGCGCGGGACGTCGGAAGGTGAGAATAACAATATTTTTCTTTTATTATTATTTTTCACACTGCATAGGCAGCCTCAATAGTAAAAAGTTGGTCACACTCGTCAAACACTGTTTCACGAGTGTGACCAACCTGTCAGTCAGTTCTCCAAGCGATGCTCCAGATCGCTTGGAAAATGCTAGCAATTCTGCAAGCTAATTACGCTTATAAAATGCTAGTTTTTCTGCGGGAAAATCGCGGGAATTTAAAATGCGATTTTCCCGCGGAATGGATTTCCGGAATTCTCGTGGTAATTTCCGTGAGAGTTCCGCTACGTGTGAACCCAGCCTAATGGCTTTCTTCTGGTGACTCGACCATGCAGACCATTTTGCTTCAAGTGCCACCTTATTGTGTATCTTGAATTAGCCACACTGCTAGTTTTCAGATAGTCCAGTATTTCAGCTGATGTTATTTGTGGGTTTTTCTTTGCATCCCGAACAGTTTTCCTGGCAGTTGTGGATGACATTTTTAGTGTTCTACCTGACCCTAGTCTCGTTTTTACAGAGCCCCTGATTTTCCATTTGTTAATCACGGTTTCAATGCTGGTGACTGGCATTATCAATTCTTTAGATATCTTTTTGCATCCCTTTCCTGTCTTATACAGTTCAATTAACTTTTCCCGTAGATCCATTGACAAGTCTTTTGCTTTCCCCATGACTCACAATTCAGAAATGTCAGTGGCTGGATGAAAGATGCAAGAGTCTGTCTGGATCCCAGAAACTCACTCAGCTTTTATGTACACACACTGATTACAAGCAAACAGGTCACAGGTGAGGATGTTACCTTTAGTTGCCATTCAAACCATTTGTGTCAACTTGTGTGCATGTTATCAGGCCAAAATCACCAGGGTATGTGAACTTTTGATCAGAGTCATTTGGATGTTTTGGGTTGTCATTATGATTTAAAAAGAGAATACAAAGTAGTTTGACAATAAATGGTTTCACCCAACCACTAACCATGAGTGGAGAAAAAGTTCTAGTGTTATCATTCATATTCTTTGAAAAAATGCCAAGAAAGCAAAAATTCTGCCAGAGTATGTAAACTTTTGAGTACAACTGTATTTACCCTATGATCTTTTTTCAGTATGACCTCTCCATTTTTACTTGTTTTTTATATAATTGTTAATTGTTTCAATAAAACTTGTGCTTTATAATGACTTGTTACCCAAAACTATTTAGAATCTTCCACTGAGTTGGTGGGATTGATGTGTATAAAAAAAGAATTCCTGCTTAGTCAATCATATTTATGATAGTACTATGGCAAAAGGCGCTGTGTGTATTCTTGAAACAGTATCTGTGGGAGCAGTTTGCCAAAAGCCACTGTGTGTACTCTGAAACTCTTCCAGTGGGTGTAATGTGGGCCGTTGTCTGGTTGTGAAATTTGTTCGCTTCTGTGGGGGAAATTTTTAACTGGACTGCCGGTAGCAAGCCTTGCTGCAGATCGCCAGCTCGATCCAAGATTATACTACAAGCTTTTCATCAGCAGCATTTGAAACATACGATACTGGAGCAGACATTTTGGAGATGTGGGTGAAATTTGTGAGCTGCTTCTGAGGGGGTACGCTGCCCCATGCTCTGTGCTTGAAATTTGTAAGCCGCTATTGTAGGGGTACTGTGCCGGATGCCCCTATTCACATTTTTTAGGGCAATTTTCCTGTGCTTAGCCACATTTAGCTTCCTTTTTTAGCCCACTAGTCCTAACTATGACCATTTTACAGTCTTTAAAGCACCGAAGTTCAGGTCCCCATTGACTTCTATTGGGATCGGGTCCGAGGTCAAGCTTGAGATGAAGTTCAGACACAAATCAAACTTTTTACTGTATGTTTGATGGACCCAGTTTATCCAAACATCCATGGGTTTGCTCATCTTTACTCTGCACCCATATCTGTAGGAGTACTGTGCAAAAAGCCACTGTGTGTTCTCTGCAACCCCAATAGTAGGATTATTGTGCAAAAAGCCGCTCTGTGTTCTCTGCAACGTCACAAGTAGAAGTACTGTGCAAAAAGCCGCTGTGTGTTATCTGCAACCCCACTAGTAAGAATACTGTGCAAAAAGCCGCTGTATGTTCTCTGCAACCCCACTAGTAGGAGTACTGTGCAAAAAAGCTGCTGTGTGTTCTCTGCAGCCCCACTAGGAGTAATGTGCAAAAAGCTGCCATGTGTAATCTGCAGCCCCATTAGTAAGAGTACTGTGCAAAAAGCTGCTGTATGTAATCTGCAATGCCACCAGTAGGAGTACTGTGCAAAAAGCCGCTGTGTGTAAACTGCAACCCCACTAGTAGGAGTACTGTGCAAAAAGCTGCTGTGTGTAATCTGCAACCCCACTAGTAGGAGTACTGTGCAAAAAGCCACTGTGTGTACTCTGCAACTCCACTAGTAGGAGTATTGTGCAAAAAGCCACTGTGTTCTCTGTAACCCCACTAGTAGGAGTACTGTGCAAAAAGCTGCTGTATGTTCTCTGCACCCCCACTAGTAGGAGTACTGTGCAAAAAGCCACTGTGTGTTCTCTGCAGCCCCACTAGGAGTACTGTGCAAAAGCCACTGTGTGTAATCTGCAACCCCATTAATAGGAGTACTGTGCAATCCCACTAGTAGGAGTACTGTTCAAAAAGCCGCTGTGTGTTCTCTCCAGTGCCGCCTGTGGGAGTACTGTGTCAAAAAGCCACTGTATTCTGAAGCCATGTCTGTACAAGCAGTGTGCATAAAAATAAATCTATTCTGCATCTGTCTGTTTGCCATGCATAGGGAAAACAAATAATTTTACTGTACCGTTGTGTCTATACGAGTAGTGTGGCAAAAAAAATTCTTAGTCAGCCAAGCAGTCTGAACCCCAAGTCATGCAGCAGTGACTTCTGCAAGAACGGCAAGGAGGGCTGGGCTGAGGAGATGGTGGAAGATAATGCGTGGAATGATGAAGTCCTAGACCCCACATGGAGTCAAGACCAGTGATGTGGGCAGTTCGGAGGAAAAGGTGGTGGTCATGCTGCCCTAGCTGCACAGCAAAAGGCAGGGAGTGGCCAGCCCCTAACCAGTACGTCGGCTGCTACTGCCCCCTGACCAATGAACTGAGCACACCAAAGCTAGCTCAAAGAATTTCTTTGGAGTGGCATGTCTTCAGGCAATATGTTGTCGACAAATGACGGGTGGTTTGCAAGCTGTTCAATTAGAGTTTGAAGTGAGGTATACATGTTCTTAACCTGAGCACCATCTGCTCAGCACAAGCAAAGCACAAGCTGCAGTGGAGTACACACCGGAAAAACCAGGAAAGATCTGAGGCTACTCCTGCTCCCTCTTCTGCTTCAGCCTCTGTCTTTCCTCGTGATCATGAGCAGCAGAGCCACCTGGCTCCCTGTAAAGAGAGGATATGACAGCACCACCACCAGCTGTGTCACTGAGCAGGTCCACACCATCGCATGGTGACTGGAGAGGAACAGAATGTACCCACCTACCTACTTACATGCCTTGGAGTTGAATGACAACATTTCAAAATTCTTGGCCTTTGAAATGCTGCCATTCCAGCTGGTGGAGATGGACAGTTTAAAAAAAAAACGTCTGGCAGTGGCTGGCACACAGTATGTGGTTCTCACCACCACTACTTTTCCAGGCGGACCATCCCTGCCCTGCACGAACATGTTGCAGACAAAATAAGGTGTGCACCGCTCAACAACATCAGTGGCAAGGACCACAAAACCACCGATATGTTGACCAGTAAACACAGGCAGGGACATTCTATCTCCCCAACTGCCCACTGGGCCTGAGGCAGAAAGCATTTTGGCACATGTCCTACCACCACCGAGGATTGCTGGGTGGTTTTCTGTTCATGTTGCCTTCTCCTCCTCGTACTTCGCTCTGTGGTTCGGTGGACCATCCAGTGCTTTTTTGCGAGTAGTGTGTCTAAAAAATAATTCTACTCTACAGAGATTTTTTACAAGTAGTATGTCTAGCAAAATACAGTGGCATGTAAAAAGTAAAAGTTTGGGCACCTCTGGTCAAAATTACTGTTATTGTGAACAGTTAAGTAAGTTGAGGATGAAATTATCGCTTAAAGGCCTAAGGTCTAAGATGACATATTTCCTTTGTATTTTAGCCCCCCAAAAAGTATAGTCTTTTTTTACATTTTTAATAATGACAATGGGCCGATGCAAAGATTTGGGCACCCTTGGAGATTTGTGCGACCAAGGTTTCAGACCTTAATCAGCCTGCTAGGGAACTTATGGCTTCTTCACTATCATCGTTAGGAAAGGCTAGGTGATACAAATTTCCCAGCTTAAGGCTGCTTTTACATTTACCGTGTTTTTGCGGGCCAATTTTGCGGCCACAATAGATTTCTATGGGGCGGCAAAATCTGCCCGCAATAATCCCACGGTGCACCGTGTGCCATACGGCCGTGAGGGCCCTATTTGCGGCCGTGATTAAAGATCGAGCTTGCTCGATCTTTTTCACGGTGTACGGACACGGCCCCCATTGAAAATCAATGGGGCCGTAAAAACAAACGGAACCGTGACTTCCAGTTTTCCGGAACGCCGTTTTTTTTCCAATACTATTTCCATAGTATTGGAAAAATGAAAAACAGCGATTCACAAGCTATTTTGCGGTCCGTTATTGCACTAGACCGTAAAAAAATGCGGCGACACGGGCCGCAGTAACGGGCCGCATAAAAAGCAGTAAGTGTAAAAGTAGCCTTATAAAGACCCAGCCTCCTCCAAAAACCAGCAGCCATGGGATCTTCTAAGTAGCTGCCGAGCACTCTGAAAATGGAAATGGGTGAGATGAGGCCTCGAGAAAACATCACGGCAGCCTGGACTCATCAACCAACGCACCCAAAGCAATGCGCAGGATCAATCAAGAGAGGACCGAGGGCGTGAGCGCCTATGCGTCACCTCTGTCAGGCTTACTAATTTTATGGTAATCTATAGCCAGAAATTCTAAAACTTTCATCCAAATTGACTGATTTATTGACTATTCACAGTCTCACTGTGCCATCCGTGTGTCCGCGACCATTGAGGTACAAGACCTCATCGTCAAAAGATTTTTTAATCCAATTCACTTCACAAGCTTTTTGGATTTGTCCCAAAATGTATCCCTTACCCCCATATTTAGCTCCCATTAGCAGCCCCCTAGCCCTGACTATGACCATTTTACAGTCATTTTAAAGCACCGAACTTCTGGTCCTCATTGACTTCTATTGTGTTTTGGTTCAAGTTCGCGTCAAGCTCTTTTACTCAAAACAAACTTTTTAGCAAATTTGGCCGAACCTGACGAACTTGAACATCTTTGGGTCTTCTCATCCCTAATTTTGTCATCATGGCATATGTCGCCCACCGTGACGTCAGAAAGCAAGTTGAATCCGAGCCAAAGAGTGAAAAGGAGACCAAGGCTGGATTGGAGTGTGTGACCTAGGAAGACATGCAAGGACCCGCAGGGAAACAAGTGAGCGACTGGGTGAGTGACTATGAAATTATATTGTTTTCATATCTTCTCTGCAACATTTATTATTTGTGCATTTAGGTCTAGAGACAACGGAGATTTTATAAACGGTTCATTTGATTCACATCGAAGAATCTAATTTACCCAAAATATCTGAATTTTTATTCTGGCAGGTTGGCTTAAATGAGTATTCCCATCTCAAAGATCCTATCTCAATATGTAGTAGGTGTAATAATAGTAATATCAGCAAATATCTTCAATTGGAAATGTAGCATAGTTCTTCTGATAAGCTATGTCGCTTACCCCATGTGCAGGGCATTAGAGTAGGTTAGGTATCCATGGTTATGACCGCTCAGTGGGAGTTAGTTAGTTGTTAGTGGTTGTCACCATGGATACCTAAGCAACTGCAATGCCCTGCACATGGGGTAAGAGTCATAGCTTATCAGAAGTATACTACATTCCTATTTGGAGGTATTTCTTAATATTATTATTACATATTGGGATAGGATCTTGGAGATGTGACTACGCCTTTGATTCCAATAGATGGGACTGATTTCCATTTGCAAACATTTTTACACAAAGATATGAAACACATGAATCCAACATCAGTCCTTATGGTCAGTATTTTCCATCGGGTATTGTAATCCCAAGCATAGAAGAGGTACAAACTATTCAATTATTCTATTTGTTGGTTCCGCGTATAATTACCGATTCAGAATCCTGAGCACATGACTATCATTTTTATACCATCTCTTCGGTGACACATTTTGGGACCATGCCCCAATTCCAACACGACCATTCTCTTTTGTGACGACCACACTCCGGTGTAGGAGAAGACACAAAAGGTCTCTGACATAAGTGATAAGTCTGTTTCACACGATATATGACGTTTTTTGGGTGCAAATTGCGCCAAAATTTTCACTTATCTCAAGCAGTAAATCTCCCACCAAAGACACACTAAAACTGAATTAAGAACAAAGCCTCTTTCTTCTGTAAAGAAATCTATCCTGAAAGGTCCAGATCCTTGAGCCCCCAATCAGGGGCGTACATAGAAATCATTGGGCCCCATAGCAAAAGTCTGAATGCCCCCCCCAAAAAAAAAAAATCAACAGGCCCACTCCACCCTCCACAGTGCGTGCAGCCGGGCCCCCCTCCCTAAGATGCAAAGTGCAGCCACAGCCATTGTAAATGTAAAGTGCCAGGCTGCCAGCACAGTGAGGGGACACATTTAACAAAAAAAAATCCAACCCCAGCCGGGCTCACCGTCTTGTGTGTGTGTCCCTCTCCCTGAGTGAGAGAGGCTCATGAATGTTTTCTGCTTTCTGCTTCCTGCTTCCTGCAATGCAGGTGTGCTGCTCTCCGGCTGCCAGGAGGCATGGTGTTCTTATGCAAATCCCGCCAGAGACTTCAGCCAACTGCTGACCGGGAAACAAGGAAGGGGAGCTTCAAGGGGCCAGGGGGTATACAGCGGCCGGCGGCCGGCGCTTACATTTAATTAAAGGAGATAGTACTGTGTCAGCACAGCTGCCAAACCGCAGCGGCCGTCGCAGGCCCCCTCACCCATCCGGGCCCCCTCACCTGTCCGGGCCCCATAGCAGCTGCGTGGTCTGCTACTAATGATGGTACGCTGCTGCCCCCAATGCTTTTCCAGCACAAGCCAGACAAGTTTTGTGGGGTTTTTGTTACGTAAAAGCAGTATGCCGTAGTTTCTTGTGTTGCAGTAATCAAATGGCAAGAACAGCCCAGTAGACTTCTCTATTGGTGCCATCAAATATACTGGAGAACCTGCAGATAAAATAAGGAGTCAATTGCACAATCATGGAATTACAGTTCCGGGAGTGTGATCAATTGATCAGATCTACCAATCCTACATTAAAGGGTGTTTGATTTTAATAAGATAACAGTTAGTACAGCAAAAATGAACCACGATAATTTTTCAGCTGGTAGATCTCCTAAAGTTACTTCATTATCGCCACTCTCTGGCATAAATTAATTTTTTGTAAATTAACAATAATTTTATTTCTAAGAGCCTCAGTCCGAATCCCATATGTTAGAGGGTTTAAGGCTAGAGAAACAATTAGACCTGTTATGGAGATGACAACATGGGCAACAGTCGAGAGGGAACCACTGCCCAATCTGTATCGGAATATAACAAAAAGACTGGTGGCCATGAAAGTAGAGAATGTGACTATGTGGGTGACCAGGGTGTTCATGGCCTTCTGATAAGCCTTCCCAGAGATCTCCAGGCAGATGAGAATTGTCCTTATGTAGCAGTAGATCACTACGAGTATACAGCCTACCACCACCGTCACCGTCCAGGTGGTGCCAAAGACGTTGTTGATGGATGTGTCATCACAAGCCAGATTTAGAAGAGACATCGTCTCGCAGTAGAGATTATTAATATACACTCCACAAATGAATAACCTGGAGGCTAAAAACACAGTTATGCCAATACTTAAGGAGACGAAGACTAATACAGCAAATAGTATCCAGTAAGCTCTTCCATTAGACATCAGAGTTGGGTATCTCAAGGGGTGTCCAACAGCTAAATATCGGTCGTAGGCCATGACTGTAAAGGTGAACAACTCAAGAGAACCATAGCTTTGATTGCAGAAGGATTGGATAAGACACGCTGGTATCGATATGGTGTTCAACCCAAAGAGAAGGTCAATCACCACCTTGGGTAGAATGGCCGAATTCCCAAACATGACATTGACGACCAAGTTGGCTATGAAGATGTACATGGGTTCATGGAGGGTCTCTTCTAACCACACAGTATATACAATTATCGAAGAGAGCGTCATGTTTGAAATATAGATTGCAATTGCCAATGTGGCATATAGATACCTGAGGTTTTCCATCTCCACAATTCCAAGAAGAACAAGATTTGTGTTTACCCTGGACATGTTCTCCATCTCCTTAACTCTTAAAACGTTATATATGATCAAAAGTCTGTAAGATATTTATAAATGAAAAGAAAAGAATGATTCTTTAATTATACAAGATACATTAATTATTTTCTTATATAAGTCATGGTTTTTCAGTGGGAGCAGAGATTCTGAACAGTTATAGGCGATGTAATAGTCTAGTGTGAGGTAAAGCGGTATCTGATGGATATAACATATGTAGCTAAGTTCATTATCTTCACAAATCCCTATGGATTTATGGGCAAAACCAGTAAAACATGCGACCTAAAGTGTTAAAAGAGACAAAAAAGAACCTTAAAAGGTAAATTTTTATCACTGACTTTCTTTAAACAGTTTCATGAATTTTTAGACATAATTGCAGGCAGAACTTTCAGCATTCTTACAAATCTTTCAAAGGCCAGCATGGTGGCTCAGTGGTTAGCACTGCAGCCTTGCAGCGCTGGAGTCCTGGGTTCAAATCCCACCAAGGACAACATCTGCAAGGAGTTTGTATGTTCTCCCCGTGTTTGTGTGAGTTTCCTCCCACATTCCAAAGACATACTGATAGGGAATTTAGATTGTGAGCCCCATCAGGGACAGTGATGATAATGTGTGCAAACTGTAAAGCGCTGCGGAATATGTTAGCGCTATATAAAACAAAAATTATTATAAAATAAAGAAGATTGTACAGTACAAAGATTATTATTTTTATAGCATTAATGTATTCAGCAGCACTTGTCATCTCAGATGGGACACGTCTAAATAAAATGAGACATTCCAGGGTATCTAATAACCAAGGGTTATCAGCACAGGACAGAGGCAGTGCCGTGATTAGCACAGGTCAGAGGCAGTGCCATGATTAGTGCAGGACAGAGGCAGTGCCGTGATTAGCGCAGGACAGAGGCAGTGCCGTGATTAGCACAGGTCAGAGGCAGTGCCATGATTAGTGCAGGACAGAGGCAGTGCCGTGATTAGCGCAGGACAGAGGCAGTGCCGTGATTAGTGCAGGACAGAGGTAGTGCCGTGATTAGCGCAGGACAGAGGCAGTGCCGTGATTAGCACAGGTCAGAGGCAGTGCCATGATTAGTGCAGGACAGAGGTAGTGCCGTGATTAGCGCAGGACAGAGGCAGTGCCGTGATTAGCGAAGGACAGAGGCAGTGCCATGATTAGCGCAGGACAGAGGCAGTGCCGTGATCAGCGCAGGGTAGAAGCAGTGAACTAGGTGCAGTAACTAGCACAGGGTGGATGCAGTGCAGTGGTCAGCACAAGATAGAGTCAGTGCAGTGACTGGCACAGGTGGAGGCAGTGCAGTGTATGGCACAGAAGTTGGCACCGGTACAGCAGTTGTTATACAGTTATCTTAATTGTTGTATTTAGTATAGACTGAAAAGGAGAAAATATTCAGAGAAAACCTGTTAGTAATAAACACCATATATTGTGCGTTGTATGTTGTATTGTAATAGCACAAAGCTGATGCTATGAGAAAATGCCATTGAATTGTTATCAGCAGAGTTGGTTATTTTGCTCATAATTTACCAAATGGGGCTGTGAAGAAGCAAAATGAGGACAGGACCTTGAAGTACAAGTTGCAAGGTGAAAAGATAATAATGTAGAGCTAGCAAAAAAGACTTCAGAGGGACAGGAGGGGTCAGAGGAGTCAGTGGGACAGAAGGGATCAGAGGAACAGTGGGGGTCAGAGGAGTTAGAGGGACAGAGGGGGTCAGAGGAGTCAGAGGGACAGAAGGGATCAGAGAAACAGAAGGGGTCAGAGGAGTCAGAGGAACAGAAGGGGTCAGAGGAGTCAGAGGAACAGAGTGGATCAGAGGGACAGAAGGGGACAGAGGGGCAGAAGGGGTCAGAGGAGTCAGAGGAACAGAAGGGACCAGAGGAGTCAGAGGAACAGAAGGGGGTCAGAGGAGTCAAAGGGATAAAAGGGGTAAGAGGGAGAGAAGGGGTCAGAGGAGTCAGAGGAACAGAAGGGTGCAGAGGAGTCAGAGGGACAGAAGGGGTCAGAGGAGTCAGAGGAACAGAAGGGGTCAGAGGAGTCAGTCAAAGGGACAGAAGGGGTCAGAGGAGTCATAGGGAAGGAAGGGGTCAGAGGAGTCAGAGGGACAGAAGGGGTCAGAGGGACAGAAGGGGTCAGAGGAGTCACAGGGTCAGAGGAGTCAGAGGGACAGAAGGGTCAGAGGAGTCAGAGGAACAGAAGGGGTCAGAGGAGTCAGTCAAAGGGACAGAAGGGGTCAGAGGAGTCATAGGGAAGGAAGGGGTCAGAGGAGTCAGAGGAACAGAAGGGGTCAGAGGAGTCAGAGGAACAGAAGGGGTCAGAGGAGTCAGGAACAGAAGGGGTCAGAGGAGTCAGAGGGACAGAAGGGCTCAGAGGAGTTGGACAGAAAAGCAAGAGAGGGGTGTTCTTCATACAATATAGCATGTGCATTTAGAGTATGGTGAGAGTTGTAGGGAGATTGCAGACAGGTATGTAGTAACTGGCAGACAGTATGGATTGTGAATTATAAGACATTGTTATGTGGACATTATAGGATAGTATTGATCGCTAATATTATATTGAGAGTAAATATTTTAGCTACAAATAAACCAGTATAACAAAAGTGTAAACATTTTGCTAAATCTAATGATATTAATGAAAACATAGCATAACATACCAGTCAGCCCACCCGCCGAACCTTCTGGAAATGTTTGTAGTTGTGATTGGTTTCTCCAATGGCAGAACGTGTGGTCACCTCACAGGGATCCTGATCAGACAGAGCATCGCCTCCACAATGAATCCGCATCGATCGCAGCGTCTGTCTGCAGTTTTATAGGATTGAAATTTTTTCCCTTTGGGGAATTTCTATACATGAAAACCTGTAACAAAACTCTAAGGAGCACAGTTCTGCAAAGGTGGCATAAATGTCTTCCTCAGAGTTAACATGATGTGTTATGGTCATTAGAAAGCTCATTACTGAAGACATCTCATTAGTAAGTTGGGTATATGGCTATGAGTCAGCCTAACCTTCATTTATTCCCAACATGTACAGTAAGTACATACCAGTAAATAGAGTTGAGCGACTTTTGCTTTTTTAGGGTCGCGTTTCGTTTCGTGAAACCCGACTTTTCCAAAAGTCGGGTCGAGCAAGATCGTCCGATTATAGGGAAAAGTCGGGGTCGTCCCGAAACACGAAACCCAATGTAAGTCAATGGGGAATAAAAGTCGGCAGTGAGAGGAGGACAGGAAACACACCTACAGTGCCCATTTGAATGCCAAAAGCATCAATTCTTCTTACTTAAGCTTGTCAACCTTAATTAACTTCATAATACAAGTTACGCACTGAAAAATGGGGGTTATTTGGCTAAATTTGTGGGGGGGGGAGGGCTGGCTGCAGGTTTTCATGTGCCCTGGGCGAAAGAGCGCCCCTTTAACACATACCACAACTCATCATGCTCCGATACGGCAGAGAAATAGCGGTATAGTACAATGAAAAATACCTCACTTTTTACATCTCATGACGAGGCCCATCTATTTCTCCATACAAAATCATTGGTCCCATATAATGTTTGAAACAGTATATGATGAGCTCCACATAATGCTACAGTATATGTTGGTCCCCATGGATGAAGCTCCACTGTCTTATGGGCCCAAATAATGCTCCAAACATAATGGGCCCCATTTCTAATGCTCTAATGTATAATGGGCCCTGTAAATGCTGCTCCAGTGTCTGATGTCCACCTTTGGAATGTTCCAGTGTATGGTGGGCCCCATCTATCATTCTCCAGAGTATAGTGCTCCCCAAAAATTGCTGTCCCAACATTGAAAACAATCAAATAAGTCTCCTCGCTAGGGAATCCCTGTACTTGTCTGGACAGGTGCTGTAGCTTCCTTAACAGCTCGCCAGCCGTTCTCACGCCCAGTATGGATTGCACGTGATTGCACAAAGATTAGAAAGGGTACAGTATCCCTGGATAACATGTATGGATAGCGTACACATTCAAAATATATGTCTATACAGCATGAGGCAGGCTCAGACGGTGTTAGGCCCAGTATGGATTGCACGTCATTGCACAAAGGTTAGAAGGGGTACCGTATCCCCGGATAACATGTATGGATAGCGTACACATTCAAAATATATATCTATACAGCATGAGGCAGGCTCAGACGGTGTTAGGCCCAGTATGGATTGCACGTCATTGCACAAAGGTTAGAAGGGGTACCGTATCCCTGGATAACATGTATGGATAGCGTACACATTCAAAATATATGTCTATACAGCATGAGGCAGGCTCAGACGGTGTTAGGCCCAGTATGGATTGCACGTCATTGCACAAAGGTTAGAAGGGGTACCGTATCCCCGGATAACATGTATGGATAGCGTACACATTCAAAATATATGTCTATACAGCATGAGGCAGGCTCAGACGGTGTTAGGCCCAGTATGGATTGCACGTCATTGCACAAAGGTTAGAAGGGGTACCGTATCCCCGGATAACATGTATGGATAGCGTACACATTCAAAATATATGTCTATACAGCATGAGGCAGGCTCAAACGGTGTTAGGCCCAGTATGGATTGCACGTCATTGCACAAAGGTTAGAAGGGGTACCGTATCCCTGGATAACATGTATGGATAGCGTACACATTCAAAATATATGTCTATACAGCATGAGGCAGGCTCAGACGGTGTTAGGCCCAGTATGGATTGCACGTCATTGCACAAAGGTTAGAAGGGGTACCGTATCCCCGGATAACATGTATGGATAGCGTACACATTCAAAATATATGTCTATACAGCATGAGGCAGGCTCAGACGGTGTTAGGCCCAGTATGGATTGCACGTCATTGCACAAAGGTTAGAAAGGGTACCGTATCCCTGGATAACATGTATGGATAGCGTACACATTCAAAATATATGTCTATACAGCATGAGGCAGGCTCAGATGGTGTTAGGCCCAGTATGGATTGCACGTCATTGCACAAAGGTTAGAAGGGGTACCGTATCCCCGGATAACATGTATGGATAGCGTACACATTCAAAATATATGTCTATACAGCATGAGGCAGGCTCAGACGGTGTTAGGCCCAGTATGGATTGCACGTCATTGCACAAAGGTTAGAAGGGGTACCGTATCCCCGGATAACATGTATGGATAGCGTACACATTCAAAATATATGTCTATACAGCATGAGGCAGGCTCAGACGGTGTTAGGCCCAGTATGGATTGCACGTCATTGCACAAAGGTTAGAAAGGGTACCGTATCCCCGGATAACATGTATAGATAGCGTACACATTCAAAATATATGTCTATACAGCATGAGACAAGCTCAGACGGTGTTAGGCCCAGTATGGATTGCACGTCATTGCACAAAGGTTAGAAGGGGTACCGTATCCCCGGATAACATGTATGGATAGCGTACACATTCAAAATATATGTCTATACAGCATGAGGCAGGCTCAGACGGTGTTAGGCCCAGTATGGATTGCACGTCATTGCACAAAGGTTAGAAGGGGTACTGTATCCCCGGATAACATGTATGGATAGCGTACACATTCAAAATATATGTCTATACAGCATGAGGCAGGCTCAGACGGTGTTAGGCCCAGTATGGATTGCACGTCATTGCACAAAGGTTAGAAAGGGTACCGTATCCCTGGATAACATGTATGGATAGCGTACACATTCAAAATATATGTCTATACAGCATGAGGCAGGCTCAGACGGTGTTAGGCCCAGTATGGATTGCACGTCATTGCACAAAGGTTAGAAGGGGTACCGTATCCCCGGATAACATGTATGGATAGCGTACACATTCAAAATATATGTCTATACAGCATGAGGCAGGCTCAGACGGTGTTAGGCCCAGTATGGATTGCACGTCATTGCACAAAGGTTAGAAAGGGTACCGTATCCCCGGATAACATGTATGGATAGCGTACACATTCAAAATATATGTCTATACAGCATGAGGCAGGCTCAGACAGTGTTAGGCCCAGTATGGATTTCACGTCATTGCACAAAGGTTAGAAAGGGTACCGTATCCCCGGATAACATGTATGGATAGCGTACACATTCAAAATATATGTCTATACAGCATGAGGCAGGCTCAGACGGTGTTAGGCCTAGTATGGATTGCACGTCATTGCACAAAGGTTAGAAGGGGTACCGTATCCCCGGATAACATGTATGGATAGCGTACACATTCAAAATATATGTCTCAGGAGGCAGGCTCAGATGGTGTCAGGCACAGTATGGATTTGACGGCCCAGATTACACAGCGGAGGAGCAGGGAGAGGTAAAGATTGCAAATGCTGGGGCCCTGGCCAAGCAAGGGGGGCCCACTCGTGGGCGTCGGTACTGGCACTGGGCCCCTCATAGTACAGCGGTGTGTCTGACGGCGGGTGTGCACCACCGCCGTCAGAGACACTTGATTGCACTATGAGGGACCCTGTGCCAGTGCCCGCGCCCAAGAGTCGGCCTACCCACCTGTCCAGGGCAACGGCACTCGCACGGTGTCGTGCGCTAGGTGGTGACCCCGGCCATGGGGGGGGAGGCAGCACAGTTAGGGAGTTTTAGAAAGTGGCATATGTTGATGTTGGACATTCAACTGATGCAAAAGGCGAAATAGGTGAAGTACCAGGAAGAGGTGGACCAAAGCAAGCCATTTTTCTGTCACCCTATGTGTCATCAGGGGAAGGTGGGACAAAATCCTTGGAAACCCATGCGTGGTTCATTTTAATGAAGGTTAGATCATCCACATTTTGGGTTGACAGACGGGTCCTTTTTTCTGTCAGGATTGATCCAGCTGCACTGAAGACTCTTTCCGATAGCACACTTGCAGCTGGGCAAGCGAGCTCCTGTAAGGCATATTGGGCCAATTCAGGCCAGGTGTCCAGTTTAGCGGCCCAATAGTCAAAGGGGAATGACCTGTGTGGGAGAACATCGATATGGGAGGAAAAGTAGTTTGTAACCATAGTTGACAACTGCTGTCTCCTGTCACTTTCCATCGATGCAGTATTACCAGTTGTGTGAGCGGTATTTGAAAAATCAGTCCACAACATTGTCATGAAACCCCTGTCTCCAACGCCACTTCTGCTGTGTGCACCACGAACACCTCTGCCAAGCTGCCCCCGGCCCGTACGGCTCGTGTGAGAACCATCACCGCTGCTGTGTGCTGGGAATGCCTCAAGCAACCGATTTACCAGAGTTGCTTGTTTATTAGCCAATATCAAGGTTCTACTGTGGCATGATGTTTTGTAATTTGCCTTTATAGCGTGGATCCAGGATGCTGGCCAACCAGTAGTCGTCATCGTTCATCATTTTGGCAATGCGGGGGTCCCTTTTTAGGATCCGCAAGGCATAATCTGACATGTGGGCCAATGTTCCCGGTGTCAATGATACACTGCGAGTGCTGGGTGGAGGAGCACTTTCTGGCAAATCCACATCCCTCCTGTCACGCACAAACCCTGTACCAGACCTTGCCACGCCAACATTTTCACTTGCCCCACGAGATGCATCCTCCTCCCCTAAGTAATCATCCCCATCATCCTCCTCCTCCTCTTCTTCCTCCACCTCGTCCAGGAGAGGTCCCTGAGCAGACAATGGCTGAATGTCATCAATGATTCCCTCCTCCTCTTCCTCCTCATCAACATTGGCTGCAGACGCCTGCTCCTTAAGGTGCGTCAAAGTTTGCATGAGCAGACGCATAAGTGGGATGCTCATGCTTAGGATGGCGTCGTCTGCGCTTACCAGCCGTGTGCATTCCTCAAAACACTGAAGGACTTTACAAAGGTCTTTCAGCTTCGACCACTGCACGCCTGTCAACTCCATGTCTGCTCTCAAAGTGCCTGGCCGTGTATCCTCCCACAAATGCATTATGGCCTGCCTCTGCTCGCACAGCCGCTCCACCATATGCAGGGTGGAGTTCCACCTTGTTGCAATGTCGATAATGAGGCGGTGGTTGGGAAGGTGGAGCAATCGCTGCAGCTTCTGCATACGAACGGAGTGTACAGGCGACCGGCGGATGTGCGCGCACAGTCTTCGCACCTTCTGGAGCAGGGCTGTTAACTCCGGATAATTTTTGAGGAAGCACTGCACCACCAGGTTCAAGGTGTGAGCCAAGCAAGGTATGTGGCTGAGTTTTGAAAGGGCTATGGCTGCCACAAAATTACGGCCGTTATCACTAACTACCTTGCCTGCCTCAAGAAGTACACTGCCCAGCCATGACTCAGTTTGTCGCTTCAAGTACTCGGCCAGCACCTCGGCGGTGTGTCTGTCGCCCAAACACATCATCTGCAACACAGCCTGCTGACGCTTTCCACTAGCTGCTCGATAGGGGGACACATCGTGTGCAACAGTGGCAGCTGCAGATGGAGTGCTCGTACGACTGCGCTCTGTGGACGAGCTTTCGCTTCTGGAGGAGGAGGAGGAGGAGGGTGGAACGCCTACAGCCAACTGTTTCCTATACCGTGGGCTAGGCAGCACTGTCCCACCACCGCTGTCCCCTGTGGACCCTGCTTCCACCACATTAACCCAGTGCGCAGTGATGGACACGTAACGGCCCTGGCCATGCCGACTGGACCATGCATCAGTTGTGAGGTGCACCTTTCCGCTCACTGACTGCTTGAGTGCATGGACAATGCGGTCTTTCACATGATGGTGGAGGGCTGGGATGGCTTTGCGAGAGAAGAAGTGGCGACTGGGTAGGTCATAGCATGGTACTGCATAGGCCATGAGCTGTGCTTTCCACCAACCGAAAGGGCATCATCTCAAACGAGATTAGTTTGGCAATGTGGGCGTTCAAACCCAGTGTATGCGGATGAGAGACTGAGTACTTTCTTGACCTACTCATAGTGTCTGGGAGGGTGAGCTGGACTTGAGAGCTGCATATGGTGGAAGTAGCGGTGGACAGGGCGGACTGAGAGAGGGTTGATGATGGTGATGGAGTTGGTGTTCTTTCTGATGGCCTAGAATCAGTCTTTCGTTGATATAACAGTGGGATTCCCTGACTGCTGTGGCCTTGCAACGACACCTCAACATTTGCTGCTGTGCTAACCGGTGGGCTTACAGTGGGGGAAACAATGTAGCATTGATGACTACCTTCGTTGTGATCAGTTGCACATGTGGCACTTGAGGTTTGGTGTTGTGTCCACGCTTGCAAGTGCATGCTGGTTAAATGTCTAAGCATGCAACTGGTATTCAAATTTTTCAGATTTTTCCCTCGGCTAAAGGTCTTTGCGCACTTCTTACAGATAACCTTGGCCTGATCATGAGGATTTTGTTCAAAAAAGTGCCACACTGCACTCTTCCTACTTTGGCAGACATTTTGCGGCCTAGCACGCTGTGATCTTTTGACCCTCTGGACAAGCTGTCCAGCAACTCTTTTGATGTTTGGAACCTGTCTTTGGAGTGCTCCGGGCCTGCCAGATAACAGCTGTTGCGATGTCGATGTCTGCTGTGGATGCTCCTCATCTGAGCTATTGGAAGCAGCACCCTCTTCCCCCAATGGATGCCAATCTGGGTCAACAACTGGGTCATCCATCACCTCCTCTTCTATGTCATGTGCACCTTTCTCTGTGTCACCGTGTATGGTGGTATAGTGTGCGGGAAGGGGCACCTGAGTCTCATCAGGGTCAGAATCTGGCTCTGTACACTGCGAGGACAATGTAGTGCTTTAAGTGAATGTACCAGCAGAATCATCCATCAGCGGCTGTGCATCAGTGCACTCCATGTCAGATTCATCTTGGCCTGGGTAATTCACCATTTGACTTGATAATCCAGGCATGGTATGTGAAAACAGCTCCATGGAGTAATCAGTAGTATGGCCTGCGTCATCCTTCAATCTTGGTTGGGGTGAAGGACACAAGGAAAGGTGTGGTTCATGAACATGAGCCTCCAATGACGACTCAGTGCTTTTACTTTTTACAACTGAAGAAGAGGAGGCGATAGAGCTGGAGGCTGAGTCAGCAATGTAAGACAAAACTTTTTCCTGATGCTCTGCCTTTAAAAGCGGTTTGCCAACTCCTAGAAAACTAAGCGTTCGAGGCCTTATGTAGCCAGACGATGACGCAGGGTCAGCACCTCCTGCATTCGGTCCTATTTTGCTCTTGCCACTACCATCAGATCCACCACCAACACCATCATTACCAGCTGCCAACCCCCGCCCAATTCCACGGCCTCTTCCACCAGCCTTCCTCATTTTTGGTAGAAATGTAGACAAAATCCAACAAACTATATAGTAATGTAAAACAAGGTACAAGGTGTCTATAGGACAGGGGAGTTTTAGAATTTCTGCACACACTTGTGGACAGTGGACACTTGTGGATTGTGTGCGGCCAACTTATATCTGAGCGCTATGTGACACGCTCGATGGCACAGCTGCCTGTGACCAAAGTGACGAGAGGATAATGGAGATTTTGAATCTCTGCGTACACTTGTGGACAGTGGACACTTGTGGATTGTGTGCGGCCCACTGATATCTGAGCGCTATGTGACACGCTCGATGGCACAGCTGCCTGTGACCAAAGTGACGAGAGGATAATGGAGATTTTGAATCTCTGCGTACACTTTTGGACACTGGACACTTGTGGATTGTGTGCGGCCCACTGATATCTGAGCGCTATGTGACACGCTCGATGGCACAGCTGCCTGTGACCAAAGTGACGAGAGGATAATGGAGATTTTGAATCTCTGCATACACTTTTGGACACTGGACACTTGTGAATTGTGTGTGGCCCACTGATATCTGAGCGCTATGTGACACGCTCGATGGCACAGCTGCCTGTGACCAAAGTGACGAGAGGATAATGGAGATTTTGAATCTCTGCGTACACTTGTGGACAGTGGACACTTGTGGATTGTGTGCGGCCCACTGATATCTGAGCGCTATGTGACACGCTCGATGGCACAGCTGCCTGTGACCAAAGTGACGAGAGGATAATGGAGATTTTGAATCTCTGCTTACACTTGTGGACACTGGACACTTGTGGATTGTGTGCGGCCAACTTATATCTGAGCGCTATGTGACACGCTCGATGGCACAGCTGCCTGTGACCAAAGTGACGAGAGGATAATGGAGATTTTGAATCTCTGCGTACACTTTTGGACACTGGACACTTGTGGATTGTGTGCGGCCCACTGATATCTGAGCGCTATGTGACACGCTCGATGGCACAGCTGCCTGTGACCAAAGTGACGAGAGGATAATGGAGATTTTGAATCTCTGCTTACACTTGTGGACACTGGACACTTGTGGATTGTGTGCAGCCCACTGATATCTGAGCGCTATGTGACACGCTCGATGGCACAGCTGCCTGTGACCAAAGTGACGAGAGGATAATGGAGATTTTGAATCTCTGCTTACACTTGTGGACACTGGACACTTGTGGATTGTGTGCGGCCCACTGATATCTGAGCGCTATGTGACACGCTCGATGGCACAGCTGCCTGTGACCAAAGTGACGAGAGGATAATGGAGATTTTGAATCTCTGCGTACACTTGTGGACAGTGGACACTTGTGGATTGTGTGCGGCCCACTGATATCTGAGCGCTATGTGACACGCTCGATGGCACAGCTGCCTGTGACCAAAGTGACGAGAGGATAATGGAGATTTTGAATCTCTGCTTACACTTGTGGACACTGGACACTTGTGGATTGTGTGCGGCCCACTGATATCTGAGCGCTATGTGACACGCTCGATGGCACAGCTGCCTGTGACCAAAGTGACGAGAGGATAATGGAGATTTTGAATCTCTGCGTACACTTGTGGACACTGGACACTTGTGGATTGTGTGCGGCCCACTGATATCTGAGCGCTATGTGACACGCTCGATGGCACAGCTGCCTGTGACCAAAGTGACGAGAGGATAATGGAGATTTTGAATCTCTGCGTACACTTGTGGACAGTGGACACTTGTGGATTGTGTGAGGCCCACTGATATCTGAGCGCTAAGTGACACGCTCGATGGCACAGCTGCCTGTGACCAAAGTGACGAGAGGATAATGGAGATTTTGAATCTCTGCTTAC
Organism: Dendrobates tinctorius; assembly: GCF_039654945.1. NCBI lineage: Eukaryota > Metazoa > Chordata > Amphibia > Anura > Dendrobatidae > Dendrobates > Dendrobates tinctorius. The sequence continues at coordinate 7,595,105 of NW_027361824.1, forward strand.
ACTTGTGGACACTGGACACTTGTGGATTGTGTGCGGCCCACTGATATCTGAGCGCTATGTGACACGCTCGATGGCACAGCTGCCTGTGACCAAAGTGACGAGAGGATAATGGAGATTTTGAATCTCTGCGTACACTTGTGGACAGTGGACACTTGTGGATTGTGTGAGGCCCACTGATATCTGAGCGCTAAGTGACACGCTCGATGGCACAGCTGCCTGTGACCAAAGTGACGAGAGGATAATGGAGATTTTGAATCTCTGCTTACACTTGTGGACACTGGACACTTGTGGATTGTGTGCGGCCCACTGATATCTGACCGCTATGTGACACGCTCGATGGCACAGCTGCCTGTGACCAAAGTGACGAGAGGATAATGGAGATTTTGAATCTCTGCGTACACTTGTGGACACTGGACACTTGTGGATTGTGTGCGGCCCACTGATATCTGAGCGCTATGTGACACGCTCGATGGCACAGCTGCCTGTGACCAAAGTGACGAGAGGATAATGGAGATTTTGAATCTCTGCGTACACTTGTGGACAGTGGACACTTGTGGATTGTGTGAGGCCCACTGATATCTGAGCGCTAAGTGACACGCTCGATGGCACAGCTGCCTGTGACCAAAGTGACGAGAGGATAATGGAGATTTTGAATCTCTGCTTACACTTGTGGACACTGGACACTTGTGGATTGTGTGCGGCCCACTGATATCTGAGCGCTATGTGACACGCTCGATGGCACAGCTGCCTGTGACCAAAGTGACGAGAGGATAATGGAGATTTTGAATCTCTGCGTACACTTGTGGACAGTGGACACTTGTGGATTGTGTGCGGCCCACTGATATCTGAGCGCTATGTGACACGCTCGATGGCACAGCTGCCTGTGACCAAAGTGATGAGAGGATAATGGAGATTGGATTGCTTTTAAAAAAGCAGTTTGCGGAGCAGTGGGTAAACAGCAATGCCAGCGTGTCAGGAAGCCTTAGAAGGCAGCGCAACAACCAACACCACTGATACACCACTATATAGCCTCCCCTTGCACTGCACACACAGTGACTTGTGTGTTGTGCAGGCCAAATCGCTAGCAGCAGAAGCAGTTTTTTTGTCTTCTTCCCTGCCTAACGCTCTCCCTACAGAATCAGCAGCAACCTCTCCCTATACTAAGATCGGCAGAAGTAAGATGGCGGTCGGCGTGCATGCCCTTTTATACCCCCTGTGACGCCCACCAAAGCAAGCCAATCACTTGCATGCCCTTCTGAAAGATGGTGGTGACCCGTGCCTATGTCATCACGTTGCCCACAGTGTCCGTGGATCCTGATTGGCTGAAAAAGAGCGCAAAACAAACTTTTGAAACGCGACTTTGGCGCGTAAGTCGCCGACCTCGTGGCCGACCTCATCCTAGGGTCGGGTTTCGTTTCATGAAACCCGACTTTGCCAAAAGTCGGCGACTTTTGAATTTTTTCGACCCGTTTCGCTCAACTCTAATACTGATATAACAGGGGATTAGCAATACTGAACAGACTTACATGAGCTGTGGCATATGGAACGGGGTCCAGCACAGGTCCCAGCAGGGAACAGGGCTGAACTCACACCAGCAAAGCAGAAATCAGAGAAAGGCAAAAACTGGATCAAATGCAAAAAGATTCCAGCAAACAACTTATCTGAACGATGCAGGACCAAGCACGGGGCAATCAGACTTCCAAACTGCACAGGAAGAAAACCAAATCACCAGCAACAACTGAGGGAAGGTTGCTCACTTAAATCTTCCCAGTCTGTAACGCCTGACCTCCAATCATCCTCTTCAGGTGATTGACTTTTGTCAACCAGACCAGCTCCATTACCCGCAGCAACTACCAGAGGGAGCCCAAACTCAGAAGCCTGGTCAAAAGTGTTCACAACACCTAACCCTAATGGGAAAAAGGAAATATATACATTTTTTTTTAATTTTATTATTTTTCCCTAACTAAGGGGGTGACAAAGGGGGGTTTGACTTACTATTTATAGCGTGTTTTTATGTTTGGCAGCTGTCACACGCTAAAAGACACTTTTTATTGTAAAAATAGTTTTTGTATCACCACTATTTGAGAGCTATAATTTTTCCATATTTTGACCCACAGAGTCAATTGAGGTCTAATTTTTTGCAAGACGAGTTGACGTTTTTATTGGTACCATATTTGGACACATGAAATTTTTTGATCGCTTTTTATTTCGATTTTTGGGAGGCAGAATGAACAAAAACCAGCATTTCATTAATTTATTAATTTCTTTTTTTGGGGGGGGTGCGTTTACATTGTTCCGCGTGACATTTTCAGCGGTACCATGGTTATTTATATACGTCTTTTTGATCGTGGGTTATTGCACTTTTTGTTCGGCGGTATGATGATAAAACATTGTTTTTTGCTTTGCTTTTTATTTTTATTTTTTAAGGGGTTCACTAAAGGGGTTAAATAGTTTGACAGTTTTATAGGGCGGGTCGTTACGGATGCGGCAATACTAAATATGTGTACTTTTATTGTTTTTTTTTGTTTATTTCCAACAAAATGAATTTATTAGGGAATATATAATTTTTTAAATTTATTTAGGGATTTTTTATAAATTATTTTTACACTTTTTTTTTTTTTTTTTTACTTTTTTTACTTTGTTCCAGGGGGGACATTACTGTGAAGTGTCAGATCGCTGATCTGACATTTAGAACAGCGCTGTGTCAGATCAGCGATCTGACAGGCGCTGCTGCAGGCTTTCTCAGCCCTGCACTCTACAGGCACTGAGGAAGCCGCCTCTCTGCAGGCCCCGAAGGCCCCCCGTGGGCCATCTTGCATCCGGGGGCCTGCAGGGAAGGAGAACTTCGGAGCAGCGCAGCACATCGTACTGCTCCGGGGGTCTCAGGGAAGCATGTAGTGAGCCCCCCCTGCCGATGCTTCCCTAATACCCCGGTACACTGCAATCATGTTTGATTGCAGTGTGCCAGGTGTTAACGTGTCGGGGGCGGTCCGTGACTGCCTCTGACAGATAGTGCCGGGTGTCAGCTGTGATAACCAGCTGACACCGGGCCGCAATCAGCGGTGCCTCCCCGGGAGCGCCGCTGATCGCTTAGACGTACTATCCCGTCCCCGGTCATACGGGCCTGGGAACCGTGGAAGGGATAGTACATCTGATGTCAGAAAGGGGTTAATTCGCTGATGTAGTGCTAGTAATTTCTACATTGCTTTATGTTGCATGCTCATTTCACTTACAATGCATTCTATCTCTCATTGAACATACGTATGTCTTTAGTATATTCTTTTTGCAATATGTTGATATTTTTTATAAAATATATATTTTTTTATTACAGCAATGCATGTTTCACCCCTTCGCTTACATTAGGTAGTGTTCCCTTTACTTATATGGCTTTTCATCAGTCCATATCGGTGGGTCCTACATTGCTTGCTGTTATCAGGCACAGTTTTTTCTTCTTCACTTTATACACAAAGGCCAGAATTCATCATTTGCATTTTTTAAATTTGCGTTTCTTTTTTTTGTCTTGCTGTATTTGTTGACATTCACAATGGTGCATGTAGTTCATGAAAGTAAAAAATGGGCTTTATTTTTGTCTGGAACTGTTTTTGCAACTTTTTATAAAAAAAAAACACTTTTCACTTTGGGGCGAGGGAGAGGGTTGAGTTGGTGTGATTGGAGTACATATGAAACAAATTTTAGATATGATTAATCAGGCGAAAACATCTAGAAACACAAAGTTCTGACCACAGTGGCAAACTTAAAAAAAAGAAGGCAGCACATAAATATAAAATATACTTAAAGATGGGAGTACCTCTTTAAGCTTTTATTCTCTTAATATATTGCAATCATCATATACAGTAGCACTGTATACTTACAATTGCTCATTTTGCCTTTCTACCCAGCTAATTCTTCTCTTTTCTCTATGTGGAAACAGGAAGCATCTTTGTAGAAATCATTCATCTCTTCAACTCCTGACCCTGGTGCTGCCTCCTCCTACCTGCCAGGGACTTTTACAAGTGACTCATGAGTTATGCAGGAAAATCTGACTTCTTATTTCCACAAAGAGCTTAGACGGATTCTGCTAGTCAGTTTTTAATCATGTGATGCCTTAGACCTAATGGAAAAAGAGGAGCGTTAGCTGAGTAGAAAGGCAAAATGAGCAATTGTAAGAGCACAGTGCTGTATAATATGATGACTGCAATATATTATGAGGATAAAAACGTCAATGGGAGTACTTCTTTACAAAAAAGACGCAAATGGAAAGATGAATATTCTAACAATTAAAAAGGCACATAACACTAAAAGCAAGATAAAAAATAGTTGCAAATGCAATATTGAATCGGGACCGTAGTTTTTCAATTTATGTCAGTGCTTCCTCTATTGGGTCTTGAAAGAATAGTGTCTCCATTTTAGGCATAGCTTTTTAATGACCTGTGTCTGTGTACTCACCAAACGTTTTTACATAGGTGTATATGAGCCGACATGTTTTATATAAAAAAAAAGCCATTTTATAAAAATAAAGTGAACTTTACTGTTGGAATTGGTGAAACATATATACAGCAGGCATCAGGTACAAAGTTTCTTTTCACATCTTCGGTTTTACACACAGGCACAGGCATGGCGGTCACATGTGACAGCATCACAACATTTCAGCAATAAAACATAGGTGACTAGACATAGGTTACACCTCCATTACTAACCCTATAGTGAAATGTAATAAAGACAAGCAGCCCCATACTATGATTTTCCCAACTTCAAACTTCACTCTTGGTATGGTGATTTTGGGGTGATATGTAGTGCCTTTTGACCTCCAAACATGGTGTGTATTATGGCATCCAAAGAGTTCAATTTTGGTCTCATCTAGGCAGACTATATTGTCTCAGTATTTCACAGGCTTGTCTAAATGTTGTTGAGGAAACTTTAAACATGCTTGAACATGCTTTTTATTCAGCAACGGAGTCTTGTGTGGTGAGCGTGCATAGAGGCCATGGAGGTTCAGTGCATTACTTATTATTTTATTTGAAATAATTGTATCTGCTGATTCAAGTCCATTTTGTAGCTTTCCACTGCTCTTGAACAACTCTTCTGATAATTCTTTGCACTACTCTGAAATCCTGCAAGGAGCACCTGATCATACCTGGTTTATAGTGAAATTATCTACTTTCCATTTACAGATTATGACCCCAAAAGTGTTCACTGGAGCATTCAGTAGTTTAGGAAGTCTTCCGTCACCAATGCCATAAGTAGGCTTTGCAACAATAAGGTTGTGAAGGTCTTGAGACAGCTCACTTGTTTTACCCATTATAAGCTATTTCTTGTGTGGCACCTTGGTAATGAGACACCTTTTTTTTAGGCAATCAGTTGAACCAGCTGATATTATTTTTCACTAGCAGGATTGCTTTTTAATTACCAATAGATTTTAGCTGGTGTCGCGGCTTTCCATGGCTTTTAGCACCTCTCTTTCTTCCTGGGTTCAATATTTTTTCTGTCATTTTTACATTCTTACACATAATTTATGGACATCTGTGGTTTGATTTCTTTGCCTTTGTGGGTTCAATGGGTTGTTAATGACAAATATGTGTTTAGAAATATGTTTACTTAGAAAATGGTGATGTATTCAATACTTATTTCATGCGCTGTATGTACACACATACACACACCTCTTTAGATGATAAATCACACATAGCATTTGTAACATACTAAGTGAACAAGGTCCATTACAACACACTTTTATGAATCCCTATAAAGGCAGCAAAGGAAAGAAAGAGGATAGTAATATAAGTCTAAATAATATTGAACTTTCGAAAAGATCATGCAAAAATCCTGCCCTGTGTTCCTCTACAGCCCCCTGGTTTATATATATTACTGTCATCTTTAGGGCTCATACTCACTTGTGAGAGACTCGTACAATTCTCCTGAGAGTATCTCGCATGAAAACCTGGCACTGCCACCGGCACTCGGACAGGAGCGTGCGGCTATGTGTATTTCTATGCCGCCGCCGCACGCTCCAGTGCCAGTGCTGGCGGCAGTGCCAGGTTTTCATGCGAGAGACTCTCACGAGAATGGTGCGAGTCTCTCACAAGTGAGTATGAGCCTTATACTGTTTTTTCAGCGGTTAGTAACTTTCTCCCCATCTAATTGTATATTTCCCGATGGACTTACAAGGTGACAAGTTCTAGGAATCCACTTCGATTCACATACTGTAGGTCTCTACATTACATTAAGTATGGCCGAAACAGCCTCAATTTGCAGGTAAAAATGGAGGGAAATTGCTGTAAAAGGTAGGAATAATGTTTCAGGTAACATCAAACTATTAGACTGGTATATTGCATTGGTCATTGCAATACAGTGATTACAATCTGAGAGTAAATTGATCCAGCAGTTGTTCATAGGTAGCAAGAGGTGTAGCTGATCCTATGGCCGGGGTCACACTAACCGACGCAAAATACGGTCCGTAGTTTACATGCGAGAAAAGGCGTGCTGCCCTTATTCAAGGAGTCACTTTTTGCCTGCTAAATATATTCCAGAATCAAGGCGAACAGCCTCAAGAACATCACGCTCTCTCTGTGTATTATCAGGTGAGTAGTCTGTTTTGATCCTTTGACTTTCCCAGTATAGCTTGGTGAAATATAGTCTTTTTTACAGACATGTAATATGTGTCAGAAACGCGTAAGTAGCCTTGGCTGTCATGGTGGCTTATTAATATGATTATCAAACATTCCTAAGAAATGTGAGTTTTAGGCTTTTTATCTAAAATTGATGATGGAGACCACCTCTTTTTTCCTTTGGATAGGGATTTTGAGCACCAGTTGAACCACACTGGACATCTCCTGCCATCAGACCACTTATGGACACTGATGTACAGTATGCGTAAACAATTTGCATGTTTTTATGCTGTTATAAATTGTGGAAAGTTGGGGAAGGAGAAGGCGGAAGAGCAGCCTGTGGTTGCTGCTGGCTACTTTGAGCAACATCGCCCTGTGTGGGGGCATACTGTTGCCCATGATGTGGGTAGTGTCCTTCCTCATGTGATTGTTGGGGGTACTGGCCAGAGTAATAATGATGAGGGGCATCTTGTTGGCTCTGGTACCCACCAATATAGCCATGTCGTCCCCAACCAGGTTGGGACCAGCCTCCAACACTGGGTGGGAAAAAGTGGCCATATCGGAGGGGTTGGCTAGAGGGAGACATATGTTGCTGCTGGTGTGAAGGTTGGGTTGGAGGAGGAAGGGGGTGAGGTGTAGGCCCACGTATTTGAGTATCTTCAGACCCTGCTTGAGCAAGCATCTGTGTGGGTGGTCTCATGTGCATTAGATTTCGGGGGGAAAGCTGCCACCTCTCCAGATATTTAAACAGCTCATATGGGGTATTGGGGGGTGTGGTTGCATCAAGCAGGATCTGAAAACATCCTCGAATACGGAGCCTCACCTCATGGGTAAGGGCACGGAGATAAAGGGCCAGGCTACGTGAATATGCCTCCTCCCCATCATCTGTATTCACTCTAGCCAGATAATTTAGGACCCCTGTGTCCACATTGGTCCTGGTATCTTGTGCAGGGATCTGGCGCCTTCTTCGTCCTCGCCGGGATGTTCCAGCAGGCTGTGGGAGCCCCGGATCTGGGCAGTTAGGCTGCTGCTCATGTTGCCCTGCTCCTCCAGTATGGGTGATGTTGCAGCAGCAGACGGTCCTGGTGGTGTGGTTTGGGGCACAGGCAATGGGTTATCTTGTGATGACTCTTCACCCATGCTTCTTGTAGGGGGAGAAGATGGGCCAGCCACCTCATCCCTACAGGGTCAATTATGGGCTCTGTATCTGGGCCCGTTCCTCTATCCGTAAGGTTGGAGTGAGGTCTGTTATGAAAGAGAAAGTAAAGTATCTGTGTAATGTGGTGTGAGGTATCTACTTACGGTCTCAGATCCAGAATAGGGGCGAGGAAGGAGAGGCGGTCATAATAAATGTATTTTCTTTTGACGTAGCCCTCATCACCACTCCTGGCCCGCTGCTGACGTTCCCGCCTGTACTGATCGCGGATGCTGCGCCAGCGTTTCATCACATCTTCCACTGCAATGTGACAGGAAATATTCTCAATTTTACATATTTGATCGGTCACATTTGCTACCAGCAGTCTAGGCATGTGGCCTTCTGGGGTGTGCTTTCTACCCAGGGTGGCATATCTAATTGGGCCATCCAGGCCAGGTACACAGGGTCAGAATAGTTCATGTATCAAGTAACTGCACTTAATAACTTGGTTGGCTAAGAGGATGAGGAGCTTGTGGCCTGGGCAAAATTCTGGCAGTGTCAAACCACGTGTCACATCAAAATATAACCGCCTCATGAGGAAAAAAGTAGAAGCACAGGAAGGGGGGGGGCTGATTCTGTATGCATTTTTTGATGTGAGGTAATTTTAATCATTTCTTGGCCTTGTACTTACTCAGTTTCTGCTGCTCCTCACGTGGCCGATCACCAAAATCATGGAACATCTGCCGACATATGCGCCTCCATGACGCCTCCTTTCTTGCCCGGTTCGCATAATGGGCATCACGTTGGTCCCAGAGTTCGGGACGCTCCTGCATCAGTACAATGAGCATCTCCACATTTGGGAAATATGGCGCCATGACGCTGCTGTACTCCGTGGAGGCGTACTTCCTGGATGTCTGGAGCGGTTTTTGAGCTCATTTGCATGTCTAGGCTTCCTGATGATGGATTGGCCCATTTCCTGTCACCAGCCAAAAGACCTGCGTATTTCTCGCAAGTCACACGTGTGGTCCGTGTGTAATCCGTATTTTTTGCGCACCCATAGACTTGCATTGGCGTATTACGGGCGTAGAACGCTGATATACGCAGCATGCTGTGATTGTCACGGACCGTAGATTACGGCCGAGAAATATACGGCTGTTGGGAGCTGCCCCATAGAGAATCATTGGTCCGTGTGTAATGCGTGCTTTTAACGCCTCTCACTCGTCCGTATTCCTCTCTAGTGTGACCCCGGCCTATTACTGAGGATGGCGGGTGCAAACCAAATAGCATTGCACTCATTTCATTGGAAGAAGTATGCTCATAAGACATACTGATAGGGAGCTTAGATTGTGATTCCCATCGAGGACAGCGATGATAATGTGTGCAAACTGTAAAGCGCTGCGGTATATGTTACCGCTATATAAAAATAAAGATTATTTATTATAAGATGAAATGGTCTTTAAATAGGTCAAAAGTTAAACGTGACATTTCCTTTGTATTTTAGGCAAAAAAAAGTTGTCATTTTTTTACATTTTAAAATGATGAAAATGGTTAAATGCAAAAGTTTGGGCACCCTTGGAGCTTTGTGTGCTCAGATAACTTTGACCAAGGTTTCGGACATTAATTAGCCTGTAAGAGTGCTGCTTGCTCACTATCATCATTAGGAAAGGCCAGGTGATGCACATTTCACAGCTTTATAAAAACCCAGCCTCCTCTAACGTTGTCCCAAAAAACCAGCAGCCATGGGTTTTACTAAGCAGCTGCCTAGCACTCTGAAAATGAAAATAGTGGAGGCCCACAAAGCAGGAGGCTGCAAGAAGATAACAAAGCGTTTTCAAGTCGCCCTTTCCTCAGTTTGAAATGTAATTAAGAAATGAAAGTTAATATGAGCAGTGGAGGTAAAGATAAGGCCAGGAAGACCAAGCAATATTTGAGTGAGAACTGCTCATAGGATTTCTGAAGATACTTGCACAAATATGGCCTTCAGGGAGGCGGCGTCCTCAGTGGCTGCTGAAAGCAGGCAGTGAGGAAGCCTGTGCAGCGGCTGTCAGATCGCTGATCTGACACAGCGCTGTTCTAAATGTCAGATCAGCGATCTGAGACTTCACAGTAATGTCCCCCCTGGGGCAAAGCAATAAAGTGAAAAGAAAAAGTGGAAAAATAATTTATAAAAAAATCCCTAAATAAATTTCAAAAAAAATATTCCCTAATAAATTCATTTTTTGGAAATAAAAAAACAAACAATAAAAGTACACATAATTAGTATCGTCGCGTCTGAAACAACCCGTCCTATAAAACTGTTTTACTAGTTAACCCCTTTAGTGAACCCCTTAAAAAATATAACTAAATAACAAAGCAAAAAACAATGCGTTATCATCATATCGCCGAACAAAAAGTGCAATAACGCGCGATCAAAAAGACGCATATAAATAATCATGGAACCGCTGAAAACGTCATCTTGTCCCGCAAAAAATTAGCCGCCATACAGCATCATCAGCGAAAAAATAAAAAAGTTATAGCTCGCAGAATAAAGTGATGCAAAAATAATTATTTTTGATATAAAATACTTTTCATTGCATAAAAGCACCAAAACATAAAAAAATGACATAAATGAGGTATCGCTGTAATCGTACTGACCCAAAGAATGAAACCGCTTTATCAATTTTACCACACGCAGAACAGTGTAAACGCACCCCCCAAAAGAATTTCTTGAAACGCTGGTTTTTGTTCATCCTGCTTCCCAAAAATCAGAATAAAAAGCGATCAAAAAATGTAATGTGCCCGAAAATGGCACCAATAGAAACGCCAACTCTTCCCGCAAAAAATAAGACCTCACATAACTCTAAAAATTATAGCCCTCAAAATGTGGTGATGCAAAAACTATTTTTACAATAAAGTGTCTTTTAGCGTGTGACAGCTGCAAAACATAAAAACCCGCCATATATAGTAATTCAAACCCCCCGTTATCACCCCCTTAGTTAGGGAAAAATAATAAAGTTAAAAGAAAATGTATTTATTTCAATTTTCCCATTAGGGTTGGGGTCTGGGCTAGGTTTGGAGTTAGGGATAGGGTTATGGTTAGGACTGAGATTAGGGTTAGGGGTGTGTTGGGGTTAGGGTTGGAGTTAGAATTGGGGGGGTTTCCACTGTTTGGGCACATCAGGTGGTCTCAAAACGCAACATGGCGTCTGATCTCAATTGCAGCCAATTCTGCATTGAAAAAGTCAAATGGTGCTCCTTCCCTTCCAAGCTCTGCCATGCGCCCAAACAGTGGTTTACCCCCACATATGGGGTATCAGCCTACTCAGGACAAATTGCACAACAACTTTTGGGGTCCAATTTCTCCTGTTACCCTTGGGAAAATAAAAATATTGGGGACTAAAATATCATTTTTGTGGAAAAAATTATTTTTTTATTTTCACGCCCAGGCGTTATAAACTTCTGTGAAGCACTTGTCGGTTCAAAGTGCTCACAACACATCAAGATAAGTTCCTTTGGAGGTCTAGTTTCCAAAATATGGTCACTTGTGGGAGGTTTCAACAGTTTAGGCTTATCAGGGGCTCTCCAAACGCGACATGACAGCCGCAGACCACTCAATCAAAGCCTGCATTCCAAACATCACTACTTCCCTTCCAAGCCTCTATGTGTGCCCATACAGTAGATTTCTCCCACATATTGGGTATCAGCGTGCTCAGGACAAATTGAACAACAATGTATGGGGTCCAATTTCTCCTGTTACCCTTGGGAAAATAAAAAAATTGGGGACTAAAAGATCATGTTTGTGAAAAAAATATGATTTTTTTTATTTTCACGCCAAGGCGTCATAAACGTCTGTGAAGCCCTTGGGGGTTCAATGTGCTCACCACACATCTAGATAAGTTCCTTGGGGGGGTCTAGTTTCCAAAATGGTGTCATTTCTGTGGGGTTTCCACTGGTTAGGCACATCAGGGGCTTTCCAAACGCGACATGGCGTCCAATCTCAATTCCAGCCAAAAAAGTCAAATGGCGCTGCTTACCCTTGGTAAAATTAAAATTGGGAGTGAAAAGATCATTTTTGTGGAAAAAATAAGATTTTTTAATTTTACGGCTGTATCATATTAACTTCTGTGAAGCCCTTGGGAGTTTAAAGTTCTCACCACACATCTAGATAAGTTCCTTTGGGGGTCTAGTTTCCAAAATGGGTCACTTGTGGGGGTTTCCACTGTTTATGCACACCAGGGGCTCTCCAATTGTGACATGGCGTCCGATCTGAATTCCAGCCAATTTTGCATTGAAAAAGTCCTTCCCTTCTCTGAGCTCTGTCATGCACCGAAACAGTGGTTTCCCCGCACATATCAGGTATTATCGTACTCAGAACAAATTGCACAATAATGTTTGCAGTTCAATTTCTCCTGTTTCCCTTGGTAAAATAAAAAAATTGGACCTGAAGTAATTTTTTGGGGAAAAAAAAGTTAAATGTTCAACTTTTTTTTAAACATTCAAAAAATTCCTGTGAAGCACTTGAAGGGTTAATACATTTCTTTAATGTGGTTTTGAGCACCTTGAGGGGTGCAGTTTTTAGAATGGTGTCACTTTTGGGTATTTCTTATCATATAGACCCCTCAAAGTGACTTCAAATGTGATGTGGTCCCTAAAAATAAAATGATGTTGTAAAAATGAGAAATCGCTGGTCAACTTTTAACCGTTATAACTTCCTAACAAAAAATATTTTGGTTCCCAAATTGTGCTGATGTAAAGTAAACATGTGGCAAATTTTATTTATTAAGTTTTTTGTGTGCCATATCTCTGTGATTTAAGGGCATAAAAATTCAAATTTGGACAATGGCAACATTTTCAAAATTTTTGCCAAATTTCTGTTTTTTTCACAAATAAACACAAGTTATAGGAATTAAATTTTACCACTAACATGAAGGACAATATGTCACGAGAAAACAGTGTCAGAGTCACCGGGATCCATGGAAGCGTTCCAGAGTTATTACCTCATAAAGAGACAGTGGTCAGAATTGTAAAAATTGGTCCGGTCATTAACGTGCAAACCACCCTTGGGGGTAAAGGGGTTAAGCATGTGCGTGAATCAATCAAGCTGTGGGGTTGTGTTGCAGCCAATGGCATGGGAAAGATTTTACAAATAAAGGGATGAATGGATTCAATGAAATTTCAACAAATTCTTACTGGAAACATTACACCATCTGTAAAAAGGATGAAGTTACAAGGTGATGGCTTCTACAAATGGATAATGATCCTAAACACATGTCAGAATCCAAAATAGACTATCTCAAAAGGCAGAAGCTGAAAGTTTTACAATGACCCTCACAGCACTCTGATCTGAACATTATTGAAAATCTGTGGCAAGACCTCAAAATAGCAGTGCATGCAAGACGATCCAGAAATCTCACAAAGCTGGAAGAATTTTCCAAGGAAGAATTTTGTAATTTTTAAAATGTAAATGATGAAAATATATATTTTTTTACCTAACATGCAAAGAAAATATGTCATGTGTAACTTTAGGCCTTTTAGAGATCATTTCCTCTTCAACTTACTTAACTGTTCCCTATAACAGTAATTTTGACCGAGTGCCCAAACTTTTATATTCCAAAGTATATGAATTGGGCTATGCTCCAGAACTCTCTCCATAGAAGTGCATTAGACATGTGACCTACATGTAGATTGCATGTCAAGAAAGGGATATATTGTTTTTAAGCACAACACTACTTGTACCCTATTTTACATGTGTGCAATAAAAAGGAATGATCAGCAGCCATGTGTAATGGTAATGACTATACAAAGTAGTCCAGTGCTATGTATATTCTGCTGTATTGTAATGATCCATAAAAGAAAGCTCAAATATACATAATATACGCTGACTTCATTAATTACTTTATTCAAGTTATTAAATTTGGCCCTGATGATGATGGGTTCTTGACTCCTGAAGAGTCGTCCTTTAACAAGAGAGGAAAAACCCCCAGTGGAGGAAACCTCTAGGGAACCAAGGTTAAAGGAGTGCCCTTCCCTTGGGCTGTGGATAGGTGAGAACAGAGACCGAGCCCGGAATCTGCCTCTTCTTACAGCTGGTACCTCACCTGTGTCGTGGGTACACTTGGCTGCAGAAAGTCTGGTAAATGTAATATGACTGGATGAGAGCAGTCCAAGCCTGGAATCTGCCTCTTCATGTAGCAAGTAAGTCACTCTTCTGTGAGCATGCCTGACTGTGGAAAGTCCGGTAAGTGTCATATCAATAGGTGAGAGCAGTCCAAGCATGGAATCTGCCTCTTCATGCAGCAAGTAAGTCACTTGTCTGTGAACACGTCTGACTGTGGAAAGTCCGGTAAGTGTCATATCCATAGGTGAGAGCAGTCCAAGCCTGGAATCTGCCTCTTCATGCAGCAAGTAAGTCACTTGTCTGTGAACATGTCTGACTGTGGAAAGTCCGGTAAGTTTTATATCCATAGGTGAGAGCAGTCCAAGACTGAAATCTGCCTCTTCATGCAGCAACTAAGTCACTTATCTGTGAGCATCCCTGACTGTGGAAAGTTGGGTAAGTGTCATATCAATAGGTGAGAGCAGTCCAAGCCTGGAATCTGCCTCTAGTCACTTGTCTGTGAACACGTCTGACTGTGTAAAGTCCGGTAAGTGTTACATGCATAGGTGAGAGCAGTCCAAGCCTGGAATCTGCCTCTTCATGCAGCAAGTAAGTCACTTGTCTGTGAACACGTCTGACTGTGGAAAGTCCGGTAAGTGTTATATCCATAGGTGAGAGCAGTCCAAGCCTGGAATCTGCCTCTTCATGCAGCAAGTAAGTCACTTGTCTGTGAACACGTCTGACTGTGGAAAGTCCGGTAAGTGTTATATACATAGGTGAGAGCAGTCCAAGCCTGGAATCTGCCTCTTCATGCAGCAAGTAAGTCACTTGTCTGTGAACACATCTGACTGGAAAGTCCGGTAAGTGTCATATCAATAGGTGAGAGCAGTCCAAGCCTGGAATCTGCCTCTTCATGTAGCAGGTAAGTCACTTATCTTTGAGCATGCCTGACTGTGGAAAGTCCAGTAAATGTCATATCCATAGGTGAGAGCAGTCCAAGCCTGGAATCTGCCTCTTTATGCAGCAGGTAATTCACTTGTCCGTGAACACTCCTGACTGCGGAAAGTCCAGTAAATGTCACATCCATGGGTGAGAATAGAGACCGATCCCGGAATCTACCCCGTTGTGCAGCAGGTAAGTCTCTTGTCCGTGAACATGTCTGGCTGCAGAAATGCTGGTAAGTGTCATATCCATGGGTGAATGCAGAGACCAATCCTGGAATCTGTGTCTGTTTTGCTTCATCACTGGTTGCCTGATCCTCACATGGTAGCCACCATGTAAAGGACTTGTAGTGGAGTTGTCCCCTCCTGCTGGATTCCTTTTCATAATAAAAAAAATAGAATTAAGTACAGTAGATAAAGCACTGAAGAAATTACAAACTCATTTCTTTACTGTATCAAGTGTAATCATCCAAATAATGGGACAGGGCAGCAATAGTTAAATCCTGTGGCCTGCTGGAATGCTGCGATGAAGCATTGCACGTCAACCATTTAACAAGAGACAGTATTTGCAGAACACGTACACTGCACCTTAAATACCATGAAATCTCCCCTATTAGTGGCTGTAATAATTCCTCACCCAAGACCCCAGTCTTTTAATCAATGAACCTATTCCCATCACAATGGTGGGAACATGTTTCGTGGCTTAACAAATGCCGCCGATCATCATGAATTTGACGAGCTGAGGCTGCCATGCCACCCAACCTGCCCAAGCTCTGGCACTTTATCAGAACTGGGCGAAAATGGCGTGAGAATGCCAAAAGCCACAATATTTTAGCGCAGCCTGTAGTTTCACCAAAATGTTGTGACATTTCAAAGCTTTTTAATGTCAGAATACTGGGGTAAATGAGTTGATAAATCAGGACCCTAAATCCTTTTGAAATAAATCTAAGATGATCTTCTGATAAACTTTGAGCTGAGATAGTAAAACACTTACTTCTTTTTATAGAATCCTTCTTTGTTTCGGAAATATCTCATTTGACGTCCAGGTTGTGAGGACTCAGAATCATAGATATAAACATATCGATCATCCGATTCTTGAAAGGAAACATTTTTCCTTTTGCTTTTATTTTTCATGGGATTTCTTCCTTTTAGAATAGACGGAGGTGTCTGTCTGTAGCCATCTAAGTCCGGATTAATCTTGGACTCTTTCACCTCCACTATACTGGCCTTGTGCAGCATTGTAATGTCTCCAGATGTACAGAAAATGTCAGATTCTCCTGTAACACAAAATATTGAAATTAGATTTAATAAAATACAAAATTCTATGTGATTAAGATTATTAACACTTACAGGTTATTATAACTTCTAAATAGTATATTAGACAGAGAAAAGAGGGACCCAATCCCCAGAGAAAAGCTCCAGCAATTCAGAGAAAGCAAAGCTTAAAGAGCCACCCGGGACTAAAGTGAGACCTGACTGACCCAACGCTGCTCCCAGTCGGCTTCCCCCTGCGCTGCTGCACTTGCTGGACAGGTCTACTCTAATGAAAGATATGGGAGAGACCTGTCAGTCAAGGAGATGCCAGCTTGGGACAGCACCAGATTTGTCAAGTCTCTCCATGTGGTCACTGGTTAGCTCTGCAAAATATGTTTTCTACAGATATCTGATATTATCTCCCCTAGAATGATACATTGAATTATGACAACAGAAGGGCTGAGTCTCTATAGCTATCAATATATTAACGGCTCGTTCACTGACAAGTTCCTATAGAAGACCATTTTTTAATTTATATATTAGGTTGTTATTCTATTAAATCTATTTCACGAATGCTCGGAGAACTTACTGTCAGAGGAGGTGACCTCATCCTCATCTGGGCTGTTATCGATTATTACATCAGGGGGTCCAGGCACTGAGATCTTGTGGCCTGTGAGGACGTCTCTCTGTTCATTTCCGGGTCCATGAAGCAAATCACTAATGGTAATCGGTATGTAGTCCTCACGTTTTCCTGTAACACAGAACATAGAAATCAACATTTCTAAAATAAAAGCTTCCATCATGTTTCTTGTGAATGCCCTGAGAACTTACTGTCAGAGGAGGTGACCTCATCCTCATATGGGCTCATATCGATTATTACATCAGGGGGTCCAGGCACTGAGATCTTGTGGTCTGTGAGGACGTCTCTCTGTTCATTCCCGGGTCCATGAAGCAAATCACTAATGGTAATGGGTATGTTGTCCTCACGTTTTCCTGTAACACAGAACATAGAAATCAACATTTCTAAAATAAAAGCTTCCATCATGTTTCTTGTGAATGCCCTGAGAACTTACTGTCAGAGGAGGTGACCTCATCCTCATATGGGCTCATATCGATTATTACATCAGGGGGTCCAGGCACTGAGATCTTGTGGTCTGTGAGGACGTCTCTCTGTTCATTCCCGGATCCATGAAGCAAATCACTAATGGTAATTGGTATGTTGTCCTCACGTTTTCCTGTAACACAGAACATAGAAATCAACATTTCTAAAATAAAAGCTTCCATCATGTTTCTTGTGAATGCCCTGAGAACTTACTGTCAGAGGAGGTGACCTCATCCTCATATGGGCTCATATCGATTATTACATCAGGGGGTCCAGGCACTGAGATCTTGTGGTCTGTGAGGACGTCTCTCTGTTCATTCCCGGGTCCATGAAGCAAATCACTAATGGTAATCGGTATGTAGTCCTCACGTTTTCCTGTAACACAGAACATAGAAATCAACATTTCTAAAATAAAAGCTTCCATCATGTTTCTTGTGAATGCCCTGAGAACTTACTGTCAGAGGAGGTGACCTCATCCTCATATGGGCTCATATCGATTATTACATCAGGGGGTCCAGGCACTGAGATCTTGTTGCCTGTGAGGACATCTCTCTGTTCATTCCCGGGTCCATGAGGCGAATCACCAATGGTGATTGTGATGTAGTCGTCACGTTTTCCAGTAACACAGAACATAGAAATCAACATTTCTAAAATAAAAGCTTCCATCATGTTTCTCCTCTATGCCTAGGGCTATCACAATGTCTTTCTTATGTGCGGACTGGAAGTTGCTTTCTCATTATAAGTATATGGAACCTCACACTGAGTCTCATAGGAAACCACTACCACAACCACACATAAGACATTTTGTGAGCCGACAAAACTGAATTACGGTCATATGGTTCAGAAGACGACTATAATGCGCTGGAAAACAGAGTAGATTGCAAATAGTAAGTGTTTTATCACCTGTACACTAAACTACTGATATATCTAGAAGGGATTAGACAATACATGTGCAGCTGGAGAGCTTCTGGAATGTCAGATTTGCTAAGTTACAACTTAAACTAAAAAAGCACTTTTCTTTGTGCTCTTTTGAATATTGCGCTTAGATCCTGCATTGCGCTGTCCCCTTTATAGTCCCAATCCTCAGGGTATTACATGAAAATGTAAACTATCTAGTAATATCAGCCGCATTCATCTATATATCGCTAGAACAGGAAGGATTCTAACACCATCTTTTGGGATTATGACCCTTTAGTATTTGTATCTATTGGAGATAACTTGCTCCTCTTTTGTAACCGTGACCAAATGCAAATTTTTTGTGCTGATTCTCAAAAACCATCTTATTAATGGCCTCTTTTTCTGTGAGGTGAAAATGACATTGTTACTGTTTTCATTATTACTGTCCCCTCATCACACTTTTCTGGTGCATAATAGGGTCTGGGAGGGAGAGCCGACAAGGAGCGGGGGCGCCATATGGCAATATTAGGGTGTGAACCTCCGCAGAAAGGTAGGGGCATCTTTTTAGGCTGCTTTAGGGCCAGGCCCACTTCCCTCCTGTGACTCTATTATATCTATAAGTCCTCCCTTTTTATGATAATTTTGAATATAAATGTTATATATAGTAGGAGAGTCTTTTTTAGTGTAAGTTGTTGTAATTTTTTTGGCCCTCTCTCCCTCTGATTCAGTTTTGCAGATTTATCCGGCTGTAGTTACCATTTAGATTGGTGTTGTTCTCTCTAAAGTCGTTGGCACAATTTTGACTTTCAACGTCTTTCATTGGTTTCTTCTTTTTCAGACAACTATAAAAATGAAAAAATAAATATCACATTATAAATCACAAAGTAAATCATGTCTGTATTCTGCAGAATGTAAGAATGAAACATGTTATCTAGTCCTATCTGTAGAGAGGTCACCAGTCAGTCATTGTGGTGTCTAGGACAATCAACAAGTTATTTTAATAAAGTATATACAAGTTGTAGCAGAGTCAGGTAGGACAGGGTTAAGTCCGAGCTTTGCAGGATTTGATTAGATGCACCCACTTAGCTTTTTTTTTTTTTACTACAGCCAGGACCTCTGTTCACTCTTTGTGTCTGCTAGATGAAGCAGAGTCGAGTGTACTGGAGCTAGTGAGTGTTCAGCCAACATTAGAGCTATAGCTGAGAGGAAGATGTGCCGGGATCTCTCTGTGAATGGAGACAGCATGGGTCAGCTAGGAAAGCTGAGCAGTCTGTGTGCAGGAGCGGCAGAGAACCGTTCGTCAGCTGCAGCCTGTATAGTATGAACCGTGCCCAGGAGTTGAACACTTCTGTTTGGCACTGGAGGCTGCTGGAACTCGTACTGAAGGGGACACCAAGACTGGTGGGATCGTGCCTCTTCTATGTATGAAGTTTGCTTTTGGAGAAAGGACTGTAATCTGTTCAGGTGAGCTCACACTGACATATGGGCCCTGCTAAATGAATTATTTGCTGTGACACCTTTGTGCCTAGAAGAGGATGTTTTTGGTTTGGAATCCCTTGGAAATTTGTGAGAGCAATAAAACTGCACCGGTTTGACCCAAACAGCATTGACTATGTGAATGGTACCTAATGCCTATCTGAGAGCGTGAATCCCTACAAAGTCTAATATATGCCCATCAGTTACCCACAGGGCAGCTCCAGGGTGACGTGTGTGTGAGCCACAAGAGGCCTACACTAAAGTATTCCCATTACTGGAGTAACCTGAAGATGTGACATTTCCTCTACAGACTCCTGTGTAGCCCATAAATCATGACTTACTATACTTACCCATAGATGATGGCAATGGGACGCATGAATACTGCGAGGGCGAAGAGAATGGCGGCAGGTATAACCATCCTATAGACTGTATCCTCAGATGGTTTTGGAGGCACGGTGACATTCTCTAAAAAGAGAAAGAACATAAGTGATCAGGTAACCAGAGCTGGAATGTGTTCAGAAGTGGAAACCAAATCCCTGGACCGGGCGTCCTGAGGAGCCAAGTATGACTATTAACAGAGGGGAATTTAGTGTGGAAAATGATGGATTATTATTATGTCATATCAATATATAATGGACAATACAGAGATCTGCTCCTTTATATTTCTGGAATAGGGAACAAACACATGATGGGAGACGACACCTGTAATTACAAGTAACACACGAAGAATCCTCCATTCCATGTATGATGTGACGTCATCTAACTCTCCAGTCACAGAAGAGAAGTGACAGAACCCCTAATGACCCGGAGCCTGACGCTCATACACCGGGCCCTAATCATGGATCCTAATAGTGTCTGGGGCCGGAGGTGAAATGTTCCATGTGAGGGACAGATCTGAGTTCTGAGCTGCTGATCGCCGGTCTCTTGTGGGCGCCTTCTGCTACATGTAGTAGTCGGAGCCTCCAGCCCGGAGAGAACAGGATTAATGCTCGGCGTCTCCTCTATGTGTTATTAGACTGGACCCTGGAAGCCAAACGGCATCTTTCCCCAATTCCACATTACATGGTAAAATGAAGAATGTAATTCACAACTACAACTCGTCCCGCAAAAAGATGAACAAGTCCTCATACGGCCATATGAAGGGAAGAAAGTTATGGCTCTTGGAAGAAGGAGAGGAGAAAGAAAAGCCCAAAGGCGAAAATTGGCTGCAGAAGGGAAGGGGTTAACCCCGTAGTCAGAGTATATCTGGTAATGCACTTACCTTCGTTAATCCTGATCTGCTCTAGTGATCGAGGGTTGCGGATAAAGATGGGAGCACCTTCCGCGGGTGCTAATAGCACGCTGAGAACTAGAAGTAGTCTAAACAGCATTGGAGCCTGGAGGAATATCGCTTACTGTGTGCGGCACAATCAGCTTCTCCAGACAAAGCGTCTGACTGCAAAATCGCTGGTTAGAACCAAGCATTCCGTGACATCACAGCTGGAACCCAATAGTGACATCATGGTGGGCGGGGCTACACATGAGTGACATCATGGGGCGGGGCTTCACATGAGTGATGTCACAATTGGGGCTCATCCACTAAACGTTCCCGATGTATATAATAAGAATATACAAAAGAAAGAAAAGGAAAGAAGGAAAATAAATAACTCAAACAGGAAAGAACACTTTTTTTCACATACTCACATTTATTATATTTTATGTCCTTTTATACAACAGAAATGTGTTCCCATTTGGGAGAATAATCATTCTCACATTCAGTCATTGACTTTTTTCAACATTCTTTACACATTTTTTCTTTTCATTATTTTGTTTTCCACTTTAATTGCATTTTTATTCATTTGCACATACGGTTCATATTCACATAGAAACTTTTCTCCTTTCTACCTTTTTACTAGGTTTTTTCACTATCATTATCACTTACAGTCACATTTTTCTTTTTTTCCACAATATCTTTCTCCCAATTCCCCTTCCCATTAAATATCACTATGCCCCTTTGTTCATAGTCATCAACAGCCATATTACCACAAAATATCTTCACCAACTCTTTTTCCAATGTTAAAGATGGCGGCCATGATTGTTGTGCACTGTCCTGACTGGCTAGCTGGTCCCACATCATGAACCGTGATATTGCTGCACTTCATTGATGCGCTTCTTGCTGCCGGCTGGCAGCAGATGTCATGCCCATGCGCACGCGGCAGCGCTCAATAAGGGGACGTTTTCCCTGATGACTAGTGTTGAGCGATACCATTTGATACCCAAAAATATCGTATCGGATGGTATCGCCCGATACGAAAAAAATATCGGGTATTGCCGATTCCAATACCGGAAGTCCCATTCAAGTCAATGGGACTTCCGGTATCGGAATTAAAAAAAGCCCTTTATTTCCTTGTTGGCTAATTCTATAATAATTGAAAACAAATAAGAATCATGTAGAATGTATTGTGGGAGGTGGAGGAGACATTAATTAAAGGCATAGAGGTTCATTCAAATCACATGGCATAGCATTAATTCCAATTTTTTTTTCAAGACGTTCAGAGTTAAAAAGATATTTACTATGTTAACCTTTTTTATATTTTGTCAGATATGTATGTTTCACAACTTCCATGCTCTTCACCTTCTTTTGTACTTCTCCCACACTTTCTCCTTCATGATCCGCAGCAGTAGCATTTTTTTCATCAACTTTTTCTTCACCTTATTCATCTTCTTCTTCTTCACCTTCTTCCCATAATTTTTTTTTTCCATTCTTCATATTCTTCTTATTCAGCTATTTTTAATTTTCATATGCTATTTCTTCATCTTCTTCCTATTCTTCTTCTTCTTCATTTTCTTATGGTGACAGGCATTCCTGTAGTACTTATCTATAAAAGTTATAAGATTACACCTTACGTTCTGCCTGTCACTAAAGATTTACAACAGGATTTGTCCGCGTTCAGTTTGGCCTGCAGCAGCAGGCATTTTCCAGGGGCACCACGAGGAGGAACGGACTCACCCCCATTTAATGCTTAGTCTTCTTCTGCTTATAATTCTTGATATCTTTTATGCTGATTTTAGTCTTATGCGTAATGTTTTTCTGCTTTTGCTTCTTCTGCTTCTTGTTATTCTGTCTTTTGTTCTGTATCTTGGTGGTTGTCTTCATGTTTTTTTGTCCTGTTCGTCATATTATTTTGGGTCATATTTCTGGTCTTCATTGGTGTGGTCTTCAGGGTCGTCGTCATCAGGGTCGTCGTCATGGAGATCAATAAGGATTACCAAAGACAATTTTAAAAAGCTTGATCTTGGAAATGTAGCAGAAGGTACAAGAAGGCTGAGAAACTGGCGAGAACCAGCTGACAGTATTGGAACCCGGATGGGTAGCAGAAGGAACAAGAGCCAATGGCACTACCGAGGACCAACTGACGGTGCTGGACCACGGTTACTAAGCAGAAGGTACCTGTGCTAAAAAGCACTACCAAGGACCAGCTGACGTTGCTGGACCTCGGATACCGAGATGGAGGCACCTAGGCCAAAGGCTCTGGCGAGAACCAGCTGACAGTGCTGGAACCCGGGTGGGTAGCAGAAGGTACCCATCCAAAGCAAAGTAGCCAGGCCGCAAGCCGGCCGCTGTTACCGAAACCCACAGTCCTACAGGGGGTCCATGTCCGATTGGCACTACGGATCCAGCCTTCAGTGCCAGTTCCCGCAGCCCACATAGGAGTCACCTAAACTGCAGGCACCGTAGAGTCGGCTAACCCGGCCGCAAGACGACAGGACAACGGATTGGTGGCATAGTGACCTTGACACTACCCGGAAACAGCAGGCGTGCTGAAAACAGGCTGGGAAACAGGGAGTACCCATGCCAAAGACACTGCCGAGAACCAGCTGACAGTGCTGGAACCCAGATGGGTAGCAAAAGCTACAAGAGCCAATGGCACTACAGAGGAACAGCTGACGGTGCTGGACCATGGTTACTAGGCAGGAGGTACCTGTGCTAGAAAGCACTGCCAAGGACCAGCTGACGGTGCTGGACCTTCGGATACCGAGGTGGAGGCACCTAGGCCAAAGGCTCTGGCGAGAACCAGCTGACAGTGCTGGAACCCGGGTGGGTAGCAGAAGGTACCCATCCAAAGCAAAGTAGCCAGGCCGCAAGCCGGCCGCAGTTACCGAAACCCACAGTCCTACAGGGGTCCATGTCCGATTGGCACTACAGATCCAGCCTTCAGTGCCAGTTCCCGCAGCCCACATAGGAGTCACCTAAACTGCAGGCACCGTAGAGTCGGCTAACCCGGCCGCAAGACGACAGGACAACGGATTGGTGGCATAGTGACCTTGACACTACCCGGAAATAGCAGGCGTGCTGAAAACAGGCTGGGCAACAGGGAGTACCCATGCCAAAGACACTGCCGAGAACCAGCTGACGGT
This sequence comes from Dendrobates tinctorius, assembly GCF_039654945.1. Lineage (NCBI taxonomy): Eukaryota > Metazoa > Chordata > Amphibia > Anura > Dendrobatidae > Dendrobates > Dendrobates tinctorius. Next base: position 7,618,986 of record NW_027361824.1, read on the forward strand.
GCTGGATCCCAGATGGGTAGCAAAAGCTACAAGAGCCAATGGCACTACCGAGGAACAGCTGACGGTGCTGGACCACGGTTACTAGGCAGTAGGTACCTGTGCTAGGAAGCATTACCAAGAACCAGCTGACGGTGCTGGACCTTCGGATACGGAGATGGAGGCACCTAGGCCAAAGGCTCTGGCGAGAACCAGCTGACAGTGCTGGAACCCGGGTGGGTAGCAGAAGATACTCATCCAAAGCAAAGTAGCCAGGCCGCAAGCCGGCCGCAGTTACCAAAACCCACAGTCCTACAGGGGGTCCATGTCCGATTGGCACTACGGATCCAGCCTTCAGTGCCAGTTCCCGCAGCCCACATAGGAGTCACCTAAACTGCAGGCACCGTAGAGTCGGCTAACCCGGCCGCAAGACGACAGGACAACGGATTGGTGGCATAGTGACCTTGACACTACCCAGACTCAGCAGGCGTGCTGAAAACAGGCTGGGCAACAGGGAGTACCCGTGGCAAAGACACTGCCGAGAACCAGCTGACGGTGCTGGAACCCAGATGGGTAGCAAAAGCTACAAGAGCCAATGGCACTACCGAGGAACAGCTGACGGTGCTGGACCATGGTTACTAGGCAGGAGGTACCTGTGCTAGAAAGCACTACCAAGGACCAGCTGGCATTGTTGGAGCCCAGGGACAATCATGGTGCAGGCCGAGGCCTACTTGGTGGTAGTTTTATATCGGTTCTGGACTTGAGCTGACTGTCAACATGCTCCAATTAGGCATCTGTCTACACTCTGTTTCCAGTATTTAACCTGACCACCAACACCTCTAGTTTATGCGCACAGTAGCCGTCAGCCCAATCCACACGTGTTCCTGTGTTACTGGGACGGCAACTGTGAGCAGGAACTGGTGGTGTAGGAGGTCAGGGGAAATACTCAAGACAGAGTGGAGACAGAGGCCAAATCAGAGAATGTTTAAATCAGAAGTAGTTAGAATTTAGAGGCAGCAGCAGTTTGCCGTCCACACAGCAGGGGATCAGCTGACGTTACCGAACCCCACTTACACATGAACAAGTGTTTTTTCTGTGCGGACAGCACTTCCATGCATCAACTGGCGTTGTTGGAGCCCAGGGGCTAGCATGGAGTAGGCTGAGGCCTACTTGAAGCCAGGTGTAAATCGGAGGTAGTTTGACTTTGGAGGGAGCAGGACACTTTGCCGTCCACACAGCAGGGGATCAGCTGACGTTACCGAACCCCACTTACACATGAACAAGTGTTTTTTCTGTGCTGACAGCACTTCCGAGCACCAACTGACGTTGTTGGAGCCCAGGGACCATCATGGTGTAGGCCGAGGCCTACTTTGTGGCAGTTTTATATCGGTTCTGGACTACAACTGACTGTCAACGTGCACCAATTAGGCATCTGTCTCCACTCTGTTTCCAGGATTTAACCTGACCACCAACACCGCTAGTTTATGCGCACAGTAGCCGTCAGCCCAATCCACACGTGTTCCTGTGTTACTGGGGTTCTGTAATGTCAGCAGATCCCCTGATGTGTGTCTGGCAATGTCTCCTGCTCTGTCCACATTCCCACCACTTGTAGTGGGAAGGTGGACAGCGCAGGACACAGTGCCGGACACACAGTGGGGGATCAGCTCATGTAACAGAACACCAGGAACACAGGAACAAGTGTGGAATGTGTGGACGGCAACTGTGAGCAGGAACTGGCGGTGTAGGAGGTCAGGGGAAATACTCGAGACAGAGTGGAGACGGAGGCCAGATCAGAGAATGTTTAAATCAGAAGTAGTTAGAATTTGGAGGCAGCAGCAGTTTGCCCTCCACACAGCAGGGGATCAGCTGACGTTACCGAACCCCACTTACACATGAACAAGTGTTTTTTCTGTGCGGACAGCACTTCCGAGCACCAACTGGCGTTGTTGGAGCCCAGGGACAATCATGGAGTAGGCTGAGGCCTACTAGGAGCCAAGTGTAAATCGGAGGTAGTTTGACTTTGGAGGGAACAGGACACTTTGCCATTGTCATACACAATGTCTGCAAAATATGTTTTCTGTTGGAATGTGCTAGAGATCCTCCATTCTATGACACTGTAAACTGTAGGTAGTAGGAATCCCTTCCCCCCAAGTGTTATCAACCCTGCCACTCCCTCTGGAAGAGCAGGAATGTTAATTAGCTAGGGGGAAAAGATCCCTTTGTTCTCTGAAAGTGTGCTGGGATCAATATAGGAGATATTAAAAAGAAGCCTGGCTCGCAAACCATACATGACAGAGAAACAACGATCATATTTCTTTGATCCGAGTGGACCCAGCTTCGCTGTGGTGCCTGTTGCAAAACTCTCGGATCATCAGAACCTGAGATATGGGTTCCTGCTAAACGGTGTATCAGAAATACTGCATATTTGGGCTTCAATGATTGTACTCGACAAATTACAACCAATGATGCCATATATGTGTTTGTGCAGTCTTCCCTTGCTAAGTTATGACGATTATAAAGTTTGGTAAAATTTCTACCTTGGAAAGAGAGAGGTGGGACTACCCCAGAATGCATCTCACCGTGATGTCACATAGCAGAGTCTATAAGGCATTCCCTTGGCAAAACCAGCGGAGAACAGCTGCAGAGTCCATGCTGAGCAGAACCCAGATGAGTGGAGACGTGTGGCTCCGCCTTCTTCCCCCACTCAGCCACTTTCTTTTGCCTAAAGAGTCATGAACAACCGTGAGTGTTACTTTCTATGTTCATCCATCTTTTATTTTATATTTGTAACTGTACATATGTAATGTCTCAATTTTATAGCAACTTTTATCTGTATAATCACTGCCCTCTTTCGGGGAATAAATGATTTAATATTTAGTTCTGTCTCCATGCTCTAAGAATCGAACTATATGCCTTTGTTAGATAATCGCTACTAAATTGTCGGGTTGGCTTCGAACCCCTCCCTTGAGTCTATAACTTAAGCGGAGAAACCAGGAGCTGGTGGCAGCGCAGCTCGTTGTGTACGGTTATTGCGGCTTGCTGGCAGTCCAGAAGGGTCTTATATTGCTGAGTGAGGGGCTGCGGCCACAGCATTGATAATTCCCTGACTGCAGAAGCCTAATTGCTGGTTCACAAGAAGCAGCCCGTCCGGCGACTAATTATCCTAGGTGCAGTTCCCTGACTGACCTGAGGGTAAGGGGGCGCCAGAGAGCTGCGAGTTCCAAAGTGGAACTGAGAAAGTGGGATGTACATAACTCCCCGGAGTACTTAGAAGATTGATAGCAGTGGTAGGCATCCAAAACACCCCCCTGCAGCAAATTGTAGGGCGAGATTAGCTTGCTGGATATTTTTGTCACATGGTGCCAGTGGTGGGATAACTAAGATAAGCCCCCACTGCACCTGTGATAGCCGTGTGCCGGCAGTGTGTCACGTCCCTCCGTCCGCTGATACACCCGTGTCAGTGGTGGGATTGTGACATAGTGGTGACACAGGGTCCGCTATCCGTCGCGTTTTGATGGCAGCGGGACCCCCGTTAGTCTCCCTATTGGGCGAACAGCGGTGGGCTGTTCGTCACAGCCATACACACAGCAGGGGATCAGCTGACGTTACCAAGCCCCACTTACACATGAGCGAGTGTTTTTTCTGTGCGTACAGCACTTCTGAGCACGAACTAGCGTTGTCGGAGCCCAGGAAAAATCAGGTAGTAGGCTGAGGCCTACTTGGAGCCAGGTGTAAATCTGAGGTACATAGAGTTTGGAGGGAGCAGGACACTTTGCCAAACACACAGCAGGGGATCAGCTGACGTTACCGAACCCCACTAACACATGAGCGAGTGTTTTTTCTGTGCGTACAGCACTTCTGAGCACCAACTAGCGTTGTCGGAGCCCAGGAAAAATCAGGTAGTAGGCTAAGGCCTACTAGGTGGCAGTTTTAGATTGTTTCTAGACTACTACTAACTGTCAATGTACTCCAATTAGGCCTCTGTCTTCACTCTGTTTCGAGTATTTCCTCTCGCTTCCAAACACATCAGTTGCTGCTCTGAAATGCCGTCTGCACAACCAACACTTGTTCCTGTGTTACTGGGGTTCTCTAACAGCAGCTTATCCCTAGAGGTGAGTCAGGCAATGTCTCCTGCTCTGTCCACATTTCCACTACAAGTAGTGGGAATGTTGACAAAGCGGGAGACATTGCCAGACTCACCTCTGGAGATCAGCTGATGTTACAGGACCATGGTAACACAGGAACAAGTGTTGATTGTGCAGACGGCACTTGAGAGCAGAAACAGGCGGTGTTGGAGGCCTGAGGAAATACTCAAAACAGAGTGGAGACAGAGGGCAAATCAGAGATCATATTAAATCAGAGGTAGTAAGAAGTTGTAGGCAGCAGGAGAGTTTGACGTACACACAGCAGGGGATCAGCTGACGTTACCGAACCCCACTTACACATGAGCGAGTGTTTTTTCTGTGCGTACAGCACTTCTGAGCACCAACTGGCATTGTCGGAGCCCAGGAAAAATCAGGTAGTGGGTTGAGGCCTACTTGGAGCCAGGTGTAAATCTGAGGTACATAGAGTTTGGAGGGAGCAGTACACTTTGCCATACACACAGCAGGGGATCAGCTGACGTTACCGAACCCCACTAATACATGAGCAAGTGTTTTTTCTGTGCGTACAGCACTTCTGAGCACCAACTAGCGTTGTCGGAGCCCAGGAAAAATCAGGTAGTAGGCTGAGACCTACTTGGTGGCAGTTTTAGATTGTTTCTAGACTACTACTAACTGTCAACGTATTCCAATTAGGCCTCTGTCTTCACTCTGCTTCGAGTATTTCCTCTGGCTTCCAAACACGACAGTTGCTGCTCTGAAATGCCGTCTGCACAACCAACACTAGTTCCTGTGTTACTGGGGTTCGGTAACAGCAGCTTCTCCCTAGAGGTGAGTCAGGCAATGTCTCCTGCTCTGTCCACTTTTCCACTACAAGTAGTGGGAATGTAGACAAAGCGTGAGACATTGCCGGACTCACCTCTGGAGATCAGCTGATGTTACAGGACCATGGTAACACAGGATCAAGTGTTGATTGTGCAGACGGCACTTGAGAGCAGAAACAGGCGGTGTTGGAGGCCTGAGAAAATACTCAAAACAGAGTGGAGACAGAGGGCAAATCAGAAAACATATTAAATCAGAGGTAGTAAGAAGTTGTAGGCAGCAGGAGAGTTTGACGTACACACAGCAGGGGATCAGCTGACGTTTCCGAACCCCACTTACACATGAGCGAGTGTTATTTCTGTGCGTACAGCACTTCTGAGCACCAACTGGCGTTGTCGGAGCCCAGGAAAAATCAGGTAGTAGGTTGAGGCCTACTTGGAGCCAGGTGTAAATCTGAGGTGCTTAGAGTTTGGAGGGAGCAGGACACTTTGCCATACACACAGCAGGGGATCAGCTGACGTTACCAAACTCCACTTACACATGAGCAAGTGTTTTGTCTGTGTGGACAGCACTTCTGAGCAACAACGGGCGTTCTTGTAGCCCAGGAATTACAGTTCAGTTCATAAAAACATGAACACAACAGGAGACATGAATCCTGTTGCCAGCCAATTATTTATTCTGGAAGAGGACTGGCAAATTCAGGTGAGATCCAGGCATTGTTCATTTTCACAAAAGTAAGCCGGTCAACATTATCGGCGGATAGTCGCGTGCGACGGTCTGTTACCACACCACCTGCAGCACTAAAGACACGTTCCGATAATACACTGGCAGCAGGGCAAGCCAGCACCTCCAATGCATACTGGCTAAGCTCTGGTCATGTATCCAGCTTAGAGACCCAAAACTTGAATGGGGAAGAGCCGTCTGGGAGTACACTAACAGGGCAAGACAAGTAGTCTGTCACCATCTGACGGAAACGTTGCCTCCTGCTGACTGGAGCCGTCTGTGATGGTGTAGCCGTTTGTGGCGGTCCCAAAAAACTTTTCCATATTTTGGCCATGCTGGCCTTGCCTTGTCCTGTGGCACTGCCTCTGCTACCTCTTTGTGCAGAGCTTCCTCCACTGCCTCTACCCACATGGTTGCTTTGAAAAGCACTACCAGCAACACTCGCGGGGGGAATGGAGAACATGATGGCCTGCACAAGTGTTTCTTGGTACTCCCGCATTTTACGCTCCCGGTTCAACTGTGGTATGAGGCTTTGTAAGTTGTCCCGGTAGCGAGGATCTAGGAGGGTGTACACCCAATAATCAGCCGTGTGGAGAATGTTGGCGATGCAGCGGTCATTTAGCAAGCACTGCAGCATGAAATCAACCATGTGCTGCAGACTGCCAACTGGACCGGAAACGCTGTCCCCAGCTTGAGGCAGCATCTCAGCCTGCTCAGCATCACCCCACCCTCGCTGTACACACTGACTACTAGAGCCTTGTGTACCTCCCTCCTCTGGAGAGATGTGTTCCTCCTCCTCCATTGACTCCTCGTCATCCTCCTCACTAAGTGTCCCTTGCCTAGGCCTTTGTGTGGAACCAAGTTGCGCAGACTTGCCAGAAGCAGATGGCATTTCTGACTCCTCGACCTCTTCAAAAACCTCCTCACTTAGTGCTTGTAAGGTTTTTTGAAGCAGATAGATAAGGGGGACAGTCATGCTGACTAGTGCATCATCTGCACTGGCCATCCACGTGTAGTCATCGAAGGCACGCAAAACTTGGCAGATGTCCCTCATAGTGGCCCACTCAGTGGTGGTGAAGAGTGACCGGCGCACAGTGCGACTTGTTTGCGCCTGATGCAGCTGGTACTCCATTACTGCTGCCTGCTGGTCACACAAACGCTCCAACATATGTAACGTTGAATTCCACCTGGTGGGGAGGTCACATATGATGCGATGTTCTGGCAGGCGGAATCGGCGTTGCAGAGATGCAATGCGCGATCTTGCCATGCTGGAACGCCGCAAGTGAGCACACTCTAGGCGAACCATGTGCAGCAGTGCATCAAGATCCAGATAGTCCCTCAGAAAGCTCTGCACGACCAAATTGAGCACGTGTGCCAGACATGGTATGTGAGTGAGGTTGCCTAGGCCCAGAGCTGCCACTAGATTTCGGCCATTGTCACTCACTACCAAACCTGGCTGGAGATTCGCAGGCAAAAACCACACATCGCTCTCCTGCTTGATGGCATTCCAGAGCTCCTGTGCTGTGTGGCTCCGATTCCCCAAAGAAATTAATTTAAGTACGGCCTGTTGACGTTTGGCCACACCTGTGCTCATATCTGTCCTAACAGGCTCATTCAGTGCAGTGCTGATTCCGAGGAACTAGAGTAGGAGGAGGACTCAATATGTACAGACTGCATTCCCGCAATCGTTGGAGTTGGCAGAATACGTACAGAGCCACTCTCCAGATCTGTACCCGGCTCCACAACACTGACCCAATGGGCAGTGAGGGAAAGGTATCATCCCTGTCCATGGCTACTGGTCCACGCATCAGTGGTCAGGTGGACCTTGCTACTGACGGCGTTTAGTAGCACATTTTTAATTTTTCCCTCCACATGCTTTTGCAGGGCAGGGACGGCTTGCCTGCTGAAATAAAAGCGGCTGTGCACATTGTATTGTGGAACTGCCAATGACATCAAGTTCCGGAAGGTGTCAGTCTCCACCAGCCTGAATGACAGCATCTCAAGGGCCAGTAGTTTGGCAATGCCGGCATTCAGAGCCAGTGCTCGGGGATGGTTTGTCGAGTATGGCCGCTTTTTCTCCCATGCCTGTGCTACCGATTTCTGATGAGTGGCCTGGGAGTGTGATGATTAGTGTTGAGCGACTTTTGTTTTTTTTAGGGTCGAGTTTCGTTTCATGAAACCCGACTTTTCCAAAAGTCGGGTCGAGCAAAATCGGCCGACTATAGGGAAAATTCGGGGTCGTCCCGAAACACGAAACCCAATGCAAGTCAATGGAGAATTAAAGTCGGCAGTGAGAGGAGGACAGGAAACACACCAACAGTGCCCATTTGAATGCCAAAAGCATAAATTCTTGTTCCTGAAGCTTGTCAACCTTAATTAACTTCATAAAACTAGTTACGCACTGAAAAATGGGGGTTATTTGGCTACAGTTGTGGGGGGGTAGGGCTGGCTCCACGTTTTCGTGGGCCCAGGGCCAAAGAGCGCCCCTTTAACACATACCACAACTCATGATGCTCCGATACGGCAGAGAAATAGCAGTATAGTACAATGAAAAATACTTCACTTCTTACATCTCATGACTGATATCCATTTTAAATTCTCCAATACCTCCAAAAACGGACAGTATATAACTCCATACAGTATTATGGCCAGTGCTTAGTGCGCTATACAGAGTAATGAGGCCCATATATTTCTCCATACGGAGTCATTATTCCTATATAATGTTTCAAACCGTATATGATGAGCTCCACATAATGCTACAGTATATGTTGGTCCCAATGGATGAAGCTCCACTGTCTTATGGGCCCAAATAATGCTCCATATATAATGGGCCCCATTTCTACTGCTCTAGTGTATAATGGGCCCTGTAAATGCTGCTCCAGTGTCTGATGTCCACCTTTGGAATGCTCCAGTGTATGGTGGGCCCCATATATCATTCACCAGAGTATAGTGCTCCCCAAAAATTGCTGTCCCAACATTGAAAACAATTACATAAGTCTCCTTGCTAGGGAATCCCTGCACTACTCTGAACTCCTTGTCATCCCCATCTTCCTTCTCACTGCACTTGGCTGTTTAGGCCCTCCCACCGGCAGAGACACTTTTGCGTACTATGCGGTGCCCTGTGCCAGTGCCATCGCCCATGAGTATGACCCCCCACCTGCTCAAGGAACCTGCACTTTCCTCTGCACCTTCCTCTGTCACCGTGTAAGGTGGTATAGTATGCGGGAAGGGGAACCTGAGTTTCCTCTGGGTCAGATTCTGGCTGTGTAGAGTGCGAGGGGAATGTAGTGGTCTGGGTCAATGTACCAGCAGCATCATCCAGCAGTGGCTGGGCCTCAGTGCACTTGTGGCGTCCCCAAGAGTACGGTCGCCACTGTGGCATTGCCTTCCTCCTAGGGAGTGTGTTGTCAAGCTTGAGAGCAACGAAGGATCTCTCTAGCAGTGAAACCAACACACAACACATTTCCCACTCCAGGCCAGCAGGGAGGCCTCTGAACCTGACTGCTGAGGAGCTGCTGTCTGTGGTCGGGAGGAGGTAAGTTAGGGCACTCTGTGCAGGGAAGGGGAAGTGTGTGGACATGAGAAGAGGAGCTGGAGGATGAGCAGAGTTAAGGCTCACTCCTAGCTGGAGCGCATGGTCCGGATTCCGGTCTCCGAGTTTGTAGGGACACTGACGTTCCTGCAGCAGAAACCGGGGGAAGTAGCAGCTATAAATGCTCTGTACCCAACTAAGGCTCGGAGGCCCCAGCATCGACGTGTGCGAGGCAGAAGGAAAAGGCCACCGTCCGGGTCACTGCTGCTGTGACACATCCCACTGACACCGGCCCGGTACCGAGTACCCCACAGCCCTGGGAGGGCGACCCATATGCCGACTGCTGATCGGGCGGCGTTATTCCCACGAACCTCCAAACAGCGTCCCTGAAGGCAAAGTTTTTGGTTTCCGGGGGCAGTATGATTGCAAAGCTGAACCTTAAAGGAATGTCCAAAAGGGCACCACCGGGAGTGGAGCCTGTGGCTTAATTGGACTGCACCCGGGAAACCACTACCATACAAGCTACAGAAAAGATGGACAGATTGCAAGCTGTGTCGATTCTGTGAGTGGTGTGGTATGTCCGTTTGTAGTTGTGCTAGCGATTTCTCAGCTTTATTCCGTTAACGACCGAGACTCCGGCATGCCCCCGCAGTACGCGTCAAGCTTACTAGAAGGATAAGCGAGGCTCTGGCACGTGAGATCGAGAAATAACAGGTCTAGCATTCCCGTACATGTCCGGGGCTGCATGCACGCTACACTGAAAGGACCAGCTTTTGTCTCTTACAGGTGCAGATAACCTGCTGAACTCCGTTAGTGATGGGGATCTGGGATTCAGATTATTCCCCGCGAACGATGATTTCCCAGTAAGTTCAGGTCAACCGCAATTCCGAAGTTAGGCCTAACCGTCATTCCTGAAAAAAATTACGTGTCCAAACCACAGGTGCTGTAGCTTGCTTAACAGCTCGGCAGCCGTTCTCAGGCCCAGTATGGATTCATAACATTGTAGAAAGTTGATAAAGGGTACAGTTTCACCGGATAACACGTATATATGTAGCCTAGTTTACACATTAAAAATATATGTCTATAGATCAGGAGGCAGACTCAGATGTTCTCAGGCCCAGTATGGATTTGACCAGATTGTACAAAGTTGAGAAAGGGTACTTTATCACTGGATAGCAGGTATATATAGCGTAGTTTAAACATGTAAAATCTCCGTGTTCTCAGTATGGATTACGCAGCAATCTAAAAAGTGGAAAAAAGGAAATGCATTTGAGGCGTACACAACTATATACTTTTGGTGTTATTTTTAAATCTTCATATATATTTCTGTCTCAGTAATACAGTCCAGCCTCTCCGCAATAGGAAATGAGATGCATACAATTACTGACATAAAGGCTATTGATTGCAGAAATCTAGGAATTATTATTCACGGGAAAAACTTCAGTCACAATTCTCATAGGCGATGCTGACCCTCAATTAATTTGTGTGTTGAGACAGTGAAAACATTTTTTTGTGAATAAAGTCTTGCTGAATCGCACTTCCGTTGATTCCATCACTGTTACTCATCTCAATCCAATTTTTATCACAGGGAGCGATGTAAACATGGTGCTCACTGGCTATCATGATCTGTCACGTAACTTTGGAGTGCAAAAGATAGAAGCCACAGGCCGTAGGCGATTCTATTTGATTGGCATGAGAGGGCACATTTTGAAATGTGCACCGGAATGTCACACGTTTGTGAGTAGGAAAACTGTGAAAGCTGATGATAAACCACCACTGCATGTAATTGTGAGTCGACGTCCATAAGAAATGGAAGCCACTGATCATCTGGAGCTAGAGCCCGGCCAGCAGGACAGGGCATAGCTACATCTTAACCATCATCTTTCAGTTCAATCAATTTGTAGTGGCAGTCCCAGTGAAGGATTTGACAGCCCAGACTACACAGCGGAGGAGCAGGGAGAGGTAAACATTGCAAATGCTGGGGCCCTGCCCAAGCAAGGGGGGCACACTCGTGGGCGTCGGTACTGGCACTGGGCCCCTCATAGTACGGCGGTGTGTCTGATGGCGGGTGTGCACCACCACTGTCAGAGACACTTGATTGCACTATGAGGGACCCTATGCCAGTGCCCACGCCCAAGAGTCGGCCTACCCACCTGTCCAGGGCAACGGCACACGCACGGTTTTGTGTGCTAGGTGGTGACCCCGGCCATGGGTGGGGGCCGCCCACTTAGGGAGGTTTACAAAGTGGCATATGTAGATGTGGGTCATTCAGCTGCTGCAAAAGGCGAAATAGGTCAAGTTCGCGGAATAGGAGGAGGACCAAAGCAAGCCATTTTTCTGGCAACCTACGTATCATCAAGGGAAGGTGGGACAAAATCCTTGGAAACCCATGCATGGTTCATTTTAATGAAGGTTAGATCATCCACATTTTGGGTTGACAGACGGGTCCTTTTTTCTGTCAGGATTGATCCAGCTGCATTGAAAACTCTTTCCGATAGCACACTTGCAGCTGGGCAAGCGAGCTCCTGTAAGGCATATTGTGCCAATTCAGGCCAGGTGTCCAGCTTAGCGGCCCAATAGTCAAAGGGGAATGACCTGTGCGGGAGAACATCGATATGGGAGGAAAAGTAGTTGTTAACCATAGTTGACAACTGCTGTCTCCTGTCACTTTCCATCGATGCAGTAATACCGGTTGTGTGAGCGGTCCGTGAAAAATCAGTCCACAACATTGTCATGAAACCCCTGTCTCCAACGCCACTTCTGCTGTGTGCACCACGAACACCTCTGCCAAGCTGCCCCCGGCCCGTACGGCTCGTGTAAGAACCATCACCGCTGCTGTGTGCTGGGAATGCCTCAACCAATCGGTTAACCAGTGTTGCTTGTTTAGTAGCCAATATTAGGTCAGGGTTCTCCTGTGGCATGATGTTTTGTAATTTGCCTTTATAGCGTGGATCCAGGATGCTGGCCAACCAGTAGTCGTCATCGTTCATCATTTTGGCAATGCGTGGGTCCCTTTTTAGGATCTGCAAGGCATCATCTGACATGTGGGCCAATGTTCCCGGTGTCAATGATGCACTGCGAGTGCTGGGTGGAGGAGCACTTTCTGGCAAATCCACATCCCTCCAGTCACGCACGAACCCTGTACCAGACCTTGCCACGCCAACATTTTCACTTGCCCCACGAGATGCATCCTCCTCCCCTAAGTAATCATCCCCATCATCATCCTCCTCCTCCTCTTCTTCCTCCACCTCGTCCAGGAGAGGTCCCTGAGCAGACAATGGCTGAATGTCATCAAGGATTCCCTCCACCTCTTCCTCCTCATCAACATTGGCTGCAGACGCCTGCTCCTTAAGGTGCGTCAAAGTTTGCATGAGCAGACGCATAAGTGGGATGCTCATGCTTAGGATGGCGTCGTCTGCGCTTACCAGCCGTGTGCATTCCTCAAAACACTGAAGGACTTTACAGAGGTCTTTCAGCTTCGACCACTGCACACCTGTCAACTCCATGTCTGCTCTCAAAGTGCCTGGCCGTGTATCCTCCCACAAATGCATTATGGCCTGCCTCTGCTCGCACAGCCGCTCCACCATGTGCAGGGTGGAGTTCCACCTTGTTGCAATGTCTATAATGAGGCGGTGGTTGGGAAGGTGGAGCAATCGCTGCAGCTTCTGCATACGAATGGAGTGTACAGGCGACCGGCGGATGTGCGCGCACAGTCTTCGCACCTTCTGGAGCAGGGCTGTTAACTCCGGAGAATTATTCAGGAAGCACTGCACCACCAGGTTCAAGGTGTGAGCCAAGCAAGGTATGTGGCTGAGTTTTGAAAGGGCTATGGCTGCCTCAAAATTATGGCCGTTATCACTAACTACCTTGCCTGCCTCAAGATGTACACTGCCCAGCCATGACTCAGTTTGTCGCTGAAAGTACTCGGCCAGCACCTCAGCGGTGTGTCTGTCGCCCAAACACATCATCTGCAACACAGCCTGCTGACGCTTTCCACTAGCTGCTCGATAGGGGAACACCTCATGTGCAACAGTAGCGGCTGCAGATGGAGTGCTCATACGACTACGCTCTGTGGACGAGCTTTCGCTGGAGGAGGAGGAGGAGGAGGAGGAGGGTCGAACGCCTACAGCCAACTGTCTCATATACCGTGGGCTAGGCAGCAATATCCCACCACTGCTGTCCCCTGTGGACCCTGCATCCACCACATTAACCCAGTGCACAGTGATGGACACGTAACGGCCCTGGCCATGCCGACTGGACCATGCTTCAGTTGTGAGGTGCACCTTTCCACTCACTGACTGCTTGAGTGCATGGACAATGCGGTCTTTCACATGATGGTGGAGTGCTGGGATGGCTTTGCGAGAGAAGAAGTGGCGACTGGGTAGGTCATAGCGTGGTACTGCATAGGCCATGAGTTCGTGGAAAGCTGCGCTTTCCACCAACCGATAGGGCATCATCTCTAACGAGATTAGTTTGGCAATGTGGGCGTTCAAACCCAGTGTACGCGGATGAGAGACTGAGTACTTTCTTGACCTACTCATAGTGTCTGGGAGGGTGAGCTGGACTTGAGAGCTGCATATGGTGGAAGTAGCAGTGGACATGGCGGACTGAGATAGGGTTGATGATGGTGATGGAGTTGGTGTTCTTTCTGATGGCCTAGATTCTGTCTTTCGTTGATATAACAGTGGGATTCCCTGACTGCTGTGGCCTTGCAACGACACCTCAACATTTGCTGCTGTGCTAACCGGTTGGCTTACAGTGGGGAAACAATGTAGCGTTGCTGACTACCTTCTCTGTGATCAGTTGCATGTTGATGTGGTACTTGAGGTTTGGTGTTGTGTCCACGCTTGCAAGTGCATGCTGGTTGAATGTCTAAGCATGCAACTGGTATTCAAATTTTTCAGATTTTTCCCTCGGCTAAAGGTCTTTGCGCACTTCTTACAGATAACCTTGGCCTGATCATGAGGATTTTGCTCAAAAAAGTGCCACACTGCACTCTTCCTACTTTGGCAGACATTTTGCGGCCTAGCACGCTGTGATATTTTGACCCTCTGGACAAGCTGTCCAGCAACTCTTTTGATTTTTAGAACCTGTCTTTGGAGTGCTCCGGGCCTGCCAGATAACAGCTGTTGCGATGTCGATGTCTGCTGTGGATGCTCCTCCTCCTCATCTGAGCTATTGGAAGCAGCACCCTCTTCCCACAATGGATGCCAATCTGGGTCAACAACTGGGTCATTCATCACCTCCTCTTCAAAGTCATGTGCACCTTCCTCTGTGTCACCGTGTATGGTGGTATAGTATGCGGGAAGGGGCACCTGAGTCTCATCAGGGTCAGAATCTGGCTCTGTACACTGCGAGGACAATGTAGTGCTCTGAGTGAATGTACCAGCAGAATCATCTATCAGTGGCTGTGCATCAGTGCACTCCATGTCAGATTCATCTTGCCTGGGTAATTCACCATTTCACTTGATAATCCAGGCATGGTATGTGAAAACAGCTCCATGGAGTAATCAGTAGTATGGCCTGCGTCATCCTTCAATCTTGGTTGGGGTGAAGGACACAAGGAAAGGTGTGGTTCATGAACATGAGCCTCCAATGACGACTCAGTGCTTTTATTTTTTACAACTTCAGAAGAGGAGGCAATAGAGCTAGAGGCTGAGTCAGCAATGTAAGTCAAAACTTTTTCCTGAAGCTCTGGCTTTAAAAGCGGTTTGCCAACTCCTAGAAAACTAAGCCTTCGAGGCCTTGTGGAGCCAGACGATGACGCAAGCTCAACACCTCCTGCATTCGTTCCTATTTTGCTTTTGCCACTACCATCAGATCCACCACCAACACCATCATTACCAGCTGCCAACCCCCGCCCAATTCCACGGCCTCTTCCACCAGCCTTCCTCATTTTTGGTAGAAATGTAGACAAAATCCAACAAACTATATAGTAATGTAAAACAAGGTACAAGGACGGGGGAGATTTTGAATTTCTGCACACACTTGTGGACACTGGATACTTTTGGATTGTGTGAGGCCCACTGAATATTACAGTGCTATGTCACAGGCTCGATTTCGCAGGTGTGAAAAATGTCACTAGAGGATAACTGAGATTTTGAATTTCTGCACACACTTGTGGACACTGGACACTTTTGGATTGTGTGAGGCCCACTGAATATCACAGCGCTATGTCACAGGCTCGATGTCGCAGGTGTGAAAAATGTCACTAGTAGTGTTGAGCATTCCGATACCGCAAGTATCGGGTATCGGCCGATACTTGCTGTATCGGAATTCCGATACCGACTTCCGATATTTTTTCAATATCGGAAGTCGGCATCGGAATCGGAAGTTGAAGTTCAAAGTTGATTGACAGCCGAAATGACGTCATCATGATGCGCGGTGTGTGCGCATCATGATGCGCCGTCATTTCGGGCCTTCCGGGGGTGTCTGCCGGCCTGCCGGGGGGCTGTGCCGGCCTGCCGGGGGGCTGTGTGGACTGCCCGGGGTCTGTACCGGCCTGCCGGGGGGCTGGGCCGGCCTGCCGGTGGTCTGTGCACCCTGTGGGGGTCTGTACCGGCCTGCCGGGGGGCTGTGCCGGCCTGCCGGTGGTCTGTGCACCCTGTGAGGGTCTGTACCGGCCTGCCGGGGGGCTGTGCCGGCCTGCCGGGGGGCTGTGCTGATGTCCGGGGGTCTGTGCAAGCATCGTCCGATGGGACTATAAGTCCCATCTGGCGATGCCTGCTACCATGACAGTGATTGACACATTAGCCAATGATGGGACAGTAGTAGTCCCATCATCCGGCTAATGTGTTAAATGTTAAAAAAAAAAAAAAAATACTACATACATACTACATGCATGCTACATACATACTACATGCTACATACATACTACATATATACTACATGCATGCTACATACATACTACATGCTACATACATACTACATATATACTACATGCATGCTACATACATACTGCATGCTACATACATACTACATACATACCACATATATACTACATACATACTACCTGCATGCTACATACTGTACATACTACATACATACTACATACATACCACATATATACTACATACATACTACATGCATGCTACATACATACTACATACATACTACATACATACTACATGCATGCTACATACATAACACATATATACTACATGCATGCTACATACATACTACATGCTACATACATACTACATATATACTACATACATACTACATGCATGCTACATACATACTACATGCTACATACATACTACATATATACTACATGCATGCTACATACATACTGCATGCTACATACATACTACATACATACCACATATATACTACATACATACTACATGCATGCTACATACATACTACATACATACTACATATATACTACATACATACCACATATATACTACATACATACTACATGCATGCTACATACATACTACATACATACTACATACATACTACATACATGCTACATACATAACACATATATACTACATGCATGCTACATACATACTACATGCTACATATATACTACATACATACTAAATACATACTACATATATACTACATGCATGCTACATACATACTGCATGCTACATGCATGCTACATACATACTACATACATACTACATGCTACATACATACCACATATATACTACATACATACTACATACAATACATTCATACAATACATACATAGACATACAGTACATATAACATAGAGTAACATACTTACCAATACTTGTCACATTGTTCCCCGAAGCCATTGTCTTTTACGGAATTAATATTAACATAACAAACCACAAAAATACTCACCCACGATCCGAAGCAGTCCACGAGTGTGTCCCACGACGATCTTGGGTAGAGAACTGCAGCATCAGCTGATGCTGCCGTTCTCTACGGGCTGCAGGAATCCAATGACGGAAGGTAGGTATCCTTCCGCACTGTATTCCTCCGCCACTTAAAAAAAAAAAAGTCCCTAGTCTCACTTTATGCCATTGCTGCGTGGGAAATTCCCACACAGCAATGGCATAAAGTGAGACTAGGGACTTTTTTTTTTTTAAGTGGCGGAGGAATACAGTGCGGAAGGATACCTACCTTCCGTCATTGGATTCCTGCAGCCCGTAGAGAACGGCAGCATCAGCTGATGATGCTGTTCTCTACCCAAGATCGTCGTGGGACACACTCGTGGACTGCTTCGGATCGTGGGTGAGTATTTTTGTGGTTTGTTATGTTAATATTTATTTCGTAAAAGACAATGGCTTCGGGGAACAATGTGACAAGTATTGGTAAGTATGTTACTCTATGTTATATGTACTGTATGTCTATGTATGTATTGTATGAATGTATTGTATGTAGTATGTATGTAGTATATATGTGGTATGTATGTAGCATGTAGTATGTATGTAGTATGTATGTAGCATGCATGTAGCATGCAGTATGTATGTAGCATGCATGTAGTATATATGTAGTATGTATGTGGTATGTATGTAGCATGTAGTATGTATGTAGTATGTATGTAGTATATATGTAGTATGTAGTATGTATGTAGCATGCATGTAGTATATATATAGTATGTATGTAGCATGTAGTATGTATGTAGCATGCATGTAGTATGTATGTAGTATGTATGTAGTATGTATGTGGTATGTATGTAGCATGTAGTATGTATGTAGCATGCATGTAGTATATATGTGTTATGTATGTAGCATGTAGCATGCATGTAGCATGCATGTAGTATGTATGTAGTATGTATGTAGTATGTATGTAGCACGTAGCATGCATGTAGTATGTATGTAGTATATATGTGGTATGTATGTAGTATGTATGTAGCATGCAGTATGTATGTAGCATGCATGTAGTATATATGTAGTATGTATGTAGCATATATGTAGTATGTATGTAGCATGTAGTATGTATGTAGCATGCAGTATGTATGTAGCATGCATGTAGTATATAAGTAGTATGTATGTAGCATATATGTAGTATGTATGTAGCATGTAGTATATATGTAGTATGCATGTTGCATGCATGTAGAATATATGTAGTATGTATGTTGCATGTAGTATATATGTAGTATGCATGTTGCATGCATGTAGTATATATGTAGTATGTATGTTGCATGTAGTATATATGTAGTATGAATGTAGCATGTATGTAGTATGTAGTATGAATGTAGCATGTATGTAGTATGCATGTTGTATGTATGTAGCATGTATGTAGCATGTAATTTTTTTTTTTTTTTTTTTTTTTTTAACATTCAACACATTAGCCGGATGATGGGACTACTACTGTCCCATCATTGGCTAATGTGTCAATCACTGTCATGGTAGCAGGCATCGCCAGATGGGACTTGTAGTCCCATCGGACGATGCCTGCACAGACCCCCGAAGCCTGTACAGCCCCCCGGCAGGCCGGCACAGCCCCCCTGCAGGCCGGCACAGCCCCCCGGAGCCTGTACAGCCCCCCGGCAGGCCGGCACAGCCCACCGGAGCCTGCACAGACCACCGGCAGGCCGGCACAGCCCCCCGGCAGGCCGGCACAGACCACCGGAGCCTGCACAGACCCCCTGGCAGGCCGGCACAGCCCCCCGAAAGGCCCGTACAGACCCCAGAGAGGCTGTACAAGGCAAAAACAGGGTTTTTCTTATTCCGATACCGGAAGTCCCATAGACTTGAATGGGACTTCCGGTATCGGAATCGTCGATACCGATACTTTTTTTTAAGATCGGCCGATCCATTCCGATCCGATACTTTGAAGTATCGGACGGTATCGCTCAACTCTAGTCACTAGATGATAACGGAGATTTTGAATTTCTGCACACACTTGTGGACACTGGACACTTTTGGATTGTGTGAGGCCCACTGAATATCCCAGCGCTATGTCACAGGCTCGATGTCGCAGGTGTGAAAAATGTCACTAGATGATAACAGAGATTTTGAATTTCTGCACTTAGAAGGCAGCTTAACAACCATCACTGATGATCCAGCAATATATAGCCTCCACTTGCACTGCACGCACAGTGACTGGTGTGTTGTACAGGCAAAATCGCTAGCAGCAGAAGCAGTTTCTGATGTCTTCTTCCCTGCCTAACGCTCTCCCTACAAAATCATCAGCAGCAGCAGCTCTCCCTATTCTGAGATCAGCATGAGTAACATGGCGGTCGGCGTGCACGCCCTTTTATACCCCCTGTGATGCCCACCAAAGCAAGCCAATCACTTGCATGCCCTTCTGAAAGATGGTGGAGACCCCTGCCTATGTCATCACGTTGCCCACAGTGTCCGTGGATCCTGATCGGCTGAAAAAGAGCGCAAAACAAACTTTTGAAACGCGACTTTGGCGCTTAAGTCGCCGACCTCGTGGCCGACCTCATCCTAGGGTCGGGTTTCGTTTCATGAAACCCGACTTTGCCAAAAGTCGGCGACTTTTGAAATTTTTCGACCCGTTTCGCTCAACTCTAGTGATGATGACTGAGAACGTGGTTCAGTGGGTGAAATTTCACTGGGTCTCTGGACAACAGTGGCAGAGGTTCTTCCACGGCGTTCCAGTGAGGAAGCCGAACCAGCTGTGTGTGAGCTGGAGGAAGAGGCCCCAACATGAGCTGAAGAGGTGGTAGGTGCTGCTGAAGGTTGGCCTACATCTTCAGTGTGTCTGTGTAACTCCACCTCGTGCTTGGTACGCACAAGTTTCCACATATTTGTGGTATTGAGGTTGCTCACATTTTTCCCTCGTTTAACTTTCTGATGACACAGCTTGCATTTGACAAAGCAAATGTCATCTGCAACTGTGTCAAAAAAAGACCACGCACTGCAAGTCCTGGGAGCGCCCGTTTTGTGTTTTGGAAGAGGATTGCTCCTAACGGGTGCCAAAGTGGAGGCTACAGGCAACCAAGTCTGCCCCCGCCCTCTCCCTCCTGTTTTGGCCGTTCGGGGAATCTCTTCCTCAGAGCTGCTCCCACCACCTTCCTGTGGCTGACGCCATGATGGGTCAAGGACCTCATCATCTACACTCCCCTATTCAAGCACCGGCTGGTCCTGGGTTGTCTCGCCAGCACCGTACGCACCAGAAATTGGCAACTGAGTCTCATCATCATCATATGAGTACTGAGGTGTGCTGACAATAGGCACTGGCCCACCCGCCTCTTCAGATTCAGAGGGACAAAGCAGTTGCGCATCACTGCATACTCCCTCTTCTTCATGCTCTAGAATGCTGCTTGGCTGGCCACCTCTTTCCAAGCCAACAGATTCTGAGAACAGAAGTAAAGATTGAGATGGCTCCTGTCCAGGGCTCTCAGACTGCCTGGGCAATTTGGCAGGTGGTGAAGAGACAGATGGTTGCTCTTCAGTGCTCTGGCCCTGAGAGGATGCGGAAGTCATTGAAGTGGATGCGTTAGCTGCCATCCATCTGACAACGGCTTCAATTTGTTCATCACGCAGTAGTGGGGTACGGCAAGGTCCTACAAAGCAGCGCATGAAAGACAGTTGCCTGGTAAAAGTGGGGGATGCCGGGTCACTGGTGGCCGCAGCAGGCACCGAATCCCCACGTCCTCTCCCTGCTGAATCCCCACGTCCTCTCCCTGCTGAAACTCCACGGCCACGACCACGTGCCTTACTCCCTGCCTTCTTCATCTTGGTAGACTGATAAAGATAGGCAGAAAAGTAAAAAAGGGGGTGCTTAGTGTTCTTATTCCTGAACACCTGCTAACCAGTATAAGAAACACTAATTTTGACAAGAGTGTGTGTACTACACTTTAATATGATCTAATGTGGCCTACACAACTCTAAAGTGGAGTGTTTGGTGAACTTTACTTCCTTTTTTTATTTTTTTTGGGTGGGGGGGGAATAAAAGGATGTGACCAAAGTTTGAAAGCTATAGTATCACAAACATTTTGGAGCGATTACAATGCAGGAAGCTAACCTACAATGCAATTGATGAGGCTCCAAAAAATAGGGTGATACTAGTCTGGCTGGCCCTGAAGGGCACAAGCCAGCAAAAAGGCTCCTCTATCTAATCCTATATAGTGTTTGCAACCAACCAATGACAATGGATGCGGATGGAAGCACACTAATATAGGAGCAAAAATCTGGACAAATTTGCTGCTATAAATAAAAAAAAAGGACTGTGTATGAGGCAGTGACGCACGCTGAGCGGACTACAACCAGCGGTGGCTGTAGAACACACTGCAAAGTGAGCTGCACTCACACACAGAGAGACCTATCAGACAGCCAAAAACAGTGCAGAGAAAAGAGCTATAGCACTGAAAGGCTGCTGAAAGGCTCCGCTGTCCACTCCTTTAGTGTTTGCAACCAACGTATATGGATACGTATGGAAGCACACTATAGAGGAGAAAAAAAAGCAGCAATAAAAGAAAAATGTGTATGAGGCAGAGACACACGCTGGGCGGCCTACAAGCAGACGTGCCTGCAGGACACACTACACAGCGTGGGTCTGCACTCACACAGCCCTTGCAGACAGCTATTAAAACAGCGCTGCTGGGCTACAAAAATGCTACAGTGGTGGATTATGTAGTCTGGGTAGAGCAATAGGTATTTTTAATGATCGCTATTTCTAACTGTCCCTCACAGTCTTCAACAGCAGCCTGTCCCTAACTGAATTCACAGCAGAGTGAACCCGAAATGGCGGCTGCTGCGGTTTTTATAGTGCATCATGACATCATTTCAGCAGCCAATCACAGCCATGCCAGTAGTTAACATGCCTACATGCCTAACAGGATGTGCCCACACTTCTGAGGATCCCCATTGGCGGAATCAAATCGAGCGGGCTCCTAGCATTATGGGAACTTCCGATTCCGGTATTCGATATGAAAAAAGTATCGGAACTAAGTATCGGAATTCCGATACAGCTAAAATCGGCCGATACCCGATACTTGCGGTATCGTAATGCTCAACACTACTGATGACCCATTTGCAGCAGCTGTATTCGCACTTTATTAGTCAGCCGATACCCCTCCACCACACGTCCTGTCAAAGCGGAAGCGAAACGCGTGCTGGATTTGTGGCATGCTCACTTATTATGCATATTCTCTATCACGTCATTAATTATCAATACAGGAGAAGTGAGGGCCCTGCTCGCAAGCTTACAATCTACAAGGAATTGGCAGGGGCGCAATAGGTGAGAAGCACTTGTTATTTCAGGTCCAGCCATTATAATAAAAAGGGGTTTTCATATAAAGCTGCATGATCCGGTCATCAACCAGTATGTTTAAATGCAGATATCAAGTGCGGTTTTCATGTGCATGGAGCCTGTGGAGTCAGATGAATAGGAGGGAGCATTTATTATCCTGGGCTGCTTTATGCATGGCATCATATAATAATGTAGGTTAATATTAAGATGAGCAGGACTCATGGGAGTTTGGGTTTGTCTGGTTCGGACAAACTTTAGTCCAAAGTTTGGTTCGAGTACCAGAACATGACCAAAGCTTGACCCCGGACCTGAACCTCATATTAGTCAATGAGGACCTGAACTTTGATGCTGTAAAATGGTTTTGGTAAGGGCTACGGGTTCACTTAAGTAGGCAAAATCGGGGTAAGAGCACGACAATTGCCCTGCAAACAAATCTAGATGGAGAAATTACTTAAAATAACAAAATATTTAAAAAAAAAATCTTAAACCAAAAGGCGGAAGTCCAAGTTGAGAAGTAGAGCAGTTCCTTGCGAGTGTATTTTACTGTATTTGTTAATAAATAAATGAAAAAAAACAATGTGGATTCCCCTATTTTTAATAACCAGCAAATGGAAAGCAGACAGTTGTGAGCTGTTCTTATTATTTAGGGTCCCACCTTATTTGTAATAAGTAGAAAAGGCAAAGCAGACAACTGTGAGCTGAAATTAAGAGGATGTGAAGCACCATAGTTATTGGGCCCTTCCCAGCATAATAAGACCAGCTCACTTGCAGTATAAGCCAGTGTAGGCCTGAACTTTTTTGCTGTAAAATGATGGTTGAAAGTGGTTGGGGGTTGCAAAAGGAAGTAAAATTGGGTTAGGGGCAGGACAGCTGCTCTGCAAACATATGTGGATAGCTATTTCACTTAAAATTACAGAGAATAAAAAATATAATAATTATCTTGAACCAGGAGGCAGATGCCAAGGTGAAGAGGTGTACAGTAGATGGATGTGGCAGTGTAAGTGGAAGAAGCACGGGAGGAGGTATCCAACACTTTTTTGTGGAGTTTTTGTTTTTTAGGGAAATTGCTTTAAAGTTTTGTTACGGTAATTGCTGGGTTCTGTAGGTGTACTATACAGTGGGTACGGAAATTATTCAGGCCACTTTATATTTTTCACTCTTTGTTTCTTTGCAGCCATTTGGCAAATTCAAAAAAGTTCATTTTTTTTCTCATTAATGTACACTCTGCACTAGATTTGAGCGAAAAATTGAAAAGTCGCCGACTTTCGCCAAAGTCGGGTTTCATGAAACGAAACCCGAACTTAGCGTGAGGTCGGCCACGAGGTCAGCGACTTTTGCACCAAAGTCGCGTTTCAAAAGATGCTTGAGCGCCTTTTTTGCAGCCAATCAGGAAGAACGGACACTGTGGGCAACGTGATGACATAGGCAACGGTCACCACCATCTTGGAGAAGGGCATGCAAGTGATTGGCTTGCTTTGTGGGGTGTCACAGGGGGTATAAAAGGGTGGGGACACCGACCGCCATGTTATTCATGCTGATCTCAGAATAGGGAGAGCTGCTGCTGCTGCTGGTGATTCTGTAGGGAGAGCATTAGGCAGGGAAGAAGATACCAAAAACTGATTCTGCTGCTAGCAATTTTGCCTGTACAACACACCAGTCACTGCGCAGTGCAAGGGGAGGCTATATTTTGGTGCATCAGCTCTGTTGATTATTAGGCTGCCTTTTAAGGCTACCTGGTAGCTGCATTGCTGTGTGCACACTGCTGAGCAAACTGCGTTTTTCAAAGCAATCCGGATTTTATTGTTTTGTCCTTGTGAGTTACTGAGCGTTCATTTTTCACACACCGCACAGCGGTGTACGCTCCTCACACAGTACCGTGTAACGGCTGTTATCACAGCCACAGTGAAGCTGTGTGTGACTCTGTAAGGATAAGTCGAGGAGCTGTTCCGTTCTTACAGACCTCCACCTTATAGTTTTGTCTGGTTTTCAAACAGTTCAGTATATTTGCTGTTTAATTACATTCAAAACGATAGAGAGACAGCGTGTGTCAGTCCGTATCCAAAAACATGGAGCTTGACAATTTTACATACACCGGACAGTGGTATACGTGCACGCTCTTCTTTCAGTACCGTGTAACGGCTGTTATCATGGCCAAATTGAAGCTAAGTGTGTGACTCTGTAATGAAAAGTCGAGGAGTTGTTCCGTTCTTACAGACCTACACTCTAGGGAGATTCCAGTTCTGCCCAATTCTATATACACCTTGTAGTTTGCAATACACTAGGCAATTTCTGCCAATCACATTGCGGTGTTCAATAAACAGGGCCTGACTGAATCCAACAGTGTCCTGAAGTGTAGAGACATTCCAGTTCTCCACAGTCCTCTATACACCTTTCAAACAGCATAGAGAATCTGCCTGTCATATTGCGGTGTTAAATAAACAGGGCCTGATTGAATCCAACAGTGTCCTGAAGTGTAGAGACATTCCAGTTCTCCACAGTCCTCTGTACACCTTGTACCTTGTTTTAAAGCACCAGAGAGTTGGTGGAAATTTGGGTACATTTTTCCAAAAAATGAGGAAGTGTGGTGGAAGAGTCTGTGGAAGTGGGCAGGGGTTGGCAGCTGGTAATGATGGTGTTGGTGTTGGTGGTGGATCTGCTGGTAGTGGCAAAAGCAAAGTAGCACCTAATGCAGGAGGTGTTGAGGCTGCGTCATCATCTGGCTCCACAAGGCCTCGAAGGCTCCCTTTTCTGGGAGTAGGTAAACCGCTTCTAAAGCCGGAGCTTCAAGAACAAGTTTTGGCTTACATAGCTGACTCAGCCTCCAGCTCTATCGCCTCCTCTTCTGAAGTTGTAAAAAATAAAAGCACTGAGTCGTCATTGGAGGCTCATGGTCATGAACCACACCTTTCCTTGTGTCCTTCACTCCTACCAAAATTGAAGGATGCGGCAGGCCACACTACAGATTACTCCATGGAGCTGTTTTCACATACCATGCCTGGGTTATCAAGCCAAATCGTGAATTACCCAGGCAAAGATGAATCTGACATGGAGTGTACTGATGCACAGCCACTGATAGATGATTCTGCTGGTACATTCACTGAGAGCACTACATTGTCCTCGCTGTGTACTGAGCCAGAATCTGATCCAGATGAAACTCAGGTGCCCCTTCCCGCATACTATACCACCATACACGGTGACACAGAGGAAGGTGCACATGACATTGAAGAGGAGGTGATGGATGACACAGTTGTTGACCCAGATTGGCATCCTTGGGGGTAGAGTGTGCTGCTGCCAATAGCTCAGAAGAGGAGGAGGAGCATCCACAGCGGGCATCAACATCGCAACAGTTGTTATCTGGCAGGCCCGTAGCAGTCCAAAAACGGGTTACAAAAACCCAAAAAATTGCATGACAACTTGGCCAGACGGTCAAAATAGCACAGTGTGCAAGGCCTCAAACTGTTTTCCCAAGTAGGATGAGAGCAGTGTGGCACTTTTTTGAACAAAATCCTAATGATCAGGCAAAGGTTAGCTGTAAGAAGTGCGCAAAGACCTTTAGCCGAGGGAAAAATCTGAGAAATTTGAATACCAGTTGCATGCTAAGACATTTAACCACCATGCACTTGCAAGCGTGGACGGACTACCAAAACTCACGTACCACATGTGCTACTGCTCCCAAAGAAGGTAGTCAGCAACGCAACATTGTTTCCCCCACTGTAAGTCCACCGGTTAGCACACCACCAGCAGCAAATGTTGAGTTGTCGTCGCAAGGGCAAATCAGTCAGGGAATGACATTGTTATTGCAACAAAAGACTGAATCTAGGCCATCAGAAAGAACACCAACTCCATCACCATCATCAACCCTCTCTCAGTCCGCCATGTCCACCGCTAGTTCCACCATATGAAGCTCTCAAGTCCAGCTCACCCTACCAGAGACTTTGAGTAGGACAAAAAAGTACTCATCCTCTCATCCGCGTACACTGTGTATGAACGCCCACATTGCCAAACTAATCTCGTTAGAGATGATGCCCTGTCGGTTGGTTGAAAGCACAGCTTTCCGCGAACTAATGGCCTACGTGGTACCACGCTATGAACTACCCAGTCGCCACTTCTTTTCTTGCAAAGCCATCCCAGCCCTCCACCTTCATGTGAAAGACCGCATTGTACATGCACTCAAGCAGTCAGTGAGTGGAAAGGTGCACCTCACAATTGATGCATGGTCCAGTAGGCATGGCCAGGGCCATTACATGCCCATCACTGCGCACTGGGTTAATGTGGTGGATGCAGGGTCCACAGGGGACAGCGGTGGTGGCACAGTGCTGCCTAGCCTACGGTATAGGAAACAGTTGGCTGTAGGCGTTCGGCCCTCCTCCTCCTCCTCCTCCTCCAGAAGCAAAAGCTGGTCCACGGAGCGCAGTCGCACGAGCACTGCATCCACAGCTGACAGTGTTGCAAGCGAGGTGTCCCCCTATCGATCAGCTAGTGGAAAGCGTCAGCAGGCTGTGTTGCAGATGATGTGTTTGGGCAACAGACACACCGCAGAGGTACTGGCCGACTACTTTCAGCGACAAACTGAGTCATGGCTGGGCAGTCTACATCTTGAGGCAGGCAAGGTAGTTAGTGATAACAGCCGGAATTTTGTGGCAGCCAAAGCCCTTTCAAAACTCAGACACATACCTTGCTTGGCTCACTCCTTGAACCTGGTAATTATCCAGAGTTAACAGACCTGCTCCTGAAGGTTCGAAGACTGTGCTCGCACATCCGCCGGTCGCCGGTACACTCCAGTCTTATGCAGAAGCTGCAGCGATTGCTCCACCTTCCCAACCACCACCTAATTATCGACGTTGCAACAAGGTGGAACTCCACCCTGCACATGGTTGAGCGGCTGTGCGAACAAAGGCAGGCCGTAATGCATTTGTGGGAGGATACAGGGGCAGGCACTTTGAGGGCAGACATGGAGTTGACAGGTGTGCAGTGGTCGAAGCTGAAAGACCTCTGTAAAGTCCTTCAGCGTTTTGAGGAATGCACACGGCTGGTAAGCGCAGACGACGCCATCATAAGCATGAGCATCCCACTTATGCGTCTGCTCATGCAAACTTTGACGCACATTAAGGAGCAGGCGTCTGCAGCCAAGGTTGATGAGGAGGAAGAGGAGGAGGGAAGCCTTGATGACAGTCAGCCATTGTCTGGTCAGGGAACTGGTGTGGACGAGGTGGTGGAGGAAGAAGAGGAAGAGGAGGAGGATGATGATGGGGAAGATTATTTAGGGGAGGAGGATGCTTCTCGTGGGGCAAGAGATAATATTGGCTTTGCAAGGTCTGGTACTGGGTTTGAGCGTGACTGGAGGGATGTGGATTTGCCTGAAAGTGCTCCTCCACCCAGCACTCGCAGTGCATCATTGACACCGGGAACATTGGCCCACATGTCAGATTATGCCTTGCAGATCCTTAAAAGGGACCTTCGCATTGCCAAAATTATGAACGATGATGACTACTGGTTGGCCAGCATCCTGGATCACCTTTTCTCACCTTTGTGCAATCACGTGTAATCCATACTGGGCCTGACACCGTCTGAGCCTGCCTCCTGATCTATAGACATATATTTTGAATGTGTACACTATGCTATCCATACATGTTATCCAGTGATACGGTACCCTTTCTCACCTTTGTGCAATCACGTGTAATCCATACTGGGCCTGACACCGTCTGAGCCTGCCTCCTGATCTATAGACATATATTTTGAATGTGTACACTATGCTATCCATACATGTTATCCGGGGATACGGTACCCTTTCTCACCTTTGTGCAATCACGTGTAATCCATACTGGGCCTGACACCGTTTGAGCCTGCCTCCTGATCTATAGACATATATTTTGAATGTGTAAACTATGCTATCCATACATGTTATCCGGTGATACGGTACCCTTTCTCACCTTTGTGCAATCACATGTAATCCATACTGGGCCTGAGAACGGCAGGCGAGCTGTTAAGCAAGCTACAGCACCTGTGGTTTGCACACGTAAGTTGTTCATTTTTTCAGGAATGACGGTTAGGCCTAATTCCGGAACTGCGGTTGACCTGCACTTACTGGGAAATCATCGTTCGCGGGTAATAATTGTAATCCCAGATCCCCATCACTAACGTTGTTCAGCGGGTTATCTGCACCTGTAAGCGACAAACGCTGGCCTTTTCAGTGTAGCGCACATGCAGCCACGGACATGTAAGGGCATGACACACCAGTTATTGGCCAATCTCACGTGCCAGAGACTCGCGTATCCCTCTAGTAAGCCGGACTCGGACCGCGGGGCATGACTTAGTCTCGTTCGATAATGGAATTAAGCTTGCAATGTGTACATCTTTTTTCTTGCTGGATGGTTGAGGTTGCCCGTGTTGAGTCAAATTACGCCGTAGGCTCTACTCCTGGTGGTGCCCTTCTGGACATTCCTTTAAGGTTCAGCTTTGCAACCATAATGCCCACGTAAAACAAACACTTTGCCTTCATGAACGCTGTTTGGAGGGTCGTGACTCGTGGGAATAACGCCGCCCAATCAGTTAACCTGCTAGAGAGATCCTTCGTTGCTCCCAAGCATGACATCACACTCCCTAGGAGGAAGGTAATGCCACTGTGGCGACCGTACTCCTGGGGGCGACACAAGTGCACTGATGCCCAGCCACTGCTCGATGAATCTGCTGGTACATTGACCCAGACCACTACATTCCCCTCGCACGCTACACTGCCTGAATCTGACCCTAATGAAACTCAGGTTACCCTTCCCATATACTGTTCAACCTTACACGGTGACAAAGAGGAAGCTGCAGATGAAAGTGCAGGTTCGGCCCACCTGCCGTCAGACACACCACCGTACTATGAGGGGCCCTGTGCCAGTGCCGTCGCCAACGAGTGGGCCCCCCCTGCTTGCTCAGGATCACAGCACTTGCAAGGTTGAAATACTGTGCAGTGAGATGGAAGATGGGGACAACGAGGAGTCCAGACTAGTACAGGGATTCCCAAGCGAGGAGACTTATTTAATTGTTTTCAATGTTGGGACAGCAATTTTTGGGGAGCACTATACTCTGGAGAATGATAGATGGGGCCCACCATACACTTGAACATTCCAAAGGTGGAAATCAGACACTGGAGCAGCACTTACAGGGCCCATTATGCAGTAGAGCATTAGAAATGGGGCCCATTATGTTTGGAGCATTATTTGGGCCCATAAGACAGTGGAGCTTCATCCATGGGGACCAACATATACTGTAGCATTATGTGGAGCTCATCATATACTGTTTCAAACATTATATGGGACCAATGATTCTGTATGGAGAAATAGATGGGCCTCGTCATGAGATGTAAAAAGTGAAGTATTTTTCATTGTACTATACCGCTATTTCTCTGCCGTATCGGAGCATCATGAGTTGTGGTATGTGTTAAAGGGGCACTCTTTCGCCCAGGGCACATGAAAACCTGTAGCCAGCCCTACCCCCCCAACAACTTTAGCCAAATAACCCACATTTTTCAGTGCGTAACTAGCATTATGAAGTTAATTAAGGTTGACAAGCTTAAGTAAGAAGAATTGATGCTTTTGGCATTCAAATGGGCACTGTAGGTGTGTTTCCTGTCCTCCTCTCACTGCCGACTTTAATTCCCCATTGACTTACATTGGGTTTCGTGTTTCGGTCGGACCCCCGACTTTTCCCTATAGTCGGCCGATTTTGCTAGACCCGACTTTTGGAAAAGTCGGGTTTCATGAAACGAAACTTGACCCTAAAAAAGCAAAAGTCGCTCAACTCTAATGGTAACGTTACACCATCTGTAAAAAGGATGAAGTTCAAAGGTGATGGCTTCTACAAATGGATAATGATCCAAAACACATGTCAAAATCCAAAATAGACTATCTCAAAAGGCAGAAGCTGAAAGTTTTACAATGACCCTCACAGCACTCTGATCTGAACATTATTGAAAATCTGTGGCAAGACCTCAAAATAGCAGTGCCTGCAAGACGATCCAGGAATCTCACAAAGCTGGAAGAATTTTCCAAGTAAGAATTTTGTAATTTTTAAAATGTAAATGATGAAAATATATATTTTTTTACCTAACATGCAAAGAAAATATGTCATGTGTAACTTTAGGCCTTTTAAAGATCATTTCCTCTTCAACTTACTTAACTATTCCCTATAACAGTAATTTTGACCAGGAGTGCCCAAACTTTTATATTCCAAAGTATATGAATTGGGCTATGCTCCAGAACTCTCTCCATAGAAGTGCATTAGACATGTGACATACATGTAGATTGCATGTCAAGAAAGGGATATATTGTTTTTAAGCACAACACTACTTGTACCCTATTTTACATGTGTGCAATAAAAAGGGATGATCAGCAGCCATGTGTAATGGTAATGACTATACAAATAGTCCAGTGCTATGTACTGTATATTCTGCTGTATTGTAATGATCCATAAATGAAAGCTCAAATATACATGATATACGCTGACTTCATTAATTACTTTATTCAAGTTATTAAATTTGGCCCTGATGATGATGGGTCCTTGACTCCTGAAGAGTCGTCCTTTAACAAGAGAGGAAAAACCCCCAGTGGAGGAAACCTCTAGGGAACCAAGGTTAAAGGAGTGCCCTTCCCTTGGGCTGTGGATAGGTGAGAACAGAGACCGAGCCCGGAATCTGCCTCTTCTTACAGCCGATACCTCACCTGTGTCGTGGGTACACTTGGTTGCTGAAAGTCTGGTAAATGTCATATGACTGGATGAGAGCAGTCCAAGCCTGGAATCTGCCTCTTCATGCAGCAAGTAAGTCACTCTTCTGTGAGCATGCCTGACTGTGGAAAGTCCGGTAAGTGTCATATCAATAGGTGAGAGCAGTCCAAGCCTGGAATCTGCCTCTTCATGCAGCAAGTAAGTCACATGTCTGTGAACACATCTGACTGTGGAAAGTCTGGTAAGTGTCATATCCATAGGTGAGAGCAGTCCAAGCCTTGAATCTGCCTCTTCATGCAGCAAGAAAGTCTCTTGTCTGTGAACACGTCTGACTGTTGAAAGTCCGGTAAGTGTTATATCCATAGGTGAGAGCAGTCCAAGCCTGGAATCTGCCTCTTCATGCAGCAAGAAAGTTTCTTGTCTGTGAACACGTCTGACTGTTGAAAGTCCGGTAAGTGTCATATCAATAGGTGAGAGCAGTCCAAGCCTGGAATCTGCCTCTTCATGTAGCAAGTAAGTCACTTGTCTGTGAACACGTCTGACTGTGGAAAGTCCGGTAAGTGTTATATCCATAGGTGAGAGCAGTCCAAGCCTGGAATCTGCCTCTTCATGCAGCAAGTAAGTCACTTGTCTGTGAACATGCCTGACTGTGGAAAGTCCGGTAAGTGTCATATCAATAGGTGAGAGCAGTCCAAGCCTGGAATCTGCCTCTTCATGTAGCAGGTAAGTCACTAATCATTGAGTATGCCTGACTGTGGAAAGTCCAGTAAATGTCATATCCATAGGTGAGAGCAGTCCAAGCCTGGAATCTGCCTCTTTATGCAGCAGGTAATTCACTTGTCCGTGAACACTCCTGACTGCGGAAAGTCCAGTAAATGTCACATCCATAGGTGAGAGTAGAGACCGATCCCGGAATCTACCCCGTTGTGCAGCAGGTAAGTCTCTTGTCCGTGAACATGTCTGGCTGCAGAAACGCTGGTAAGTGTCATATCCATGGGTGAATGCAGAGACCAATCCTGGAATCTGTGTCTGTTTTGCTTCATCACTGGTTGCCTGATCCTCACATGGTAGCCACCATGTAAAGGACTTGTAGTGGAGTTGTCCCCTCCTGCTGGATTCCTTTTCAAAATAAAAAAAATAGAATTAAGTACTGTAGATAAAGCACTGAAGAAATTACAAACTCATTTCTTTACTGTATCAAGTGTAATCATCCAAATAATGGGACAGGGCAGCAATAGTTAAATCCTGTGGCCTGCTGGAATGCTGCGATGAAGCATTGCACGTCAACCATTTAACAAGAGACAGTATTTGCAGAACACGTACACTGCACCTTAAATACCATGAAATCCCCCCTATTAGTGGCTGTAATAATTCCTCACCCAAGACCCCAGTCTTTTAATCAATGAACCTATTCCCATCACAATGGTGGGAACATGTTTCGTGGCTTAGCAAATGCCACAGATCATCATGAATTTGACGAGCTGAGGCTGCCACGCCACCCAACCTGCCCAAGCTCTGGCACTTTATCAGAACTGGGCGAAAATGGCGTGAGAATGCCAAAAGCCACAATATTTTAGCGCAGCCTGTAGTTTCACCAAAATGTTGTGACATTTCAAAGCTTTTTAATGTCAGAATACTGGGATAAATGAGTTGATAAATCGGGACCCTAAATCCTTTTGAAATAAATCTAAGATGATCTTCTGATAAACTTTGAGCTGAGATAGTAAAACACTTACTTCTTTTTATAGAATCCTTCTTTGTTTCGGAAATATCTCATTTGACGTCCAGGTTGTGAGGACTCAGAATCATAGATATAAACATATCGATCCTCCGATTCTTGAAAGGAAACATTTTTCCCTTTGCTTTTATTTTTCATGGGATTTCTTCCTTTTAGAATAGACGGAGGTGTCTGTCTGTAGCCATCTAAGTCCGGATTAATCTTGGACTCTTTCACCTCCACTATTCTGGCCTTGTGCAGCATTGTAATGTCTCCAGATGTACAGAAAATGTCAGATTCTCCTGTAACGCAAAATATTGAAATTAGATTTAATAAAATACAAAATTCTATGTGATTAAGATTATTGACACTTACAGGCTATTATAACTTCTAAATAGTATATTAGACAGAGAAAAGAGGGACCCAATCCCCAGAGAAAAGCTCCAGCAATTCAGAGAAAGCAAAGCTTAAAGAGCCACCCGGGACTAAAGTGAGACCTGACTGGCCCAACGCTGCCCCCAGTCGGCTTCCCCCTGCGCTGCTGCACTTGCTGGACAGGTCTACTCTAATGAAAGATATGGGAGAGACCTGTCAGTCAAGGAGATGCCAGCTTGGGACAGCACCAGATTTGTCAAGTCTCTCCATGTGGTCACTGGTCAGCTCTGCAAAATATGTTTTCTACAGATATCTGATATTATCTCCCCTAGAATGATACATTGAATTATGACAACAGAAGGGCTGAGTCGCTATAGCTATCAATATATTAACGGCTCGCTCACTGACAAGTTCCTATAGAAGACCATTTTTTAATTTATATATTAGGTTGTTTTTCTATTAAATCTATTTCACGAATGCTCGGAGAACTTACTGTCAGAGGAGGTGACCTCATCCTCATCTGGGCTGTTATCGATTATTACATCAGGGGGTGCAGGCACTGAGATCTTGTGGTCTGTGAGGACGTCTCTCTGTTCATTCCCGGGTCCATGAAGCAAATCACTAATGGTAATCGGTATGTAGTCCTCACGTTTTCCTGTAACACAGAACATAGAAATCAACATTTCTAAAATAAAAGCTTCCATCATGTTTCTTGTGAATGCCCTGAGAACTTACTGTCAGAGGAGGTGACCTCATCCTCATATGGGCTCATATCGATTATTACATCAGGGGGTCCAGGCACTGAGATCTTGTTGCCTGTGAGGACGTCTCTCTGTTCATTCCCGGGTCCATGAAGCAAATCACTAATGGTAATCGGTATGTAGTCCTCACGTTTTCCTGTAACACAGAACATAGAAATAAACATTTCTAAAATGAAAGCTTCCATCATGTTTCTTGTGAATGCCCTGAGAACTTACTGTCAGAGGAGGTGACCTCATCCTCATATGGGCTCATATCGATTATTACATCAGGGGGTCCAGGCACTGAGATCTTGTGGTCTGTGAGGACGTCTCTCTGTTCATTCCCGGGTCCATGAAGCAAATCACTAATGGTAATCGGTATGTAGTCCTCACGTTTTCCTGTAACACAGAACATAGAAATCATCATTTCTAATATAAAAGCTTCCATCATGTTTCTCGTGAATGCCCTGAGAACTTACTGTCAGAGGAGGTGACCTCATCCTCATATGGGCTCATATCGATTATTACATCAGGGGGTCCAGGCACTGAGATCTTGTTGCCTGTGAGGATGTCTCTCTGTTCATTCCCGGGTCCATGAGGCGAATCACCAATGGTAATTGTGATTGAGTCCTCATGTTTTCCTGTAACAGAACATAGAAATCATCATTTCTAAAATAAAAGCTTCCATCATGTTTTACTCTATGCCTAGGGCTATCACAATGTCTTTCTTATGTGTGGACTGGAAGTTGCTTTCTCATTATAAGTATATGGAACCTCACACTGAGTCTCATAGGAAACCACTACCACAACCACACATAAGACATTTTGTGAGCCGACAAAACTGAATTGTGGTCATATGGTTCAGAAGACGACTAGAATGGCGCTGGAAAACAGAGTAGATTGCAAATAGTATTTTATCACCTGTACACTAAACTACTGATATATCTAGCAGGGATTAGACAATACATGTGCAGCTGGAGAGCTTCTGGAATGTCAGATTTGCTAAGCTACAACTTAAACTAAAAAAGAACCTCCTAGTATATACAAAACTTTTACATAAAATTGTCATAAAAACCTGTCCTTCAGCACGGGGCCTGTCTATTGGACTACTAAGTGACACTGATTTCCAGTGGAATCCAGTGGAGGGAAAGCTATGTTCTGATCGTTTTGGTCACTAATGTGAAACCTTTACCCCTGATGAAACCTTTGAAATAGAGGGGGAAACACGTTGGAAGCTACAGTTTATCATGTTCTGAGAAAACATCAGGTATAATGCTTATTTCTATGTAGACAGATGATATTATATTATGCTATATATGCGCCACTGTTTTTTGATTACTCATCTGCATAAAACCAGTGATCATTAATCTGAGGTTTAGGGAATATTATCCCTTTGTCTCTCTTTGTGTTTGCATCTGGTGTTAAATGGCCGCCGGACGGGTCCTTGAGGGGAGATATATCTCATTGCGGTTCGTAGTCGCAGTGATGTGATCTCGGAAGCATGCTCCAGCACATATAGTGCTGCCAGAGTTCTTAGGCTATTACAGGGCTGGGATTTAGGAGCAGTCATGAGAGATGGGTGGGAATGACCGCTCACATATCCTCATCCCCGGGGTGTGGTTTTGCAGATAAAATGGAGGCCGAGTGTCTCATTCAGTGTCTGGAGCAGGAGATGTGTGGCTCTCCTGTTTGTTGGGCTGTGCTAAAGCCTCAATAACCGGACACTCTCCTGAGCGGGCGGACCCGCTACATGATGTGTGGACTTTTTACTTTATGCTTTCACTTTATGCCAGAAGAGGCCGTTCTTTTGCTTTGCTATCCTCAGCGGTTTATGCAGTTTAAATAAACCTGCCCGGACATTTCAGCCATACCGCTTCCTATGCCGACCTCCACCGCAGCCGAGTGAGTACAAACCTCCACACTGGAGACTTACTAATAATGGTTAGGAGTCTGAGGAGCGGATTTACTTCTATTACATCCTAAGTGATGGTGCATGTGACTCCCGGCTTAATATTTAGATTGGAGGTGGGAGTATACTACAGCCACTAAATCCTGTGTTCTGCCTGTTTTGTGTCCTGGAATCTCCTTTGGTTACAGTGCATTTTGCTGGCTGAATATATAGGATGTATCGGGACCATCTGACCTGATTGAGGTGGTCTATTTGATGCTTGTACCAGATTTACCACTGACATTTAAACTATCTAAACAAGATGCAGAAAGCCAGTCTGGTGCCGGCGCTCCCGAAAGTTATATCATCTGCTAAAATGGCTTTTTGAAATTTTTTTTATTCTACATATACCAAGTATAAAAACAATGCGTTTCTGCTTGAAAAGAGCAAAAGCCTTCATCAGGTAATTATACTTCGTATAAGCAGAACAAAAACTTTTTTAATAAGCCATTTTAACACGTGATATAATTTTTGGGAGCACCGGCACCAGACTGGTTTTCTGCATCTTTTTTACTTTCACCTGCGGACGATTGAGGATCACCTCATGGGCCAGAAGCCGAATTCCTCTATATATCGCTATAACAGGAAGGATTCTAACACCATCTTTTGGGATTTTGACCCTTTAGTATTTTTATCTATTGGAGATAACTTGCTCCTCTTTTGTAACCGTGACCAAATGCAAATTTTTTGTGCTGATTCTCAAAAACCATCTTATTAATGGCCTCTTTTTCTGTGAGGTGAAAATGACATTGTTACTGTTTTCATTATTACTGTCCCCTCATCACACTTTTCTGGTGCATAATAGGGTCTGGGAGGGAGAGCCGACAAGGAGCGGGGGCGCCATATGGCAATATTAGGGTGTGAACCTCCGCAGAAAGGTAGGGGCATTTTTTTAGGCTGCTTTAGGGCCAGGCCCACTTCCCTCCTGTGACTCTATTATATCTATAAGTCCCCCCTTTTTATGATAATTTTGAATATAAATGTTATATATAATAGGAGGGTCTTTTTTAGTGTAAGTTGTTGTAATTTTTTTGGCCCTCTCTCCCTCTGATTCAGTTTTGCAGATTCATCCGGCTGTAGTTACCATTTAGATTGGTGTTGTTCTCTCTAAAGTCGTTGGCACAATTTTGACTTTCAACGTCTTTCATTGGTTTCTTCTTTTTCAGACAACTATAAAAATGAAAAAATAAAAATCACATTATAAATCACAAAGTAAATCATGTCTGTATTCTGCAGAATGTAAGAATGAAACATGTTATCTAGTCCTATCTGTAGAGAGGTCACCAGTCAGTCATTTTGGTGTCTAGGACAATCAACAAGTTATTTTAATAAAGTATATACAAGTTGTAGCAGAGTCAGGTAGGACAGGGTTAAGTCCGAGCTTTGCAGGATTTGATTAGATGCACCCACTTAGCTTTTGTTTTTTTACTACAGCCAGGACCTCTGTTCACTATTTGTGTCTGCTAGATGAAGCAGAGTCGAGTGTACTGGAGCTAGTGAGTGTTCAGCCAACATTTGAGCTATAGCTGAGAGGAAGATGTGCCGGGATCTCTCTGTGAATGGAGACAGCATGGGTCAGCTAGGAAAGCTGAGCAGTCTGTGTGCAGGAGCGGCAGAGAACCGTTCGTCAGCTGCAGCCTGTATAGTATGAACCGGGCCCAGGAGTTGAACACTTCTGATTGGCACTGGAAGCTTCTGGAACTCGTACTGAAGGGGACACCAAGACTGGTGGGATCGTGCCTCTTCTATGTATGAAGTTTGCTTTTGGAGAAAGGACTGTAATCTGTTCAGGTGAGCTCACACTGACATATGGGCCCTGCTAAATGAATTATTTGCTGTGACACCTTTGTGCCTAGAAGAGGATGTTTTTGGTTTGGAATCCCTTGGAATTTTGTGAGAGCAATAAAACTGCACCGGTTTGACCCAAACAGCATTGACTATGTGAATGGCACCTAATGCCTATCTGAGAGCGTGAATCCCTACAAAGTCTAATATATGCCCATCAGTTACCCGCAGGGCACAGCTCCAGGGTGACGTGTGTGTGAGCCACAAGAGGCCTACACTAAAGTATTCCCATTACTGGAGTAACCTGAAGATGTGACATTTCCTCTACAGACTCCTGTGTAGCCCATAAATCATGACTTCCTATACTTACCCATAGATGATGGCAATGGGACGCATGAATACTGTGAGGGCGAAGAGAATGGCGGCAGGTATAACCATCCTATAGACTGTATCCTCAGATGGTTCTGGAGGCACGGTGACATTCTCTAAAAAGAGAAAGAACATAAGTGATCAGGTAACCAGAGCTGGAATGTGTTCAGAAGTGGAAACCAAATCCATGGACCGGGCGGCCTGAGGAGCCAAGTATGACTATTAACAGAGGGGAATTTAGTGTGGAAAATGATGGATTATTTTTATGTCATATCAATATATAATGGACAATACAGAGATCTGCTCCTTTATATTTCTGGAATAGGGAACAAACACATGATGGGAGACGACACCTGTAATTACAAGTAACACACGAAGAATCCTCCATTCCATGTATGATGTGACGTCATCTAACTCTCCAGTCACAGAAGAGAAGTGACAGAACCCCTAATGACCCGGAGCCTGACGCTAATACACCGGGCCCTAATCATGGGTCCTAATAGTGTCTGGGGCCGGAGGTGAAATGTTCCATGTGAGGGACAGATCTGAGTTCTGAGCTGCTGATCGCCGGTCTCTTGTGGGCGCCTTCTGCTACATGTAGTAGTCGGAGCCTCCAGCCCGGAGAGAACAGTATTAATGCTCGGCGTCTCCTCTATGTGTTATTAGACTGGACCCTGGAAGCCAAACGGCATCTTTCCCCAATTCCACATTACATGGTAAAATGAAGAATGTAATTCACAACTACAACTCGTCCCGCAAAAAGATGAACAAGTCCTCATACGGCCATATGAAGGGAAAAAAGTTATGGCTCTTGGAAGAAGGAGAGGAGAAAAAAAGCCCAAAAACGAAAATTGGCTGCAGAAGGGAAGGGGTTAACCCCGTAGTCAGAGTATATCTGGTAATGCGCTTACCTTCGTTAATCCTGATCTGCTCTAGTGATCGAGGGTTGCGGATAAAGATGAGAGCACCTTCTGCGGGTGCTAATAGCACGCTGAGAACTAGAAGTAGTCTAAACAGCATTGGAGCCTGGAGGAATATCGCTTACTGTGTGCGGCACAATCAGCTTCTCCAGACAAAGCGTCTCACTGCAACATCGCTGGTTAGAACCAAGCATTCCGTGACATCACAGCTGGAACCCAATAGTGACATCATGGTGGGCGGGGCTACACATGAGTGACATCATGGGGCGGGGCTTCACATGAGTGATGTCACAATTGGGGCTCATCCACTAAACGTTCCCAATGTATATAATAAGAATATACAAAGGAAAGAAGAAAAATAAATAACTCAAACAGGAAAGAACACTTTTTTTCACATACTCACATTTATTATATTTTATGTCCTTTTATACAACAGAAATGTGTTCCCATTTGGGAGAATAATCATTCTCACATTCAGTCATTGACTTTTTTCAACATTCTTTACACATTTTTTCTTTTCATTATTTTGTTTTCCACTTTAATTGCATTTTTATTCATTTGCACATACGGTTCATATTCACATAGAAACTTTTCTCCTTTCTACCTTTTTACTAGGTTTTTTCACTATCATTATCACTTACAGTCACATTTTTCTTTTTTTCCACGATATCTTTCTCCCAATTCCCCTTCCCATTAAATATCACTATGCCCCTTTGTTCATAGTCATCAACAGCCATATCACCACAAAATATCTTCACCAACTCTTTTTCCAATGTTAAAGATGGCGGCCATGATTGTTGTGCACTGTCCTGACTGGCTAGCTGGTCCCACATCATGAACCGTGATATTGCTGCACTTCATTGATGCGCTTCTTGCTGCCGGCTGGCAGCAGATGTCATGCCCATGCGCACGCGGCAGCGCTCACTAAGGGGACGTTTTCCCTGATGACTAGTGTTGAGCGATACCATTTGATACCCAAAAATATCGTATCGGATTGTATCGCCCGATACGAAAAAAATATCAGGTATCGCCGATTCCAATACCGGAAGTCCCATTCAAGTCAATGGGACTTCCGGTATCGGAATTAAAAAAAGCCCTTTATTTCCTTGTTGGCTAATTCTATAATAATTGAAAACAAATAAGAATCATGTAGAATGTATTGTGGGAGGTGGAGGAGACATTAATTAAAGGCATAGAGGTTCATTCAAATCACATGGCATAGCATTAATTCCAATTTTTTTTTCAAGACGTTCAGAGTTAAAAAGATATTGACTATGTTAACCTTTTTTAAATTTTTTTAAGATATGTATGTTTCACAACTTCCATGCTCTTCACCTTCTTTTGTACTTCTCCCACACTTTCTCCTTCATGATCCGCAGCAGTAGCATTTTTTTCATCAACTTTTTCTTCACCTTATTCATCTTCTTTTCTTCACCTTCTTCCCATAATTTTTTTTTTCCATTCTTCATATTCTTCTTATTCAGCTATTATTAATTTTCATATGCTATTTCTTCATCTTCTTCCTATTCTTCTTCTTCTTCATTTTCTTATGGTGACAGGCATTCCTGTAGTACTTATCTATAAAAGTTATAAGATTACACCTTACGTTCTGCCTGTCACTAAAGATTTACAACAGGATTTGTCCGCGTTCAGTTTGGCCTGCAGCAGCAGGCATTTTCCAGGGGCACCACGAGGAGGAACGGACTCACCCCCATTTACTGCTTAGTCTTCTTCTGCTTATAATTTTGATTTCTTCTATGCTGATTTTAGTCTTATGCGTAATGTTTTTCTGCTTTTGCTTCTTCTGCTTCTTGTTATTCTGTCTTTTGTTCTGTATCTTGGTGGTTGTCTTCATGTTTTTTGTCCTGTTCGTCATATTATTTTGGGTCATATTTCTGGTCTTCATTGGTGTGGTCTTCAGGGTCGTCGTCATCAGGGTGGTCGTCATGGAGATCAATAAGGATTACCAAAGACAATTTTAAAAAGCTTGATCTTGGAAATGTAGCAAAAGGTACAAGAAGGCTGAGAAACTGGCGAGAACCAGCTGACAGTATTGGAACCCGGATGGGTAGCAGAAGGAACAAGAGCCAATGGCACTACCGAGGACCAACTGACGGTGCTGGACCACGGTTACTAAGCAGAAGGTACCTGTGCTAAAAAGCACTACCAAGGACCAGCTGACGTTGCTGGACCTCGGATATCGAGATGGAGGCACCTAGGCCAAAGGCTCTGGCCAGAACCAGCTGACAGTGCTGGAACCCGGATGGGTAGCTGAAGGAACAAGAGCCAATGGCACTACCGAGGACCAACTGACGGTGCTGGACCACGGTTACTAAGCAGAAGGTACCTGTGCTAAAAAGCACTACCAAGGACCAGCTGACGTTGCTGGACCTCGGATACCGAGATGGAGGCACCTAGGCCAAAGGCTCTGGCGAGAACCAGCTGACAGTGCTGGAACCCGGGTGGGTAGCAGAAGGTACCCATCCAAAGCAAAGTAGCCAGGCCGCAAGCCGGCCGCAGTTACCGAAACCCACAGTCCTACAGGGGGTCCATGTCCGATTGGCACTACGGATCCAGCCTTCAGTGCCAGTTCCCGCAGCCCACATAGGAGTCACCTAAACTGCAGGCACCGTAGAGTCGGCTAACCCGGCCGCAAGACGACAGGACAACGGATTGGTGGCATAGTGACCTTGACACTACCCGGAAACAGCAGGCGTGCTGAAAACAGGCTGGGAAACAGGGAGTACCCATGCCAACGACACTGCCGAGAACCAGCTGACGGTGCTGGAACCCAGATGGGTAGCAAAAGCTACAAGAGCCAATGGCACTACCGAGGAACAGCAGACGGTGCTGGACCACGGTTACTAGGCAGTAGGTACCTGTGCTAGAAAGCATTACCAAGAACCAGCTGACGGTGCTGGACCTTCGGATACCGAGATGGAGGCACCTAGGCCAAAGGCTCTGGCGAGAACCAGCTGACAGTGCTGGAACCCGGATGGGTAGCAGAAGATACTCATCCAAAGCAAAGTAGCCAGGCCGCAAGCCGGCCGCAGTTACCAAAACCCACAGTCCTACAGGGGGTCCATGTCCGATTGGCACTACGGATCCAGCCTTCAGTGCCAGTTCCCGCAGCCCACATAGGAGTCACCTAAACTGCAGGCACCGTAGAGTCGGCTAACCCGGCCGCAAGACGACAGGACAACGGTTGGTGGCATAGTGACCTTGACACTACCCAGACTCAGCAGGCGTGCTGAAAACAGGCTGGGCAACAGGGAGTACCCGTGGCAAAGACACTGCCGAGAACCAGCTGACGGTGCTGGAACCCAGATGGGTAGCAAAAGCTACAAGAGCCAATGGCACTACCGAGGAACAGCTGACGGTGCTGGACCATGGTTACTAGGCAGGAGGTACCTGTGCTAGAAAGCACTACCAAGGACCAGCTGGCATTGTTGGAGCCCAGGGACAATCATGGTGCAGGCCGAGGCCTACTTGGTGGTAGTTTTATATCGGTTCTGGACTACAGCTGACTGTCAACATGCTCCAATTAGGCATCTGTCTCCACTCTGTTTCCAGTATTTAACCTGACCACCAACACCTCTAGTTTATGCGCACAGTAGCCGTCATCCCAATCCACACGTGTTCCTGTGTTACTGGGACGGCAACTGTGAGCAGGAACTGGTGGTGTAGGAGGTCAGGGGAAATACTCAAGACAGAGTGGAGACAGAGGCCAAATCAGAGAATGTTTAAATCAGAAGTAGTTAGAATTTGGAGGCTGCAGCAGTTTGCCGTCCACACAGCAGGGGATCAGCTGACGTTACCGAACCCTACACATGAACAAGTGTTTTTTCTGTGCGGACAGCACTTCCAAGCATCAACTGGCGTTGTTGGAGCCCAGGGACTATCATGGAGTAGGCTGAGGCCTACTTGAAGCCAGGTGTAAATCGGAGGTAGTTTGACTTTGGAGGGAGCAGGACACTTTGCCGTCCACACAGCAGGGGATCAGCTGACGTTACCGAACCCCACTTACACATGAACAAGGGTTTTTCTGTGCTGACAGCACTTCCGAGCACCAACTGACGTTGTTGGAGCCCAGGGACCATCATGGTGTAGGCCGAGGCCTACTTTGTGGCAGTTTTATATCGGTTCTGGACTACAACTGACTGTCAACGTGCACCAATTAGGCATCTGTCTCCACTCTGTTTCCAGGATTTAACCTGACCACCAACACCGCTAGTTTATGCGCACAGTAGCCGTCAGCCCAATCCACACGTGTTCCTGTGTTACTGGGGTTCTGTAATGTCAGCAGATCCCCTGATGTGTGTCTGGCAATGTCTCCTGCTCTGTCCACATTCCCACCACTTGTAGTGGGAAGGTGGACAGCGCAGGACACAGTGCCGGACACACAGTGGGGGATCAGCTCATGTAACAGAACACCAGGAACACAGGAACAAGTGTGGAATGTGTGGACGGCAACTGTGAGCAGGAACTGGCGGTGTAGGAGGTCAGGGGAAATACTGGAGACAGAGTGGAGACGGAGGCCAGATCAGAGAATGTTTAAATCAGAAGTAGTTAGAATTTGGAGGCAGCAGCAGTTTGCCCTCCACACAGCAGGGGATCAGCTGACGTTACCGAACCCCACTTACACATGAACAAGTGTTTTTTCTGTGCTGACAGCACTTCCGAGCACCAACTGGCGTTGTTGGAGCCCAGGGACAATCATGGAGTAGTCTGAGGCCTACTAGGAGCCAAGTGTAAATCGGAGGTAGTTTGACTTTGGAGGGAACAGGACACTTTGCCATTGTCATACACAATGTCTGCAAAATATGTTTTCTGTTGGAATGTGCTAGAGATCCTCCATTCTATGACACTGTAAACGGTAGGTAGTAGGAATCCCTTCCCCCCAAGTGTTATCAACCCTGCCACTCCCTCTGGAAGAGCAGGAATGTTAATTAGCTAGGGGGAAAAGATCCCTTTGTACTCTGAAAGTGTGCTGGGATCAATATAGGAGA
This sequence comes from Dendrobates tinctorius, assembly GCF_039654945.1. Classification (NCBI taxonomy): domain Eukaryota; kingdom Metazoa; phylum Chordata; class Amphibia; order Anura; family Dendrobatidae; genus Dendrobates; species Dendrobates tinctorius. The sequence goes on from NW_027361824.1 coordinate 7,662,860, forward strand.
TATTAAAAAGAAGCCTGGCTCGCAAACCATACATGACAGAGAAACAACGATCATATTTCTTTGATCCGAGTGGACCCAGCTTCGCTGTGGTGCCTGTTGCAAAACTCTCGGATCATCAGAACCTGAGATATGGGTTCCTGCTAAACGGTGTATCAGAAATACTGCATATTTGGGCTTGAATGATTGTACTCGACAAATTACAACCAATGATGCCATATATGTGTTTGTGCAGTCTTCCCTCGCTAAGTTATGACGATTATAAAGTTTGGTAAGATTTCTACCTTGGAAAGAGAGAGGTGGGACTACCCCAGAATGCATCTCACCGTGATGTCACATAGCAGAGTCTATAAGGCATTCCCTTGGCAAAACCAGCGGAGAACAGCTGCAGAGTCCGTGCTGAGCAGAACCCAGATGAGTGGAGACGTGTGGCTCCGCCTTCTTCCCCCACTCAGCCACTTTCTTTTGCCTAAAGAGTCATGAACAACCGTGAGTGTTACTTTCTATGTTCATCCATCTTTTATTTTATATTTGTAACTGTACATATGTAATGTCTCAATTTTATAGCAACTTTTATCTGTATAATCACTGCCCTCTTTCGGGGAATAAATGATTTAATATTTAGTTCTGTCTCCATGCTCTAAGAATCGAACTATACGCCTTTGTTAGATAATCGCTACTAAATTGTCGGGTTGGCTTCGAACCCCTCCCTTGAGTCTATAACTTACGCGGAGAAACCAGGAGCTGGTGGCAGCGCAGCGCGTTGTGTACGGTTATTGCGGCTTGCTGGCAGTCCAGAAGGGTCTTATATTGCTGAGTGAGGGGCTGCGGCCACAGCATTGATAATTCCCTGACTGCAGAAGCCTAATTGCTGGTTCACAAGAAGCAGCCCGTCCGGCGACTAATTATCCTAGGTGCAGTTCCCTGACTGACCTGAGGGTAAGGGGGCGCCAGAGAGCTGCGAGTTCCAAAGTGGAACTGAGAAAGTGGGATGTACATAACTCCCCGGAGTACTTAGAAGATTGATAGCAGTGGTAGGCATCCAAAACACCCCCCTGCAGCAAATTGTAGGGCGAGATTAGCTTGCTGGATATTTTTGTCACATGGTGCCAGTGGTGGGATAACTAAGATAAGCCCCCACTGCACCTGTGATAGCCGTGTGCCGGCAGTGTGTCACGTCCCTCCGTCCGCTGATACACCCGTGTCAGTGGTGGGATTGTGACATAGTGGTGACACAGGGTCCGCTATCTGTCGCGTTTTGGTGGCAGCGGGACCCCCGTTAGTCTCCGTATTGGGCGAACAGCGGTGGGCTGTTCGTCACAGCCATACACACAGCAGGGGATCAGCTGACGTTACCAAGCCCCACTTATACATGAGCGAGTGTTTTTTCTGTGCGTACAGCACTTCTGAGCACGAACTAGCGTTGTCGGAGCCCAGGAAAAATCAGGTAGTAGGCTGAGGCCTACTTGGAGCCAGGTGTAAATCTGAGGTACATAGAGTTTGGAGGGAGCAGGACACTTTGCCAAACACATAGCAGGGGATCAGCTGACGTTACCGAACCCCACTAACACATGAGCGAGTGTTTTTTCTGTGCGTACAGCACTTCTGAGCACCAACTAGCATTGTCGGAGCCCAGGAAAAATCAGGTAGTAGGCTAAGGCCTACTAGGTGGCAGTTTTAGATTGTTTCTAGACTACTACTAACTGTCAACGTACTCCAATTAGGCCTCTGTCTTCACTCTGTTTCGAGTATTTCCTCTCGCTTCCAAACATGTCAGTTGCTGCTCTGAAATGCCGTCTGCACAACCAACACTTGTTCCTGTGTTACTGGGGTTCTCTAACAGCAGCTTATCCCTAGAGGTGAGTCAGGCAATGTCTCCTGCTCTGTCCACATTTCCACTACAAGTAGTGGGAATGTAGACAAAGCGGGAGACATTGCCGGACTCACCTCTGGAGATCAGCTGATGTTACAGGACCATGGTAACACAGGAACAAGTGTTGATTGTGCAGACGGCACTTGAGAGCAGAAACAGGCGGTGTTGGAGGCCTGAGGAAATACTCAAAACAGAGTGGAGACAGAGGGCAAATCAGAGAACATATTAAATCAGAGGTAGTAAGAAGTTGTAGGCAGCAGGAGAGTTTGACGTACACACAGCAGGGGATCAGCTGACGTTACCGAACCCCACTTACACATGAGCGAGTGTTTTTTCTGTGCGTACAGCACTTCTGAGCACCAACTGGCATTGTCGGAGCCCAGGAAAAATCAGGTAGTAGGTTGAGGCCTACTTGGAGCCAGGTGTAAATCTGAGGTACATAGAGTTTGGAGGGAGCAGGTCACTTTGCCATACACACAGCAGGGGATCAGCTGACGTTACCGAACCCCATTACACATGAGCGAGTGTTTTTTCTGTGCGTACAGCACTTCTGAACACAAACTGGCGTTGTTGGAGCCCAGGGAAAATCAGGTAGTAGGCCGAGGCCTACTTGGAGCCAGGTGTAAATCTGAGGTACATAGAGTTTGGAGGGAGCAGTACACTTTGCCATACACACAGCAGGGGATCAGCTGACGTTACCGAACCCCACTAATACATGAGCAAGTGTTTTTTCTGTGCGTACAGCACTTCTGAGCACCAACTAGCGTTGTCGGAGCCCAGGAAAAATCAGGTAGTAGACTGAGACCTACTTGGTGGCAGTTTTAGATTGTTTCTAGACTACTACTAACTGTCAATGTATTCCAATTAGGCCTCTGTCTTCACTCTGCTTCGAGTATTTCCTCTGGCTTCCAAACACGACAGTTGCTGCTCTGAAATGCAGTCTGCACAACCAACACTTGTTCCTGTGTTACTGGGGTTCTGTAACAGCAGCTTATCCCTAGAGGTGAGTCAGGCAATGTCTCCTGCTCTGTCCACTTTTCCACTACAAGTAGTGGGAATGTAGACAAAGCGGGAGACATTGCCGGACTCACCTCTGGAGATCAGCTGATGTTACAGGACCATGGTAACACAGGATCAAGTGTTGATTGTGCAGACGGCACTTGAGAGCAGAAACAGGCGGTGTTGGAGGCCTGAGAAAATACTCAAAACAGAGTGGAGACAGAGGGCAAATCAGAAAACATATTAAATCAGAGGTAGTAAGAAGTTGTAGGCAGCAGGAGAGTTTGACGTACACACAGCAGGGGATCAGCTGACGTTACCGAACCCCACTTACACATGAGCAAGTGTTTTTTCTGTGCGTACAGCACTTCTGAGCACCAACTGGCGTTGTCGGAGCCCAGGAAAAATCAGGTAGTAGGTTGAGGCCTACTTGGAGCCAGGTGTAAATCTGAGGTGCTTAGAGTTTGGAGGGAGCAGGACACTTTGCCATACACACAGCAGGGGATCAGCTGACGTTACCAAACCCCACTTACAAACGAGCGAGTGTTTTGTCTGTGTGGACAGCACTTCTGAGCAACAACGGGCGTTCTTGTAGCCCAGGAATTACAGTGCAGGTCATAAAAACATGAACACAACAGGAGACCTGAATCCTGTTGCCAGCCAATTATTTATTCTGGAAGAGGACTGGCAAATTCAGGTGAGATCCAGGCCTTGTTCATTTTCACAAAAGTAAGCCGGTCAACATTATCGGCGGATAGTCGCGTGCGACGGTCTGTTACCACACCACCTGCAGCACTAAAGACACGTTCCGATAATACACTGGCAGCAGGGCAAGCCAGCACCTCCAATGCATACTGGCTAAGCTCTGGTCATGTATCCAGCTTAGAGACCCAAAACTTGAATGGGGAAGAGCCGTCTGGGAGTACACTAACAGGGCAAGACAAGTAGTCTGTCACCATCTGACGGAAACGTTGCCTCCTGCTGACTGGAGCCGTCTGTGATGGTGTAGCCGTTTGTGGCGGTCCCAAAAAACTTTTCCATATTTTGGCCATACTGGCCTTGCCTTGTCCTGTGGCACTGCCTCTGCTACCTCTTTGTGCAGAGCTTCCTCCACTGCCTCTACCCACATGGTTGCTTTGAAAAGCACTACCAGCAACACTCGCGGGGGGGAATGGAGAACATGATGGCCTGCACAAGTGTTTCTTGGTACTCCTGCATTTTACGCTCCCGGTTCAACTGTGGTATGAGGCTTTGTAAGTTGTCCCGGTAGCGAGGATCTAGGAGGGTGTACACCCAATAATCAGCCGTGTGGAGAATGTTGGCGATGCAGCGGTCATTTAGCAAGCACTGCAGCATGAAATCAACCATGTGCTGCAGACTGCCAACTGGACCGGAAACGCTGTCCCCAGCTTGAGGCAGCATCTCAGCCTGCTCAGCATCACCCCACCCTCGCTGTACACACTGACTACTAGAGCCTTGTGTACCTCCCTCCTCCATTGACTCCTCGTCATCCTCCTCACTAAGTGTCCCCTGCCTAGGCCTTTGTGTGGAACCAAGTTGCGCAGACTTGCCAGAAGCAGATGGCATTTCTGACTCCTCGACCTCTTCAAAAACCTCCTCACTTAGTGCTTGTAAGGTTTTTTGAAGCAGATAGATAAGGGGGACAGTCATGCTGACTAGTGCATCATCTGCACTGGCCATCCACGTGGAGTCATCGAAGGCACGCAAAACTTGGCAGATGTCCCTCATAGTGGCCCACTCAGAGGTGGTGAAGTGTGACCGGCGCACAGTGCGACTTGTTTGCACCTGATGCAGCTGGTACTCCATTACTGCTGCCTGCTGGTCACACAAACGCTCCAACATATGTAACGTTGAATTCCACCTGGTGGGGAGGTCACATATGATGCGATGTTCTGGCAGGCGGAATCGGCGTTGCAGAGATGCAATGCGCGATCTTGCCATGCTGGAACGCCGCAAGTGAGCACACTCTAGGCGAACCATGTGCAGCAGTGCATCAAGATCCAGATAGTCCCTCAGAAAGCTCTGCACGACCAAATTGAGCACGTGTGCCAGACATGGTATGTGAGTGAGGTTGCCTAGGCCCAGAGCTGCCACTAGATTTCGGCCATTGTCACTCACTACCAAACCTGGCTGGAGATTCGCAGGCACAAACCACACATCGCTCTCCTGCTTGATGGCATTCCAGAGCTCCTGTGCTGTGTGGCTCCGATTCCCCAAAGAAATTAATTTAAGTACGGCCTGTTGACGTTTGGCCACACCTGTGCTCATATCTGTCTTAACAGGCTCATTCAGTGCAGTGCTGATTCCGAGGAACTAGAGTAGGAGGAGGACTCAATATGTACAGACTGCATTCCCGCAATCGTTGGAGTTGGCAGAATACGTACAGAGCCACTCTCCAGATCTGTACCCGGCTCCACAACATTGACCCAATGGGCAGTGAGGGAAAGGTATCGTCCCTGTCCATGGCTACTGGTCCACGCATCGGTGGTCAGGTGGACCTTGCTACTGACGGCGTTTAGTAGCACATTTTTAATTTTTCCCTCCACATGCTTTTGCAGGGCAGGGACGGCTTGCCTGCTGAAATAAAAGCGGCTGTGCACATTGTATTGTGGAACTGCCAATGACATCAAGTTCCGGAAGGTGTCAGTCTCCACCAGCCTGAATGACAGCATCTCAAGGGCCAGTAGTTTGGCAATGCTGGCATTCAGAGCCAGTGCTCGGGGATGGTTTGTCGAGTATGGCCGCTTTTTCTCCCTTGCCTGTGCTACCGATTGCTGATGAGTGCCCTGGGAGTGTGATGATTAGTGTTGAACAACTTTTGGTTTTTTTAGGGTCGAGTTTCGTTTCATGAAACCCGACTTTTCCAAAAGTCGGGTCGAGCAAAATCGGCCGACTATAGGGAAAAGTCGGGGTCGTCCCGAAACACGAAACCCAATGCAAGTCAATGGAGAATTAAAGTCGGCAGTGAGAGGAGGACAGGAAACACACCTACAGTGCCCATTTGAATGCCAAAAGCATAAATTCTTGTTCCTGAAGCTTGTCAACCTTAATTAACTTCATAATACTAGTTACGCACTGAAAAATGGGGGTTATTTGGCTACAGTTGTGGGGGGGTAGGGCTGGCTCCACGTTTTTGTGGGCCCAGGGCCAAAGAGAGCCCCTTTAACACATACCACAACTCATGATGCTCCGATACGGCAGAGAAATAGCGGTATAGTACAATGAAAAATACTTCACTTCTTACATCTCATGACTGATATCCATTTTAAATTCTCCAATACCTCCAAAAACGGACAGTATATAACTCCATACAGTATTATGGCCAGCGCTTAGTGCGCTATACAGAGTAATGAGGCCCATGTATTTCTCCATACGGAGTCATTATTCCTATATAATGTTTCAAACCGTATATGATGAGCTCCACATAATGCTACAGTATATGTTGGTCCCAATGGATGAAGCTCCACTGTCTTATGGGCCCAAATAATGCTCCATATATAATGGGCCCCATTTCTACTGCTCTATTGTATAATGGGCCCTGTAAATGCTGCTCCAGTGTCTGATGTCCACCTTTGGAATGCTCCAGTGTATGGTGGGCCCCATATATCATTCACCAGAGTATAGTGCTCCCCAAAAATTGCTGTCCCAACATTGAAAACAATTACATAAGTCTCCTTGCTAGGGAATCCCTGCACTACTCTGAACTCCTTGTCATCCCCATCTTCCTTCTCACTGCACTTGGCTGTTTAGGCCCTCCCACCGGCAGAGACACTTTTGCGTACTATGCGGTGCCCTGTGCCAGTGCCATCGCCCATGAGTATGACCCCCCACCTGCTCAAGGAACCTGCACTTTCATCTGCACCTTACTCTTTGTCACCGTGTAAGGTGGTATAGTATGCGGGAAGGGGAACCTGAGTTTCCTCTGGGTCAGATTCTGGCTGTGTAGAGTGCGAGGGGAATGTAGTGGTCTGGGTCAATGTACCAGCAGCATCATCCAGCAGTGGCTAGGCCTCAGTGCACTTGTGGCGTCCCCAAGAGTACGGTCGCCACTGTGGCATTGCCTTCCTCCTAGGGAGTGTGTTGTCAAGCTTGGGAGCAACGAAGGATCTCTCTAGCAGTGAAACCAACACACAACACATTTCCCACTCCAGGCCAGCAGGGAGGCCTCTGAACCTTACTGCTGAGGAGCTGCTCTCTGTGGTCGGGAGGAGGTAAGTTAGGGCACTCTGTGCAGGGAAGGGGAAGTGTGTGGACATGAGAAGAGGAGCTGGAGGATGAGCAGAGTTAAGGCTCACTCCTAGCTGGAGCGCATGGTCCGGATTCCGGTCTCCGAGTTTGTAGGGACACTGACGTTCCTGCAGCAGAAACCGGGGGAAGTAGCAGCTATAAATGCTCTGTACCCAACTAAGGCTCGGAGGCCCCAGCATCGACGTGTGCGAGGCAGAAGGAAAAGGCCACCGTCCGGGTCACTGCTGCTGTGACACATCCCACTGACACCGGCCCGGTACCGAGTACCCCACAGACCTGGGAGGGCGACCAATATGCCGACTGCTGATCGGGCGGCGTTATTCCCACGAACCTCCAAACAGCGTCCTTGAAGGCAAAGTTTTTGGTTTCCGGGGGCAGCTGAACCTTAAAGGAATGTCCAAAAGGGCACCACCGGGAGTGGAGCCTGTGGCTTAATTGGACTGCACCCGGGAAACCACTACCATACAAGCTACAGAAAAGATGGACAGATTGCAAGCTGTGTCAATTCTGTGAGTGGTGTGGTATGTCCGTTTGTAGTTGTGCTAGCGATTTCTCAGCTTTATTCCGTTAACGACCGAGACTCTGGCATGCCCCCGCAGTACGCGTCAAGCTTACTAGAGGGATACGCGAGGCTGTGGCACGTGAGATCGAGCAATAACAGGTCTAGCATTCCCGTACATGTCCGGGGCTGCATGCACGCTACACTGAAAGGACCAGCTTTTGTCTCTTACAGGTGCAGATAACCTGCTGATCTCCGTTACTGATGGGGATCTGGGATTCAAATTATTCCACGCGAACGATGATTTCCCAGTAAGTTCAGGTCAACCGCAATTCCGAAGTTAGGCCTAACCGTCATTCCTGAAAAAAATTACGTGTCCAAACCACAGGTGCTGTAGCTTGCTTAACAGCTCGGCAGCCGTTCTCAGGCCCAGTATGGATTCATAACATTGTAGAAAGTTGATAAAGGGTACAGTTTCACCGGATAACACATATAAATGTAGCCTAGTTTACACATTAAAAATATATGTCTATAGATCAGGAGGCAGACTCAGATGTTCTCAGGCCCAGTATGGATTTGACCAGATTGTACAAAGTTGAGAAAGGGTACTTTATCACTGGATAGCAGGTATATATAGCGTAGTTTAAACATGTAAAATCTCCGTGTTCTCAGTATGGATTACGCAGCAATCTAAAAAGTGGAAAAAAGGAAATGCATTTGAGGCATACACAACTATATACTTTTGGTGTTATTTTTAAATCTTCATATATATTTCTGTCTCAGTAATACAGTCCAGCCTCTCCGCAATAGGAAATGAGATGCATACAATTAGTGACATAAAGGCTATTGATTGCAGAAATCTAGGAATTATTATTCACGGGAAAAACTTCCGTCACAATTCTCATGGGCGATGCTGACCCTCAATTAATTTGTGTGTTGAGACAGTGAAAACATTTTTTTGTGAATAAAGTCTTGCTGAATCGCACTTCCGTTGATTCCATCACTGTTACTCATCTCAATCCAATTTTTATCACAGGGAGCGATGTAAACATGGTGCTCACTGGCTATCATGATCTGTCACGTAACTTTGGAGTGCAAAAGACAGAAGCCACAGGCCGTAGGCGATTCTATTTGATTGGCATGAGAGGGCACATTTTGAAATGTGCGCCGGAATGTCACACGTTTGTGACTAGGAAAACTGTGAAAGCTGATGATAAACCACCACTGCATGTAATTGTGAGTCGACGTCCATAAGAAATGGAAGCCACTGATCATCTGGAGCTAGAGCCCGGCCAGCAGGACAGGGCATAGCTACATCTTAACCATCATCTTTCAGTTCAATCAATTTGTAGTGGCAGTCCCAGTGAAGGATTTGACAGCCCAGACTACACAGCGGAGGAGCAGGGAGAGGTAAACATTGCAAATGCTGGGGCCCTGCCCAAGCAAGGGGGGCACACTCGTGGGCGTCGGTACTGGCACTGGGCCCCTCATAGTACAGCGGTGTGTCTGATGGCGGGTGTGCACCACCACTGTCAGAGACACTTGATTGCACTATGAGGGACCCTATGCCAGTGCCCGCGCCCAAGAGTCGGCCTACCCACCTGTCCAGGGCAACGGCACACGCACGGTTTTGTGTGCTAGGTGGTGACCCCGGCCATGGGTGGGGGCCGCCCACTTAGGGAGGTTTACAAAGTGGCATATGTAGATGTGGGTCATTCAGCTGCTGCAAAAGGTGAAATAGGTCAAGTTCACGGAATAGGAGGAGGACCAAAGCAAGCCATTTTTCTGGCAACCTATGTATCATCAAGGGAAGGTGGGACAAAATCCTTGGAAACCCATGCATGGTTCATTTTAATGAAGGTTAGATCATCCACATTTTGGGTTGACAGACGGGTCCTTTTTTCTGTCAGGATTGATCCAGCTGCACTGAAAACTTTTTCCGATAGCACACTTGCAGCTGGGCAAGCGAGCTCCTGTAAGGCATATTGTGCCAATTCAGGCCAG